>NC_089504.1:359282650-359582650 GCF_036850995.1 Saccopteryx leptura | reverse complement strand
GGCGGAGGCCAGCGGAATAGAAACAATAAGCAATGGCAGGTTCCTCAGCTAAAGACTCACCTACACATGCACAGGGGGAGGGCTCACTGAAGTGTTTTTTTTTTTTAAGATCAAGAAAAAGAGGCCAATACCCAGATACATCTTTGCAAAACATATGCAATAACAGGATGAGGGAAAAAAAATACATACAGATTAAAAATCAAGAGGAAAAATATACATACAGATTAAAAATCAAGAGGAAAAAAATACATACAGATTAAAAATCAAGAAGAAGAAAAAACTGGCCAGATGACCATGGGGCAATTGTCCACAGGGTCTTAAATGTTTGTGATCCAAGAATTTTATACCTAGCTAGACTGTTTTATATGTATGCGGGCCATGATAAACAAAACGCATTCTCAAAAGGCATAGGCAAGGGTTGAAACTATTCCAATCATGTCTCTTGGTTGAGAGAAATATTGGACAATATTTTCAAACCGTGAAATGGATCAAAAAATAAAGAGTTTCTGAGGGGAAAGTCATAGCACGAACAATACCAGTGGTGAGCACCGAAACCAGTGAATGTAGAGATTTCAAATTTGGTTCTAAAACTGAAGGCAAATATCAAAGTAATTTTCAAATGTTTCAAAGGGAACATCAGACAATGCATATGTATGTATAAATAATTGTGGACACTTAGGTCACATTCACTTTATGTTAACAACCTAAAAAGTAAAATGAGGTAGAAAATACAACTCTTTCTCTTAAGAAGGTAGAATGCAAAAGATGCTATTTCAAACTTTACTCTGACAACTAAGAGCTATTAGATAAAACAGTGATTCTTGAAAAACCACAAAACAGCAGAGAAAATAGCAAAGAAATAATAGATAATATGCCAAAAGAAAAAAATAAAGCAGAAAAGTCAATACTATATAAAAAACAATTGTGATGATATTAAGATCACAGAGGAGCAAGTATCTAAAAACAAAACAATGATTATAAATAGATGCAACTCTATTGAAAAACTGATCTATATATGAATATATAGATATATATATATTAGAGAGAGAAAGAGAGAGAGGAAGAGGGAGACAGGAAGGGGGAGAGATGAGAAGCATCAACTCATAGTTGCTTCACTTTAGTGGTTCATTGATTGCTTTCTATTATGTGCCTTGATGGGGGGGGGGAGGCCTCCAGCTGAGCCAGTGACCCCTTGCTCAAGCCAGAGACGCTGGGCTCAATCCGGCGACCATGGGGTCATGTTTATGATCCCACGCTAAAGCCGACGACCCCACACTCAAAAAGGTGAACCTGCGCTCAAGCCGGAGACCTGGGTGTTTCGAACCTGGATCCTCAGTCTCCAAGCTGATGTTCTATCCACTGCGACACCACCTGGTCAGGTGAAAAACTGATCAAAATATATTAAATAAGTTTTTCAGAGGGATATAACTGAATAAAGCCAAATTTTTAAGTTTACAAGTTTTAAAGAAGACATTGTAAGCTTCTTTAGAAAGTAAGTTTGTCACTAGGTAATAAAGAAGTTCACCCAATAATAATAATAATAATAAAAGAATGTTTTGTGTGGAAAAACATCTTATTGAAATATATTAAACAAATACTGTTAGAAATACAAAAATGAATGGACAGAAACATGTAAGTATAAATTAATATCAAGGATCTAAAATTGTTCAGGCCACACTTCCTGACCACAATGTAATAGTATTTATTTTAAGCAAAAAAGAATGAAAATAAATGAAGGGTATTCAATTCTAGAAGTTAGAAATGAGTAAAAAACAAACAAAACCCCCAAAGAAAGCAGGAAGAAAGAATAACAACAGATGTAGACATTAATAAACTAGAATATTATGAAAAACTGAAAACTTACAAATGCACCCTAGAACTGAGTGTCAATAAAGCCCCCAAACCAACAAACTAAAAACAGTAACAACAACAAAAACCAGATAGTACCCTGTCATGTCTGATTATGAATAAAAGAGAGAACACAAACCCACCAGGAAGGAAGGAGAAAAGGTGTACAACCACAGCTGAAAGGTTTCCTAAACTGTGAGGCTCTTGGACATAGTGTTAGGCTGCAATCTTGGACATCTGAATGAAACACATCACAGAAATGACCAAGTTGAACTACTTAGAAACCATCTCAAACCTGAACAGATAAATAATCTTAGGAAATCCGTTTCAAAGGACACGTCCATGTGAACAGTTAAAGGACCCATCCTTTTCCGGAAATTTGTTCTGGTGAGAAACATAGAAAAAGACAGAAAGCTATTAAGATGAGCCATATGAATGTGCCTAAAATCAATCACTTTTCAACTTAAAAAAAAAAAAAGTTTCACGTGGCTTCACCCCAACAGAAAAGCTAGCACAACCTTAGACACACACAGACCCTGCAGACCAGACGACTGACCTCCTTTACCCACTGGGTCTCAATATTTCATGCCCAGTCGGTTCCTGTCCTTGCTGGCTCGGCACAAGGGCAGTGAGGAAGGGGTGGGCGGGCAGCTCCCTGCCCCCTCACTCTGGGGGACGCTCTGGGGGCGCTCCGGGGCTCCCATCAAGGGTGCAGGTAAATAAATACTGGAAGACCTGCAAAGCCACCTGCACCAGTGTCACCTCCGGTCCCTCCTGCCTCCCCGACAAGAGGGAGCTGCCCGAGTGGAACCTGGGGACGCCTGGCTCCCCACTGGGATGGCTCTGTCCCGGAGAGAGCCACTGAGACCTGGAGGCCGCCATCTGCAGCTCACAGCAGGCCCATCCTGGCTGGCTGGCTGGCTGGCGTCCTGGCTCCTCCGGGGAGCAGCCAACCCTCCCTTTTCCTCCCCCCACCTGCTCCGCTGACCAACCCATAGCCAAGAGCCAAGAGGGGGCCCTGCAGGCCCAATCCCAGCGGCCAAGCCCCTCCCTCCCTTCCTCCACCATGGGCAGCCGGCCCCTCTGGTCTGTCTCCTGTGCCCAGGTGCCAAATCGCCCGCTGGGCAGCCTGCTCGGCTGATGGAAGCTCATCTGCGAGCATATGGCAGGCGGTGCCCAGCGTGCCCCGGTTGGACGGGGGCGCGGCATCTGGCACCTCCCTTGAAGCAGGGCGGGGAGCTGGCCCGGCCTCACTCTCAGCAGCACCCCTGCCTCTCTGCTCGGGGCTGTGGGGTTGGGGAAGGTGGGGCTGTGCGTGCAACGAGGAGCAAGGGACCCAGCTACCACGGTCCATCCCAGGACCGAGACCTGGAGGGCTGGGCGCAGGGGAGGGACCCAGCTACCATGGTCTATCCCAGGACCGAGACCCGGAGGGCTGGGCGAGTCTCAGACTCCACTGGCTGAGCGCAGGGGAGGGACCCAGCTACCACAGTCCATCCCAGGACTGAGACCTGGAGGGCTGGGCGCAGGGGAGGGACCCAGCTACCACGGTCCATCCCAGGACCGAGACCTGGAGGGCTGGGCTCAGGGGAGGGACCCAGCTACCACGGTCCATCCCAGGACTGAGGCCTGGAGAGCTGAGCGCAGGGGAGGGACCCAGCTACCACGGTCCATCCCAGGACTGAGACCTGGAGGGCTGGGTGAGTCTCAGACTCCACTGGCTGGGCGCAGGGGAGGGACCCAGCTACCACGGTCCATCCCAGGACCGAGACCTGGAGGGCTGGGCGCAGGGGAGGGACCCAGCTACCACGGTCCATCCCAGGACCGAGACCTGGAGGGCTGGGCGCAGGGGAGGGACCCAGCTACCACGGTCCATCCCAGGACTGAGACCTGGAGGGCTGGGCGCAGGAGAGGGACCCAGCTACCACAGTCCATCCCAGGACTGAGACCTGGAGGGCTGGGCGAGTCTCAGACTCCACTGGCTGGTCCTGGTCCCCCAGCTGGGGGGTAAAAGAGCTCAAGGCGCTGGGGCGAGGCGAGGTGCCCAGCTGGCTCCATCCATTGTGGCTGGGCCACTCTGCCCAGCAGCCAGTGACAAAAGACAGGATAGGCCGGTCTGCCCGGAGAGTGGGTTCGGCTCCATCGGACCTGGAGCTGCTGAGCTGCTCGGAACTCCTCAGGCCAGAGTCGGTTTTCCAGTGCGTGCAATTTCCACGACGCTAAGGGTATCCATAGGCTTCCCAGTAGCCATCGTAGGTAGGGATGGCGGAGGCCTCCTCTGTGAAGCCACCTCTGACCTTGTGGTCCTAGGATACAGGTGACTGAATGACTCTCCCTCTGGTGAGGTTACCTTGTGTGAGCACCCTCACCCATGGGAACTTTGCCCAGGGCACAACCACCTCTCTAGGAGAGCTGGGGTCCAAGGCCCCTCCTGAGCACCCACACATTTCTCCAAGCCTGTGCAGGTCTCACCCAGCCACTCTTATTACTTCCAAGCCCTACTTGCCTCCACAGCATAATGCCCACATCACTCTGGGCTCTGGCACAGAAAGGTCAAGGATCCCCCAAATGAGGCGGCCTCTATACCAGTTTACTGGCAGAGCAGCTGGGTGTGAGGTGCCTTGCAACTTATGGGGGCAAATGACTGGGGGGAAAAAAGCCCCAAAGTGTTTGCAAAATACATGGCAAAGGACTAGGGTCTTTCATATATAAAGAGCTCTCCTGAATTAACAATGACAATAATAAAAAAAGACAGTGACCTAAAATTGAATTGGAGAGGAACAATTTACAAGAGAGGAAAAAAGGGGGATAAGGAGGAATAAAAACGTTCTATCTCAAATGATCAGATAAACGTAACTTAAATCAACAGAAACTCAGGACTCCGTCTGGCGAACTGGCAAAGGCAAGCACACTTATACAATGTGGTTGGGGTGGCAACTAACACCAACTTGTCTGAGTGCAACGGGTACAGAAGAAAGTGACACTCCTAACATGATGACATTTGGCAGGTAGAGCACAGGGAGCAAGCAGGGGGAGGAAGCAGGGGGAGGTAGAGAAATACTGAGGTACAAAGACCAGAAAGGAGGTGTCCTTTAGGGTGACAAGGCATCAGACCCCTCAAACAGCCAGGGCTGGAAAGGGGCCAGGCAGGTGTGAGGAACCAAAAGGGGAACCTAGGGCTGGTGGTGGAGGTCGCGTGGTTTGCAGGGGCCCCAGGGGGCCGGTCAGCCATGGCTGGGGTTTTATTCTACAGGAACATACCACACACCGAGACGCTGGGTGGTGGGGCTATGTCTGGTTTTTATACTGTTGCTTCATCTTATCTCTATTTTTAATTTTACTGCAATGAGGACACCCTTGTTGTGTTTAAGTCCTGAGGGGAGTCTCTCCTCCGGTGAGAATGGGAACCACAGACTTAGGGGTGGCGAGGGCAAACGCTATAATGAGGTGATCTCTGTACCCCACAAGGGGACACTTATGTTCCTAACCCACGGGAAGTGCTGCATGCGTGTGTGTGCGTGAGCGTGTGCATGCAGTTTCACCCTCTCCCAAGTCCACAAATGCCAGTGCCGAGGGACGAAGGAAGAGGGAGCTGCCAGCCCCAGCGTGCACGGCAAAGGTTGGGAGTGAGGACACAACTGTAGTTAGGACGGTCGGGAAAGCTCCCTGGGACGCGAGGGGTAACACAGGACCGAGACCTCAACAGTGCGAAGGATGCAGGTTACGAAGGTCTGAGGCAAGAGGGTCCCAGCAGGAAGAACAGCTCGTGCAAAGGCCCGGAGGCAGGGTCAAGCCCGGCACAGTGCAGGGACTGAAAGAAGGCCGGGGTGTTTTGCAGAGTGACAGAGGCGCGGGGCAGAGAGATGGGTCACACAGCCTGAGTGGGCCGTGCGGGGCCGGATATGGTTTGGGTTCTTTTCTAAATAAAACACAAAGAGAGTTCTAGCAGGCCTGCGTCACTGGGGGCTGCTGGGTGCAGGGTCTGCAGAGGCATGGGCTGAGGGAGGGGGGCTTCCACTGTCAGAGATGGGTCCCTGGGCTGCACGGGCCCAGCGCACACCTGAGGTCACCGGGAACACGTTCTCTGCCCTGTCGTTACTGAGAATCAGTGTCCACGTTCTTGGGAAGCTACATCGCCATTCTGCCCCACGATCCTCATTCTTTCTCAAGGACCGCAAATAAATATTCCAGTGGAGAAGTAGGCATGTGTGCGCTTTAGGCTAGTGAGCCGGGCACTGGATTCTCTTCCCAGCTCCAGCAGGGAGCCCAGAGCTGGGCACTGGATTCTCCTCCCAGACCCAGCAGGGAGCCCAGAGCTGGGCACTGGATCCTCTTCCCAGACCCTGCAGGGAGCCCAGAGCCGGGCACTGGATCCTCTTCCCAGCCCCAGCAGGGAGCCCAGAGCCGGGCACTGGATTCTCTTCCCAGCTCCAGCAGGGAGCCCAGAGCCGGGCACTGGATCCTCTTCCCAGCTCCAGCAGGGAGCCCAGAGCTGGGCACTGGATCCTCTTCCCAGCCCCTGCAGGGAGCCCAGAGCCGGGCACTGGATCCTCTTCCCAGCCCCTGCAGGGAGCCCAGAGCTGGGCACTGGATTCTCTTCCCAGCCCCTGCAGGGAGCCCAGAGCTGGGCACTGGATCCTCTTCCCAGACCCTGCAGGGAGCCCAGAGCTGGGCACTGGATCCTCTTCCCAGACCCTGCAGGGAGCCCAGGGCTGGGCACTGGATCCTCTTCCCAGACCCTGCAGGGAGCCCAGAGCCGGGCACTGGATCCTCTTCCCAGACCCTGCAGGGAGCCCAGGGCTGGGCACTGGATCCTCTTCCCAGCCCCTGCAGGGAGCCCAGGGCTGGGCACTGGATTCTCTTCCCAGCCCCTGCAGGGAGCCCAGAGCCGGGCACTGGATCCTCTTCCCAGCCCCAGCAGGGAGCCCAGAGCCGGGCACTGGATTCTCTTCCCAGCCCCTGCAGGGAGCCCAGGGCTGGGCACTGGATCCTCTTCCCAGACCCTGCAGGGAGCCCAGAGCCGGGCACTGGATCCTCTTCCCAGCCCCAGCAGGGAGCCCAGAGCCGGGCACTGGATCCTCTTCCCAGCCCCAGCAGGGAGCCCAGAGCTGGGCACTGGATCCTCTTCCCAGCCCCAGCAGGGAGCCCAGGGCTGGGCACTGGATCCTCTTCCCAGACCCTGCAGGGAGCCCAGAGCCGGGCACTGGATCCTCTTCCCAGACCCTGCAGGGAGCCCAGAGCCGGGCACTGGATCCTCTTCCCAGACCCTGCAGGGAGCCCAGAGCCGGGCACTGGATCCTCTTCCCAGCTCCAGCAGGGAGCCCAGAGCTGGGCACTGGATCCTCTTCCCAGACCCTGCAGGGAGCCCAGAGCCGGGCACTGGATCCTCTTCCCAGACCCTGCAGGGAGCCCAGAGCCGGGCACTGGATCCTCTTCCCAGCTCCAGCAGGGAGCCCAGGGCTGGGCACTGGATCCTCTTCCTAGACCCTGCAGGGAGCCCAGAGCCGGGCACTGGATCCTCTTCCCAGCCCCTGCAGGGAGCCCAGAGCCGGGCACTGGATCCTCTTCCCAGCCCCTGCAGGGAGCCCAGAGCCGGGCACTGGATTCTCTTCCCAGACCCTGCAGGGAGCCCAGGGGCTCCGCTGGCTGGAGCAGGGGCCGGAGCTCCTGCCAGCCCAGTGCCCCCTCCCGCAGACCCCCCCTGGAGAGCCACCCACGGTGAGAGCTTCAAACCGCAGGCCCCGGTCTGCCAAGTCTACCGCCTCCTCAGAGTGTAGCCTCCTTTCTTCCCCAACGAAACCTGCACGTTTCCACTTCCAGTGCCCGTCTTCAAAGACCTCCTTGAGCTCATCCTGGCCACGTGCCCACCGAGGCCCCCGGGTGGAAGTCGACTTGAGAGGGGCCTCCAGAGAAAGTGGTTGTTTCTGGCATAAAGGAATCAGGTCATCAACCCGATGATCTGACCATTCCGAGCCTCAGTTTCCCCATCCGTGAAATGGGAGCAGTAATTATACTACATGTCTTACCTATTCATAAGGTTTAGGAGGACATACTATGGTGTGGTGACGGTGATGAGGGACGTCAGAGACGGTCTCTCAAGGAGATGACCTTGGGGCTGGGACCTCAAGGATGAGAAGCTGCTGCTAACTGGGTGGGGTGGGTTCCAGGGGGCCTCAGAGGGCCCCAGCGGAATGATGACAGGTGGAGGGTGAATGATTGGAGCGGTGGGAATGTGGGCCCAACCAGGGGCCTCACGAGGCAAGGCGGGGAGCTGAGACCTGAGACGGAGTGAGCTGGCCCAGGCCCTCAGCAGAAGCCAGCGGGCGTGGTGGGTCTGAGCAACGGAGCTCCCAGGAGAAGCACATCTGCCCGAGAGATCCTTTCTGGGCCACGCTGCACGCCCAGAGCAGGCGGCAGTCTGGGGAGAGAACGGTCCAGATGAAGAGGACAGCAGATCCACAGCTAGGACCCGGTCTGTCCCCGAGGCCCATGGCCTTGGGACATTTTCTCCGTTCACATTCCTCCTCCTCCACGCCAGCGAGTGGCACCTGAACCCTAGTGTGTGCAGGATGTCTGGGAAGGACAGAGCCACAGCCCCTGCGTCCTGGAGAAGGCAGAGATGCCACTGCCACTGATCCACCGGCTCAGACTTCAATGCCTCTCCCCACCTTGGCGACATTCCTGGCAACCCACTACCATGTCATGTCCCTGAGAGGGCTTCCTCCCTGCTCCCAGCACGGCTGGGCACCTCTGTGTTCTCACCACCCCACCTCAGGGTCTGGGACCATCTCTTTGCCTCCTCTCCCAGCAGGGAATCCAACTTTGGTTCCTGGCACAGTGTGGGTCACTTATGAGTGCCCACGGAACTCACTGGAACATGCACTCAGAGCCCCCGTGTGACCACGAATATGGTGCTGTAAAATACAGCTGAATGCAGTTGCTTCCGTGAGATGCTAAGACAGCTCGGACCAGCAAGCCCGCAAAGCCAAGCTCCCCGAATGCGATGCAGTCGGCCCACCCGGCACTCACTCTGGGCGCACCTGTGCGAAGGCTGGGTGATGGGCTTGGGCATCTTTGAAACCTGCTATGCTTTCTGGACTCGCACTGGACATGATGAGGTCCTGACTCCTAGGCGGGATGTGCAGCTCACATTGGAAGAGCAGCACCCTCGTGGTCTGGGTCTCGGGGCTTTTCTGCACTCAGTAGCCTGCTGTTCTGGGGGTCTGGAGTATCCACCTGGCAGATCGCCTCTACCGGAAGCCAGGATACAATCCACCGCACAGGTGGTAGAGGTCTGTCTCAGAATGGGGATGAACTTCAGGGCTGCAGGGGGCCGGGCGGCAGTTAGCAGACAGGCTATGGAGGAGCTCAAAACGCTGGTTCTGTGACTTGCACGCTGTGTGTCTGCGAGCACGTTACTGCACCTCTCTGAACCTCAGATTCCTCATTCCTTCAATGGGGGTGAGAGTGTGCAAATTCCCTGAAGTTCTAGTGAGATGAAGCCTGATGGGATAAGCTCTAAAAAGTGTTAGCTAACATTATTTTTACTATAATTTGGGAATGATGAAAGGAAGCCAATCCCGGAAAAAAAAGAATTTTTTTTAAAAATTTCTCACCCAAGTACGTATGTGCTGACTGAGCTTTGGAGGTCTTAAAAAGCAAACTCATCTCTAGGGGACCTGGTTCCTCCCCAGCACTGGTCACAGAGGGGCCACACATTTTTCAATTTCGTTTCTTTCCTCCTTACCTCCCTCCCGAAGACAGAGGCCACTCCCTGCCTTGTTCACTCTCCAGAGCCCAGGACACATACAAACTCTCAGCAAATATTTGTTGAATGAGTTGAATAAAAGGGGGACCCAGCTGCCACCATCTGGCAAAGGTGGCCTGTGGCCCTAGCCGTCCCCTAGGGCAGGAGACACCAGGACCCGCAAGGGAGCCCGCCCAGAGGAGCGAGCCTGTCCCAACGGCAGGAAGGCGAAGGCCGGAAGCGGGCTTCCGAAGAAAGAGAGGGTGGAAAGGGACAATTTGGGAAAAGGAGCGAAACGAAGAGCTGACAATTGGGGAGGGCAGCAGGAGCCCATACATCTCCCGTCTCCGGGGAGGTCTGAAGGGTTCTGCTGTTTTCTTTGGACTTTAATAACACAGATTCTAAATCCCTTGCCTTAATATGAAAATGCATTTGCAGATTTAACATACTGGGCCTGGAATTCCGAGGGCAGGTCTTACAGGACAAGCCAGGAAGGCTCTGAGTCAGGCGACCTCAGGGAAGGCGCGGTCCCTGCCAGGTTGTCTGCCTGGGAAGCCCACCCTGTCCCAGTCCCACCCAATGCCTGGGACTCCGGGGACTCGGGGGTGGGAAAGAACACCAGCAAGCCAAGCCTTCCCTCCCTTTGCAGATGAGAAGGGGTGGAGCAGCCCCAGGGCACTCCGGTGGGGCAGGGGCAGACTGCAGCCGGTCTGAGGGTAGCGTGGCCGGGCTGGGCAGGGCGGGGGGTAGCGTGGCCGGGCTGGGCAGGGGCAGCCTGCAGCCGGTCTGGGGGTAGCGCAGCCGGTCTGGGGGTAGCGTGGCCGGTCTGGGGGTAGCGTGGCCGGGCTGGGCAGGGCACGTGAGGGGGGACAGCAGCCCCTCTCCTCTCGGAACCAGAGGGTGCCGTCAGTCCCCAGCATGCTCTTTCTTCTTGCTGAACAAGATGGATTGGGAAACAAATTGGCTCAAATAAAGCATGTAATTAGATTAAAGCCTCTTGCCCAGAGCCTTCAGGACGGCAGAAAGTCCTCCTGACTAGAGGCAGGAGACCTCTGTGGGCTGGGCCGGCTCCTGGGCACCCAGAGTCTTCTCTTGACCCTCGGCTGCCAGCCCGGTCCTCCCCGGCAGGCGTGAACTAGGCGGAGGGAAGAGACCCCCCACGGAGACGGTGGCAGGCCCTGCCCCCCCACCAGCCCCAGCCGCGGGGCCCGCCCAGCGCCCTGCTTGCAGCCACCACCTCCTCCTGGGGGGAGACTGTGTCCCACCACGTGGCCCAGCTGGAGCTCAGCCCATCTCCAGGGGACACTGGTGAGCCTGCAACCGGGCAGCCCTCACCAAAGCCCTTTCCACCCACAACCCTATCTGAGCAGCACAGGGGCCGATGGGGAGGCCGGCAGGCGGAACTGGGACTGCCTCCTCCCTTACACATAGAGAAAACGGAGGCCCAGGATGTTCAGTGCCCAAGGTCACCTGCCAACGGGGGCAGCTTGGCCAACACCAGCGGCCCTTCATCTCAGGTCAGGGCCATCCAGAGGGGTCTTTGTCCCCAAAGCCATGAGCAACCCTGGCAGTCCTTCCCGAGAGCCCCTGAGGGGCCTAGGCACCGGAGGTCACCAAGGAACCTCATCCCTGCCCTGCACGCCCCACCTGGACACATCCTGGCTTTCACAAGATGACCAAGTTGATCTTTTATACCAGTCGACTATTTCTTAACCACCTTTTCTGTCTCCATGAACTCCCCGGATACAAGATTCCCAACTGGTGCTCCATCCAGGCTTCCGGTCACAGAGGAAACCCTGGGAGTCATGTCCCCAACCCTGCCCACCACCTGCAGACCAAAGGCAGCCAGAACGAGAGAAGGACGGGCCTCGGGAGCTCAGGCAAGGCCGTGAGCCCCACAGAGCGCCCCAGTGCCGTACCTGCCCCGCGGCAAGTTCACACACCGGGTCCCTGGAAACGCTTCCAGCACAATTCAGGTGGACAAAAACCTAACCAGCTTTCACCCCGAAAGGAGGCCGTATGTGTGGGAGAGGCCATTTAGCTCCACTCACATCACCCGAAAGCACCTGCTTCTGTTAGAAACTGCAGAACAGCTACCTGGGCCCCTAGGACAAGTGCCCTCCGAGCCTTCAGACTTCCGGTGCCCCTGCCCTTGGTGAGTCAGGCTTTATGGCAGCCCTGAGATTCAAATCAGCCCCCATGTCCTTGTCTCCACTATCACATGCTCATCAAAACTCTGAGCCACGGGACAAATTCAAACATCTTCCGTCAGAGTCAAAAATCAACACTCTTGCCCCAGAAACGAGCTCTGTAAGCCTCGGTGGGGAGCAGACGGGACAGAGGTTTCTGCTTGCCAGAGAGGCGCTGCCCAGCCCGAGGAAGGGTCTGACTGGGGTGAACAGGGGTGTCCCCAGCGCTACGAGGGGAAGACATGGAGACCGAATCTCCATCAGAACCCAAAGAGGGCAGCCCCCTAAGCTTTCTGCAAGATGCAAATCCTGGCCCATAAGAAAGACTTTGCAGAAGTTTTGCTCATGGATCCCAAATAATTTCTAGCTCCACCACTGTCTCTCCTTCCCTGCCATCCGTGCCGTGAGGAAACAGCAGCCTACCTGGAGAGGTGACGAGCCACCTTGGACTTAAGGCATCATGGAGTGAGGGCAGAACAGGGCTCGCAGCCATGGCTGATTTTGGGGAGCCCACAGGAGGCCACGCGGGCATCTACAGACATGTGTACGCCGGCTCTATGCTACCAGGTAACAGTCTGAACTAGAATCACCTCTTCGTGTGTCTCTCTTGCAGAGTAAATGATGGTCCCTTGAACTCAGGGCTCCATGTTCTAGAACAGGGGTGCCCAAACTACGGCCCGCGGGTCACATCCGGCCCCCTGAGGCCATTTATCCAGCCCGCACCACATTTCCGGAAGGGGCACCTCTTTCATTTGTGGTCAGTGAGAGGAGCATAGTTCCCATTGAAATACTGGTCAGTTTGTTGATTTAAATTTACTTGTTCTTTATTTTAAATATTGTATTTGTTCTTGTTTTGTTTTTTTTTTTTACTTTAAAATAGATATGTGCACTGTGCATAGAGATTTGTTCATAGTTTCTTTTATAGTCCGGCCCTCCAACGGTCTGAGGGACAGTGAACTGGCTCCCTGTGTACAAAGTTTGGGGACCCCTGTTCTAGAACCATCTCTTTAACCCCAGCACCTAACACAGGCCCTCAGTGAATGTGTAGCTGACGATGAACACATGATGAGAAAATGAACAAATAGACAAGGAGCAGAAACCGTCGGGTCAGAATTCCCCAGAAATGCTGAGAGCAGGGAGAGGGAGGGGGTGTCTCAAAACCACTACCAAGGCCGGCTGAACAAGAAATCCCCACTCTCAGCCCGTAGCCCGGATGAAGCCAAGAGAAGGATTTATAGAGCACAAGATCAGTATTTCATAAACCCTTCCAAGTTGCAGAAAAGGCTGCACCTGCTTCCATCAGTCTGTGGCCGCTAATCCGCTGTAGCAGCTCTGTGCCCTCCATTCTGTGTCCCACTCGGAGGGCAGAGTTATCCTGTGTAGTCGCCTTTAATAAGCTGAAGCCATTCGGGCGCTGTATTCACTGGTATCTGCTCCCACAGGGCCAGCCCCACGGGGTCTCCTTGTTGGCTCTCCAAGGGAACAGGGGATTTTGTGTTCAGTGGGGAAAACAAAGCGGTCCCAACGGGGATCCAGTTGGCTCTCGATATGCTTTTCCAGCGAGAGCCAACGATGGGCACAGCCTAGGGTTGCTGTCAACAAGAAAGGGTGATTCAGCGAGGCGGAGGGGAGAGAGAGGTTAAGCCGCAGCTCCCTGGGAAGGTCATGAAAGACAGAGATGCTTGTCACCCTGCAGCATACCCCCAGCTGCTGGTTGACCAGTTAGCCCAGCTGGTTGAGCCAGTGCCAGTGAGGTCAAGCCTTGGACCCTGGGGTTGTCTACACCTCAGACCCTCACAGCTGCCATGCTGGGCATACATCCCTTGGCCAGGACTGCTTCCTGCACGGAGGAAAGGCCCTTTGTTCACCACCATCACTTTCTGATGCCAATAACTGTGGCTCCAAAATGACAGGCCAGAAAGGTCTATGGCAAAGGCTATGTGTAGTTACCAAATACCATTTCATTGTCCTCCTGGGCTTACAGACTACATTACCCAGCACCCTTTGTGGTGAGGTGTGGTCACGTGATGACGTTCTGACCAATGGGATGTGGGTAAAAATGACGCAGGATCCTTTCAAAACTATGTTTTACTCCATGTGCTCTCTTTTCAAACCAGCATGAGTCCAAGGCCCTAGGGGACGGCAGAACCACCTGATGAGAGAGTCCTGAACCCCTGACTCGCTGCTTGGAACAGAGCCATGCAACCAGGACACCTGTGTTGCTGTGACAGACGGTTGGGGCTGCTTGTTACAGCTTGTAGCCTTCCCTGGCCAATCACGGAAAGGTACAGAGCGTCTGACTGAGGACACCACCAGCCGTGGTATGCACAGCAGAGGAGATATCATAAGACTGGCCGTGCCGTGACTGAGTGACTCATTGCACATCAGGAGGAGGACATGGGGCCCCAGAGAACAGCCACCAGGTCTCTCTACAGTATAGGGCTTTTGGAGAGTGGAAAAGTGATGGTCCCTAAATCCCAATAAAACTCGCCTTCCCCTCAGTAAGTTACCAAGTGGAGCAGATGTGGCTGGTGCCCTGCCCAGAGCCCCTGTCCCGGGCCAGCGTGCCTCCCGCCAGCTGCTGCCGGCCCTGGCGGCTAGCGGCTCACACCAGTCCTTCCTCTGAAGGCTTGCCCTTGGCTGAACAAAACCGCTCTGCTTGGAAATGTCTGGGAGCTGACACATACCCCTTCCCGGGAGGCAGCCCAGAGCCAACGGCCAGCTCCATGGACAGCCCTCAGTAGCAGCTCCATGGACAGCCCCCTTGCTTCGCAGCGGGACACTGGGGCGCGGCTACCTCTCCAGCTCCCCACGGGGTCCTGTTGAGACCTGACTTCTCCTGACCACACAGGCGTCCCTAGCCCCCCCCCCCCCAGCCCAGTCCTGCTTCCCTTACTCCCTTGTTTCTCCTGAGAACACCCCCTCAATAAATCATCTGCACAAGAGTCCCTGTCTTAGGGCCTCTGGGGCCCCTTAGACACCAGGGCCCCGGGCAGCCCAAATGAGTGGCTGGATTTCCTCCCCTTGGCCCGTCCACAGTGGTAAGTTTGCCACAAAGAGGAAGAAGGACAGGGTTGAGGCCCAGAGCCAGGGCAGCCCGGGACCATCGGCCCGAAGAAGCTCATTGCCCCCTCAGAGACCTCTTCAGCCGGTGAAGGCGGGAGCTGCTAGACAGACGTCATGGCCTGCAGCGATACTTTAGATGCTAAAGGACCTCTCATCCTGGGACTGGAGGCGGTGACCTCATGGGACAGAAGGCATGCTTGGCCAGGCAACCAGGGAAGTGTCCCAGCCTGCCTGGTGGGTGGGTGGGTGGAGCAGGGGAAGAGGGACGGCAGTGGGTAGAAGCCGAGCCCATTTGGGCTGGAAGAAAATTTTAAAGCAGTTTCACTAAAGTGGCTCCCACAAACATCCATGACCTTCTAACCTCATCAGCAGGAGGACTCTTTTCTAAGCCCCCAGCTCTGACTTCTCTGTACAACTTAGCACTTGCAAGGATGCTTGCCTGGGGCATTCTGGTTAACACAGCTGAGAAACCGGGTGCTCACGATGCCATCAACCCGCGGGCAAGTCACTGCTCTCCTCTGGGCCTAGACTACCCGTCTGCCAAACGTGCCGACCAGATCGTATCTCTAGGTTCCCTACTGGTCTCAAGATCCTAAAGCCCACTCCCAGGATGGCTTTTGGAAAAAATACTGACAAATAGTTAACAACCAGCTCTCTGGAAAAAAGAACCTTGATCTGTAGCATCTGCCAGTTTCCAAAATGTAAATATTCCCGTCATGGCCAATGTCAAGGTACCAGCACGACGCCCCGAAGGCAGAGCTGTGAAGAGATGCCCACAGGCAGCTATCATGAGCCGGTGTGAACAGGTGCATGCTGGCTCCAGCACACCACTGGCTTCCAGATACCTCACTGCACACAGTACATTCATTTTGGACCCTGGCTCTAATCTACAAACAAGAAGGCTTTCTCCTTTCCTCAACCCTACAATACACTTTACAGTTGGACAGAGACCACAGAACAGTGTGAACGACACTTGTCACCATCTGCCCTAGGGAGAAGCTGGCCTCCCAGTGGAAGGAAGAGGAAACAGACACGCCCCCACTGCTCTTACTGAACGAAAGCTCTGTGCTCTGCCCTGTGCCTGGACACCACATTGGTGCTTCCGACCCTGCAGGTCTGCATCCACAGCAGGGAGGACACCTGGCAAACGGGCAGGCGGCGTTCCCAGTCCACTCTCCTCTCCTCCTTCCCTCCCCTGGGCTGGGCACCCGTCCCGGTCCAAATCGCCCACAGTCCTCTCAACACAACCCTGAAAGAGCCTGTAAGGCCCGGGTTCTGTGGTCACCAGGCCCCACGACCAGTGGACCTCCCAACCAGCTTGACACTCTGAGCTGGGACGGGATCAAATCGATCATTTAGCCCAAATCCCTCATTTCAGAGAGAAGACTGAGACCAAAGCTACCGAGTGGCTTGCAGGACACTTTAACTGGGGTGGGGTAGGGCCATGAAATACTCCAAACCCATGCTCTTAAGTAAATGATTATATATAGGATTGTTGCTATTACTACTAACTGTGAACTGAAATGTGTCCCATCAAAATTCCTGTGTTGAAGCCCTCATCCCCAATGGGATGGTATCTGGAGGTGGGGCCTTGGAGAGGTAAGTGGGGTTAGATGAGGTCAAGAGGGTGGGGCCCATGAGGATAGAATTAGGGCCCTTCTAAGAGAAACCAGCAGAGATCTCTCCCTCAGCAAGAAGTGAGCAGTCTGCCAGCCAGGAGGAGGGTCCTCGCTAGAACCCAACGGGGCCCACAGCCTAACCTTGGACGCTGTCTCCAGAACAGAAATGATTCTGTTGGTTAAACCACACAGTCTGTGGTGTTTTGTTGGGGTAGTTCGGGCAGACGAACATTTTCCACATCCGGCAGGGTATTTAGGAACTCAAAGGGCCCACTGTGGGTGCTGCCAGCCCCCACCTCTGGGGTTGAGGACTTGATTCAGTCCAGTGCGGCGGCTGTTGAAATTCTCCCCATGACACGGTGACAGCAGTCGGACAGGAAGACTGTGTGCTGGGACCTCGGGCCAGGGCGCCCGGCACGGCCCGTTCACCGTGCACCCCTTCCCAGCAGCGCCCAGCCCAGGACCTCGGCAGAAACCCTCAAGGGAGGCGTCCCACACAGCTTTGGGCAGGGGCCACCTCCGGGGTGGGGCGGGGCGTGGCGGCCTATCTCTGCATCCACTATGCTTCAGCCTAGTTCTGCAGCCTGCCACCTCCCCTCCTCTGCCAACAAGGACCCTGTGACAAGTGTGTGACATGGGGCAGGTCCTGGGATTCCCATCCTCTCTCTCACTGACACCTGTCACTTGTCCCATTCCCATCAGTCACCCCCCCCCTTGAGTCCCCAGTGGGAAAGAGCTAAAGATTCCACCCCCATTTGCTCCTCTGGCCTCCCAGCTTGCCCTTTGTCCTTCTCGGGGCTGGTGTCAGCCCCACCTGCAAAGCCTCCCCCACAGGGACACAGCGGGGGGCCTGAAACACGCAATGCAAATGGCTCCTTTGTGCTCCCTGGGGGGCCGGGCCCCTGGAGGGGTGGGAGCCGCTGATCTGGCCCAGCCCTGCTCACGCCCAGCCTGACCTCTGCTCTGGCCTTTTGTGCAGCCCCTAAAAAGGGGACAGAAAGGCGGAGGGGGAGGGGACCCGGGAGAGTGAGGGAATAAGAAAGAAAGGTGGTGGAGAAGGGTGGAGACCAAGGACAGAGGGAGCCGAGGACACAGAGAAAGGCAGAGAAACAGTCAGAGAGAGATACAGGGTGAGGAGGGGTGTAAAGCCAGTGTCCACGGCCACCATCACAGCAGCCCGGCCCATGCAGGTTCGCACTGGATTCGGACAGTCAGTAAAGAAACAATGGAGCCAAAAGCTGGTGGGCCACCACCTTTAATCCTAGCTTGCACCCGACGGGCAAGTAAAAACACACACTGGGCTCCAAAACCCACTCATTCAGTGCTCACAAAGCCACTGACTTATCTGAGTTTCCTAGAATCAAAGGTTTCTAGCTCACCAGCCTTATTCACCTCTGTTCCTCATCTCCTTCCTTCTCCCTGCACAAACTCTGCACAAACTCACTTTTCCTTTAGCACTCTGCCATCTTGGCTGCTTCTCCTCTCCTCCACATGGCCTCTCTGCTCTCTAATGCTAATCTCAGGAACCGAGAAAGCAAGCTCCTGTTCTGCCCCCATTTTATAGTGTAGAAATCAAAACCTTTAATACAATATACAAAATAGGGAAGTCTCTAACACAAAGTCACTTATCTGGGGCATGATGGGATTGCACCCCCCCCCCATCAAAAAGGGTGGGAAAGGCTTAGTCCTAAAACTAAGCCCCAGGCTATAAGGATCCTGCCTGCCCACAGCCCGCCCCCAACACACATTAATATCACCTGGGTGATGGACTTCCATGTGGGCAGCACCATCTTTAACAAAGTGAGCATAATATATTTTATCTGCCCAACAAGGAAGGACAGACAGACCGCCCCTGCAGGCTGCCCCGCACAGGGCCACCTGGCCAAGGGGAAGTAAACAGTCCATTGGGCCATGTGACGCGGCCATTTCTGTAGGTCACAACTGGTCAAATAAAATGGCAGTTCCATTCAGCCCAACCTAATACGAATGGGATCGTCTGGTCTCCAGCCAGGGCAGAGTGAGCAGGTCCCACTCACAGATCTCTCGTTCCCTTGGCGAGGGCTCTAGCTCCTTTTCTGGAGCATTCTAGGGGGCTGGGTGATGCCAGGAAATCTGAGCCGGACCCAGTGGTTCCCAACCAGGGGCTGTTTTGCCCGCAGCGTGCATTTGTTTATCACAACTCTCCAGCTGCACAACATCCCAAATGCACAGGATCCCCCTCCCACCCCTGCCCCCCCCAGCTGGGCTGTTAGCAGGGCGGGGGGGGGGGAGCCCCGTGAGCACCTTCAGTCACTGCTGAGGGTCTTGGCGTCAGCACCCTCTGCTCCTCCCGCCGCGAAGGTGTGGCCAGGATTTACGAAGGTGTCTCACTGCCTTGTCCCCTCTGCTGTGGAGCTGCCCCTTCCCCAAAGGAAGCCCAGAACGTGCCACCCTCCACCCCCGAAACCAGAGGCTGGGCCCGAGCTGGGGCTGGATGTGGCCCCACCTCTACTTTAACAGCGTGAGATCAGTGACGGTCACATGTAACATGTGGGTAGCACGTTTGCATCTGGCATGTCACTCCGCGTGCATTCCATCCTCAAAAGCAGCCCCTGCCCGGGGACCCAGACGTGCTTCTCAGTATAAGGCTTTGTCAAGCACAGCATTGCCTAACGCTTTAATAATTAAACTGCCGAGCAAACTCGCTATAAAAGACGTTGCAGGGAGAACCGAGAACGCCTGAAGATGAACTCGTATCAGATGTTACTCCAGAACTGTTCCTTTTGTTAGGTGCAAGGACGCGAAGGAGCGGAGACGTAGGAGAGTGTTATTTTTCACGATGGCACTCTGAAGGATTTAGGGGTGAAGTGTCACGTGTCACCTTCTCTTTAAAATATTTCAGCAGAAGGTAAGTGTTGAAGCAAATGGGACAAAATGTCCATTGTGACGTCCAGATGATAGGCCTGGGTATCTACCACTATTCTCTCTACTTCTCTGAGTTCTTTTTATGATAAGAATTTTAAAGTTAGTTAAAGCAAGTTAATTCAAAATATCGTAACTTAACAATAAAACTTGGAATTTGGGATAAATTTCATCTTAGGTTGGGCTACATTTCACCATGGAAAGAGGACCAGGCAAACATGTCCTCTGATCACATAGGAACTGCTTCCTGATTCAAGAAAACACAGCTTTCTAAACCTTCCGCTACATCCGCGCCAATATGATCTGTAACTCCCCAGGAGCTGGTTATCTACGACCTCAGTGGCATTGCTCAGTACTGTTAGAACATACAGATTTTTACCCTGCATAACTTTGCAAGACTTCTCAGACTCAGCACTATTAACATGTGGGGTCGGACAGCTCTGTTGTGGGTGGGTGGTCCCATGCGCCCTGGGGTGGTCAGCAGCCTCCCTGACCTGGACGTCAGCAGCACCCTTCTCCAAGTTGAGACGAGCAAAAATTTCTCCAGAAATGGCCAACTGTCCCTTGGGTGCTAAAGAGCCACTGGCTAAGAATCACAGAAATGTATGAATATAATACAATGATTTCTTTGAATTACTCTGTGAACCAGTCTTTTCCCCAGTCAAAGCTGACCCAACTTTTGTCCTGTTGTGTCATCTGCTTTGGCGAGATACTGTATCTTTCCGTTTGCCATTTAAATATTCTCCTACAAGGCAACATCATGAATCCATGAATCGCCCATAACAGAGTAAATAAAAATCTTACTGCAAGATGTTTCTGCTGTTTCCCTCTTCTGTAAACAATGCTGCAGTGAGCAACTCTGTAGCTAAACCTTGGCACACACCGTTCTTTCCTTAGCCTAAATTCCTAGAAGTGAAATCATGGGGTCAGAGACACATTTTGATACATGCCAAATCACCTTTCACAAAAGTGGTACCAAATTACCCCTCCATCACCAGAGCAGGTGAGCGCCTATTTTCCCAACCCTGTGTTCAATGACATCAGATGGGGTGTCTGAAACCAGCCACGAGGGAGTGTTTACACCAGGAAAAGTGGCAGTTGCTAGACAGTGGGCTGTACCCCAGCCAGGTGTTAACAATTTACCAGCGTCTCTGCCCACAGAGACCTCGGCCATGGACTGCAGGAGGAGCTGATCACCAGGGGCAGAGGAGAGCGGGACGCATTTCTGAAGAGGAAAAAAGCTTACTAGGAGGAGAAATGTCGTTCCTACCCCGAGAAGCAGAGCAAGGAAGCACCCTCCCCACCCCGGGGGCCCAGCGGGCCCACCCCTTCCTCTTCAAGGGGTGTCCAAGGCCTCAGCCAGTAGAGAATCAACCCCAGAACCCCAGGTCCAAACCGGGACTCATCCCACTGACCCAAGGGGCCTCCACAAACCCAGACAACGTGCAACCAGCAACTACGGCAGAGCTGATGGAGGCCGAGGGAAGCAGGGGCCTCTCTGAGCCCAGCGGGTGGAGGTGGGTTTGGAGTAGGTGGTCCTTAGCACCTTCCAGCCCGGTCCCCTCCTGGGCCCCTGGCCCCAGACCTCCCACAGTCATGGCGTCCCTCGCCTCCCCGCCCCGTGACGGGGTTCCGGCCAGCTCAGACAGCAGGTGGACGGCATTCCCTAAGTGAGCTGGCCCTTCAAGGGGGTGGGTTCAGGGCGAGGTTATGTCCATCAGCTTTC
Source organism: Saccopteryx leptura (assembly GCF_036850995.1). Lineage (NCBI taxonomy): Eukaryota > Metazoa > Chordata > Mammalia > Chiroptera > Emballonuridae > Saccopteryx > Saccopteryx leptura. The sequence continues at coordinate 359,561,554 of NC_089504.1, read as the reverse complement.
AGGCCCAATTCTCAGTTTATTAATTCTCCCCCGTTACGCAGGCAAAAGTAAATAAGCTTTTCTCAGGCAGCCTGGCACAGAGGCCTTCCCTATTCAAACACTGCAAGAATTGACAGGCTTGGAAGGGCTGTGCTCCCAGGCCCGGCTTCCCAGGGGGCCCCCTGGCCTCCTGCCCACATGTCCCGCCTACCGAGACAAGGCAAGCCCGTGTGGTGGCAGGCCCAGCGTCCGGTGCCGAGGCCCCGGCACGGCCCCCGTCCTCTGGTGTGAGCGCCAGAGACCCTGGGCATCCGCAGACCGCCAGAGGGGACCCACAAGGGTCCGGCCGGAGCTGTAAGCGTCACACCTGCTCCACTAGCCCGTCTGGGAGCAAAGCACTTTGTAAGGATTTATTTATTGCTTGTTCCCCTTTAAATCATGTTTTTAAAGGTTCAGAAGGAAGAAAGGAAATAACCAGTTTACAAAACCAAAAGGAGTCAGAAAATTGACTAACCAAGAACTGCTTAAAAAAAAACAACTCAACAAAAAATGTTTCCAAGGAGGATGCTACAAGAGTTTGCTCAGACATCTTTCGTCCGGTTGAACCAAGGTCGTTGCATGCTGCACACCAGCTTCTTGTGACCTGGATAGAAACCTCACGAGGGGTTTTTCTTTTTCCTCCTTTATTATTTTTCCATTTGCCCATTTCTGATTTGCAAGGAAAAGCCAAAAACCACAGGGAGGAACGTGCAGTCAAGCCGCCCCGGCCCCCGGAGGAGCGGGGTGCACCGCCCGCGGAGACCGCCCAGCTGTCAGGACTCCGAGGATGCGTCAGGACTCCACTGAACGGAAGTGTCTCCTTGCTTCAGAACTGCTCGGCCCCACAGCTGAACCGGGGACGTTCCTTTGAACTGTACTTTCACAGAAAGAGTGTCCTCGTCCCCTGTGTTGAATGCTGTCCCCCCCCCCCCAGGTACCTGTGACGCACCTTCCTCCAGCACGACCCCTCCTGTCAGTGCCCCTCGCAGCTCAACCAAAGGTGACGGGAGACTCTACCCCCCTACCCAAGACCAGAATAGCTTTGGTTTCCCCGGTGTGGCCTCAGCTCGCCCCGAAATGCTTTTCTGTCCTCTCCTGTGTGGACTGACGGCGCATCTATGCAAGTTTGAAATCTGTTCTCTCTCGGGTTCTCGATGTACTTGCCAATACTCACAATGTTCAGTCTTTAGTCTAAAGCAGGGGTCCCCAAACTACGGCCCGCGGGCCGCATGCGGCCCCCTGAGGCCATTTATCCGGCCCCCACCACACTTCTGGAAGGGGCACCTCTTTCATTGGTGGTCGGTGAGAGGAGCATAGTTCCCATTGAAATACTGGTCAGTTTGTTGATTTAAATTTACTTGTTATTTATTTTAAATATTGTATTTGTTCCCGTTTTGTTTTTTTACTTTAAAATAAGATATGTGCAGTGTGCATAGGGATTTGTTCATAGTTTTTTTTATAGCCCGGCCCTCCAATGGTCTGAGGGACAGTGAACTGGCCCCCTGTGTAAAAAGTTTGGGGACCCCTGGTCTAAAGTATTCAGGCAACCGCCTGGGTGGGCAAGCCTCTCCCACACCTCCCGACAGTCCTACCTGGAGAGGAGCAAAGGGGTCCTCAGAGTGGGCACTGACGTCCATGTGGGGCAGCAATGTCACTCTCCCTGCCCCCCCACCCACTCCTACTCCAAGCACCAGTACACAAAGGCCCGGGTGGCCCCAGGACCAGGACGCTGGGGACAGCCTGGCCTGCTCTCCGCATGGGGCCACCCCCAGCCAGGCTGCTGGCCGTGTAACCTCTCTCGTGCCGAGGGCTGGCGGCTCCCACAGACCCTTTCTCACAGGGATATCTCTAAATACAAAAACAAAGTAGCCTGACCAGTGGTGGCGCAGGGGATAAAGCATCGATCTGGAACGCTGGGGTCGCCCGTGTGAAACCCCGAGGATGCTGGCTGGGGGCAGGAGCTTGTCAGTGCAGGGTCGCTGGCTTGGGCAGGGGGATCGTCCACACGATCCCAAAGCTCGCCTGCTTGGAGCCAAAGGTCGCAGCATGAAAAGCCCAAGGTCAGTGGCTTGAGCGAGGGGGACACTGGCTCTCTTTGAGGGTCCTCCCCCATCAAGGCACACGCGAGACGCTCAATGTGCAACTAAAGCAAAAGCAACTATGAGTTGATGCTCCTCACCCTCTCTCTCCCTTCCTGTCTCTCTCCTTGGCTCTCTCAAAATAAATAAATCAAATCAAGTACACAGCACAACTATAGATGAAAAAAGGGCCACACACTAACCCTGACAAGCCCGAGAAGGTCTGCACAACAGCCTTGCAAACTCAAGAGACCGAAAACAGCCACAGAGGATGATCTGAACACACAATTCCCAGCCCCAAGCGGTGGCGGCAGGTGTTTCTGTCCTCAGCCCGCTTCCTTGGAGATCAACCTTCGCCTTCAGGGGGCCTGCCTGTCGCCTTTTCACACCTAAGATAACAGGGCTTTGGAATATCAGAGTCCGCTCCTTTCCTTGACCCTGCCAGGGCACACCCACCCCGCCCGAGCCCACAGCACCCCTCGCTGTTCCCGTGCCCCACACACCGTCTCCGTGGGCTGTAGGCGTCCATTCTCCCTCTCCCGTGCCCCACACACCATTTCCGTGGGCTGTAGGCGTCCATTCTCCCTCTCCCATGCCCCACACACCGTCTCCGTGGGCTGTAGGCGTCCATTATCTCTCTCCCGTGCCCCACACACCGTCTCCGTGGGCTGTAGGCGTCCATTACCCTCTCCCGTGCCCCACACACCGTCTCCGTGGGCTGTAGGCGTCCATTCTCCCTCTCCCGTGCCCCACACGCCGTCTCCGTGGGCTGTAGGCGTCCATTACCCTCTCCCGTGTCCCACACGCCGTCCCCATGGGCTGTAGGCGTCCATTCTCCCTCTCCCGTGCCCCACATGCCGTCCCCGTGGGCTGTAGGCATCCATTCTCCCTCTCCCGTGTCCCACACACCGTCTCCGTGGGCTGCAGGCGTCCATGATCCCTCTCCCGTGCCCCACACACCGTCTCCGTGGGCTGTAGGCGTCCATTCTCCCTCTCCCGTGTCCCACACGCCGTCTCCGTGGGCTGTAGGCGTCCATTCTCCCTCTCCCGTGCCCCACACGCCGTCTCCGTGGGCTGTAGGCGTCCATTCTCCCTCTCCCGTGCCCCACACACCGTCTCCGTGGGCTGTAGGCGTCCATGATCCCTCTCCCGTGCCCCACACACCGTCTCCGTGGGCTGTAGGCGTCCATTCTCCCTCTCCTGTGCCCCACACACCGTCTCCGTGGGCTGCAGGCGTCCATTCTCCCTCTCCCGTGCCCCACACACCCTCTCCGTGGGCTGTAGGCGTCCATGATCCCTCTCCCGTAACCCCCAGTCCATGGAGCCTGTGTCTCTCCAGTTCCCTTTCTCCCCCATTCCAGAGACTCCCCGGGTTTGCTTCCCCCCGCCCCGCCCCCACCGCGGGGGTGTCACCTACCGCTCCTCAGTTCCTCTCCTCTGCTCCTCAGGGATAAAGTCAGGGGCCAAACTGCCCTTCCCCACTAAAGCGTTCTTGCAACCTGTTGGGATTGTGCTTTTCCGGCAACTGTCGTCTGTTTGGCTCCAGCAAACCCTTACAGGACTTTTTTTCTTAGGCTGGACGTCCCTTCACTGACATCACAAAGGAAACTAATATACTAAAGTACACTTATGCAAACATTTCCCCAAACCAGGATTGACGGGATAGCCGCGTAAGGTACGCACTTCTTTATTAAGGGTGATAAATCAGGGCGCAGCGCCCAGGTCTGGTGACCCCCGTCCTTTGGAAGCCGCAGTGAGCGCACACAGTATTTCATGCTCTCTGCACAACTCTCACAGGATGGGAAAGTAGCCGTGATTCCTGCGGGGGTTGGGGGGGGAGTCCCCAGGGCTGCGGGCCCCACCCGCCCGCCTCGGTCTGTGACCCACCTTTGCAACAGAGGGAATGCTCAGTGTCGGTGCGAGGGGAGGGGCAGAAAAGGTGGAACTCCCTTCCAGTCCCAGGTCACTGTCCCCCCGCCCAACCCTGATTTCTGTTTGTGGACCCCTGCCCTGTGCTTGTGCTCAGAGCTGCCTCTGTCGTCCCCTTCCCAGATCTTCTTTCTCGGCAACCCCGGGAGGGGCTGCACGGCCCCCCACTCAGGACGGTGCTGGGTGGGCAGGCAGCTTCTTAGCCTCCGCACATGAGCAAGAGGAGCAGCTCTGAGAGTCCTGGGCGTGAGAGAGGCGCACGGCCCACGTCTCTTCTACAATGGGAAGGGGCCTCCCCGAGAAGTGCCCTGTGGCTCCTGGGGGGCACTGCTCCCACCAAGGGCTCCCTGAGGGTGGTTCAGGGGGTTCTGGCCCCTCTAGCCCCCTCCCGACCCCCCCTCCCCACGGCAAAAGCGAGAGGTGAGTGGGAAGGGGCAAGCCTACCTTCGGGTTCCTCCACGCTGCTGGCTGCAGTGGTCGGCGGGGCCACGGGGATCTCTGCGAGGTTCAGGGCGGGAGGAAGGAGAGCAAGGTGAGACGACATTTCTGACCTTAGGGAAGGAAGAGCACGGCGCAGACCCCTCCCGCCCTTCCTGGGCCCCCACCGGGCACGGCGCAGACCCCTCCCACTCTTCCTGGGCCCCCACCGGGCACGGCGCAGACCCCTCCCACCCGTCCTGGGCCCCCCCGCCCCCCCATGGCCCCCCACAGCCCCCCAGCTCCGGAGGAGGCTGGTCAGGGCGGAGGAGAACGCTGGCGTGGGTGCCCGGGCACACGGCCTTGTTCTCCCACAGAGCTGGTCCCTCCACCGGGCAGGGACGTGCCTCCGTGTTAAAGAAGGACAGGAATGGGAAGGAGGCAAGACGGCAGACAGTGAGGAGAGCTGAGCCCGCCCCTGAGCCGGGGCCAGCCTTGTGTGTGCGCGCACGCACGTGCGCCTGCGCTGTGGCTCGCTCGACTTTCTGCTCAGCCCCTGGGGTGGCAGAGAGGGGCTCTGGTCACGGTGTGGCTGTCTCGGCCCTGCTCACATCCTTGGCAGGGGAAGCGCCCACAGCAGGGGTGGCACGTCCGGGGGTTGGGAGGGGTCTTACACACGCAAAGAGGGACCTACCCCCCTGCCCAGGTTCCCAGGGGCACACCTCACAAGCTAAGGCTCAGTCTCGGGGGGCAGTACAGACTGACGACACACGGAAGACCTAGGGGCCTGATGGGAGCGTGCGCTTATGGGGGTCGCTCTGTTTCTACCCAGAATGGCAGCTGGTTCCGACAAGCTCCTGGCTCCAGCTCTGCACTCCCAGACAGCAACGGCAGGCAGCACTGCCCAGTGTCCTCTGTCTGCAGGAGGCCAAACCAAGGACCACAGGCCCTGAGGGGCAGGGACTCCCCTGGCGGGTGACACGTGAACAAGGGGTCACAGAGCCCTCCCTCCACAAGTCCTGATGATTCTGGTCACCACCTCACGGTTTGGGTAAGCCCTCCCTTGGACCCCCAGATCAGCAGGGGCTGGTGCCTGGGGGGACGGAGATGGACACACAGCCTGGGTCAAACCTTGTTCTGGAGGGACACCTGCCCAGCAACAACAGCCCACAGCGCCCTGGTGCAGCAGCCCATCAAGAAGCCGGCCCTGACACCAGGCCCTCTTTTAATCCCTACGTGCTGCCCGGTCCCGGAAGAAACACTCCCTCCGGAGGGAACGTCCGAGTGGTCCGGCCTCACCCTGCAAGTCCACTAACGGAGTGCAGGCCAGCGGCAACGGGGCCACACTGTCCTCAGGCCTGGCACCCGGGTGTGGGCAGGGGGCCTGTGGCTCTCAGGGCTGTGACCGCACAGGGCACAAGGCCTCCAGGCCACATCTGGGCGCCTGCAGCGGGCGCCCTCAGGAAGAGCTCACGGAAACCCCAGAAGGGAGACCCAGGTCTGCGGGCTGTTGGTGGGAGAGCTCTCCTGGCCGCAACCTGCCCTTTGCAAGACGCCGGGAGAAGGCCCCGAGCGTGTCAGGAAGCAGGAGCTCCCGCTGTCTGTCTCTGAGTCCGAAACACGCGCTCCACTGCGGGGCCTGCCTCCAGGCAACTGGCAACATGGCTTCCCGCCACCTCTGAGCAGCCTGACAGCCCTCGGCCCCCTGCAGAAGGGGACCTCCTCATTTTTCCCCGTGTTCGTAATCCCGGATGGCGGCACTAATTTCCTCCCAGCACCCTGAAAGTGGTCACTTTGCAGCTTTTTGCATGTTTGGCAAAGAAGGATTTTTGGAAGTTGCGAGATTCTGGCAATCAGACGTTGTTGTGAAAACCAGTTCACCTGGGTCTGCCCTGGATGGACGCTGAGCTCAATTCCCCGGGGCTGGGACTCGGATTACCTGCCGTTACTGGATCCCCGTGAACACCTGCGGACACATGTCCTGAGGTAGGAGCTGGTCAGCCTGCTGGCAGGGCCGCAGCCCGATGTGTGCTGGAAGTGAAGGGCACACTGGCTCGGGCGGGGGAGTGCAGGGTGTCGAGGCTCTCGCCGCTGTGTGTGTGTGCCCGCTGTGAGTGTGTGTGTGTGTATGTGTGAGTGTGTGTGTGTGTGTGTGAGTGTGTGTGTGAGTGTGTGTGTGTGAGTGTGTGTGAGTGTGTGTGTGTGAGTGTGTGTGTGTGAGTGTGTGTGTGTGAGTGTGTGTGTGTGAGTGTGTGTGTGTGTGAGTGTGTGTGTGAGTGTGTGTGTGTGAGTGTGTGTGTGTGAGTGTGTGTGTGTGTGTGAGTGTGTGTGTGAGTGTGTGTGTGTGTGTGTGAGTGTGTGTGTGCTGGAAGTGAAGGGCACACTGGCTCGGGCAGGGGAGCGCAGGGTGTCGGGCTCTCGCCTGTGTGAGTGTGTGTGTGTGTGTGTGTGTGTGTGTGTGGCGGGGAGGAGTGTCCTGCAAGGTCCGTGGGGACCATGCCAAGGACCTCAAGGGGCTGCTGGGGTGGGTCACCCCAGCCTCCTGCTTGCGTGCACAGTTGTGATTGGACATGGAACTTTCCTGTCATTTTCACATGTCACGGAACAGTGTTCTCTGGGGGTTGGTTTGTTTGTTTGTTTCAATCATCTGCCACACAAAACCAGGTAGCGGCCGACCTCCCAGGCCAGGTGTGCTAACCCGGGTCTAGAGAAGCAGACTTCATCTCAGGATGAGATCCCGGGACCATTCTGGGCTCAGGACGGTCCCCACAGGGAATCAAGAGGCCGAGGCTGGGTCCGGCTATCAGCCAGGCTTGACGTCCGCCCAGGGCTAATTCTCGGCGTGTGCACCTGTGTGATCCTACCAGTTACAGGGCACTAGCCCAGTGGAGCCAGGGCCCCTGAAAGACCTCTGCCACCTTGCTCACTGCGCTTCCAAATCCCAGCACTAAGGGGCAGTGGCTGGCCAGACGGGGCCCCTGGGACCCTCAGGGCTGCTCCATCCTTCATCAGGCCCACGGGAACCCCGTCCAGCTCCCCTCAAAGGCTTTGTGTGGGTCAGTCCTTTCTGGTCTGAATCTGCCAGGGGCAGGGGTGTTGGAGTTCCCACAGCAGAAAAAGCCCGGGCGTGGGCCGTCCCCAGGTCCAAGGTCAAGGGGGCATACGGAAACAGGAGCTAGGCGTGGGGGGGGGGGGGGCTTGCTCCTACCCAGAAGCAGGAGACTCAGTTTTTGTCAGAATAGCCGGGCTGGCTCTGCTGAGCTCCGGCGGCTTCTGTAAGAACCCCACGGGCTCAGGGTCTCACACGGGGACCCACGGAGCACAGGAGCCGTGTCCATGAATGCTACACTCCCCGGGGGTCGGTGACCAGCCTCTGAAAAGCCCCCCAGCCCCGGCCGCCCGCCCCCAAGCTGGAGCCTCGGGGAACAGGGGCCGCGCACATACTTATGCAGGGGGCGATCGGAGAGCGGCTCTGCTGGTAGCCCTTGGCACAGCGGTTGCAGGTGATGCCCGTCACGCCATCCTTGCAGGGACACTGGCCGGTGGTCTGGTTGCAGGTTTTGCCAGCAGCGCCCACGGGGTGGCAATCGCAGGCTGTGGAGGACAAACAACCGGAGGGTCGGAAGGCAGGCAGGGGCCGGGGCACACCCTCCCCCGGGCCTCTCCCCAAGCAGGGGCAGCCCGTGCACCCCACCCCAGGGGGAGAGCAGGAATGGGGGAGCAGGCCCAGCCAAGCCCACACACATTCCAGCAGCTCTGGTCACTGGCCACCTGCCCACCTGGAACTGGGGAGTGGAAATCAGAATGGACGGACTTGAAAGGACTGTTCTGGTGCAGGAAAGTGAACTTGGGGGCCTTGCCAAGGGCCAGAGATGAAGGCCTACGTTCAAGCACGCCTTCAGGAGCCAAGGGCCAGAGATGAAGGCCTAGTTCAAGCACGCCTTCAGGAGCGCAAGGTCTGACCGTAAGCATGACCGTGGGCGGAGACTCAGAACTGGGAGGGGCACCTTCTCTCCACGGGCTAAGTTTGCGCCTTCTCACTCCTCAGCCCCTGCCGGCCCTGGGCCCCCGGGGAACTTCCTTGCTGTCCCTCTGGGTGGGAGGGACAGGCTATGGAGCAGAGGGAGCCCTGGGCTTCGCCAGGCCAGAGGGACTCACCAAGGAGGCTGCTGCCCGCCCCCCCCCAACCCCTGCTCTGCCCACCCTCCCTGCTTTGCAGCTGGGCTGAGGCTGAGGCTTCTGGATCACAAAACCCGTAAGCGGTGGGAAGAGTCACAGTAATCATTTATTTGAGCATCTGATTACATGTGCAAAGACCAGGAGGTGAAGGCATCCTCCCCCCAGGGGTCTCACAGAAAGGGAACAGCCAAGCTGGGCAGAGAAGGGAGGCCTTGATTCTCGGGCCAGTGGCCACTGCACCAAAGAGCAGGCCCCACGCCCACCCTCCTGGTTTGCAAAGGGCTGGAGAGCTAGGGCTGCACATTCTGTCACCCTGCACCCCTAAAGCTCCCTCCCTGTGCTCCGAGGACCCAATTCCAGTGATGCAGCGGCCAGAGGACACTAGAGGGACATCCCCACTGCTATAAACTGAACATCTGTATCCCCCCAAATTCATATGTTCAACCCCTAACAAATTCATATGTTCAACCCCTAACCCACTATAATGGTATTAGGAGGCAGGGCCCTGGGGAGGTAATTAGGTTTAGATGAGGTCACCAGGGCGGGATCCTCCTGGTAGGATTAGTGCCCTTATAAGAGGAGGGAGGGAGGGAGGGAAGGAGAGAGAGAGAGAGAGAGAGAGAGAGAAAGAGAGATGGGGAGAGAGAGAAAGACCTTCACAAGCACACAGCCAGAAGGCAGCCATCTGCAGACAAACTGCAGGCACCTTGGTCTAAGCCTCACTCCCCGTCTGCAGTGCTTTGTTACAGCAGCCTGAGCCAACCGAGACACCCACCCGCCTGACGCAGGACAAGAACTGCTGCAGCAGCAACACAGGACGGGAGTCCCTGCGGGTCTCGACCCCTGATCCAGGGAGCAGACTCAGTGTGAGTGGGGAGGGAAGACGGGCCAAGGAAGCAAATGTTCGCCTCGCCCCCCCCTGCCCCTCCCTCGCACCCCCCCGCCCCTCCCTCGCCCCCCCCGCCCCTCCCTCGCCCCCCCGCCCCTCCCTCGCCCCCCCCCCGCCCCTCCCCTAAGGGAAGGAGAGGCGGCTGTCTTCAGGAAGGGTGCCTCCAGGGAAGTGGAGGTGGGTCTGCCCGTGGAAACAGGGCCTCTCGCAGCCAGCCCCGGGGGCCGGGGTGGCCATGAGAATTAGGAAGGGGAAGGAGGGAGGAGGGGGGAGCAGAAAGCTGAGGAATGTGAGGAATTGTTTGTTGAAGTTGTGTCTGGACACATGAGACCTTCTTGAAAACTCTCGTAGGAGTGGCAGCCTGGTCGTGGTGCTCCCTGACAGGTGAGGGACAGGCCGGGGACACAGGTGCAGGACGGCAGGCCCTGCTGGGCTGTGTGTGGGCTTCTCATTGCTGGGTCCACAGGAGCAGGACGGACGGTCCAGTCTTGTCCCTGTAGATGCAGTGATGCTGCCCGAAATTCAGGTGCATCTCCTACTGCTGCTTTCTTCTTGGGTTTTTTTTTTTGTGTGTGTGTTCTTTTTGGGTTTTTGTTTTGTTTTTCGGTTTTGTTTGTTTGTTTGTAACTCGGTATGAAAAGACGCAGCCTGGATTCAGGCTGTGGGTGATGTGAGGAGGGAAGGGCTGGAAGACCCACACTGACCTTTCCCTCGGGGCCCCCAAACCCATCCCTGTGACGGGGACGGCGGTCAGCACGGGCGGCACCTCTCAGCTGGCCACCTGGAAGCAGATGGCCACTGCTCAGGACCCTATTATCCGAGCTCCTGACCCGGCCAGCACCAGCCGGATGTGGCCCTGAGGCTCCTGCCAGCCACGCCCCTTGGCCTATTTTCACAGGTTTGCTGGCAGCGCTCAGACGCACGCCAAGACGTCCTCCCTCCCAAGCTGACAAACAAAGCTGGGCCCCCTTAACTTCAGGATCCTGGGACTTGGCCGGACGGAGGTCACTAAAGGCTGCTGGGCACTGAAGAGTCAGACCGAAGTCGTCCACGAGCACCATCATCGGTCCGGATGATCTTGAACGTGGCAGAAGCTGGCCCAGAGCAGAAGTGGGGGGAGGGCAAGGGAGGACCCCGCCGCTGGTGACGTCTCAGCTGCACCAGCTGAGGTCAGGTGGAACTGACGGCCTGGCAGCTGTGTCCACTGGCTGGAACCTTCCTAAGGGCCCATCCTTGGATTCAAGGAGGGGATGCTTTCATCTTGGCTTCCAAATCTTCTTCCCAAGATTCTGCAAAGACTTTGACCAGCAGGCCCCTTAGCCTGGTCTACCGGAAGCGGTGAGCTAACTGTGCTTCCACACAAACCAATGTTCCGGGAAGAAAAGCCATCCAAGTCCCATAAGGTAGGTGGGTGGAGTGCTCGAAAGTTACTCTGGCCACTTCCAGGCAGTGGGACCATCAAGAGGCGGAGAATTTCTCCAGCATAGCGGCACCACCCAGACAACACCTTCCATGTGTCCACACTCTCACAGCTGTCAGCTCTGTGGGTCACATCTGCCTGTGAAACTGGCATGGCCACTCGGAGGAGGGGACGCGGGCTGGCAGGAAAAACTGCAGGCAGGAGGAAGGCCACATGGGAGACGGAGAGTGCTGATCTCTGGGGGGGGGGGGTCACAGAGGCCCTCGCCCTCCCTGGACGCCCCCTCTTACTGCTCATTCTGCAAGGAGAAATTCATGCTTAAACTTGTGGAAACCAAAGCTAGATGGTTTTGTTATGCACGGCCAAAAGCAATCCTAACAGGCAGACCTGCATTGCATTCCAAGTAAGGACTCTTCCCATGATCCTATTTATAAGGAACGTCCAAATTATCCCTTCGCGCCAAGAACTGATGGATGGCAGTGCCTTACCGTGGGTCCTGTACAGCCTGGGACAAGAGAATTTGGCAAACAGTATCAAAGGGGGAGGGGGTGGTTCTGAGGTACCCAACAGATTTAAAGGAGGCCCCAGGCCCTGGCCCCTAGGGACAGAATGCCAAAGGAACCCTGCTGTATTTCTTCAGCCCTGACACACAGACACACACACATAGAGGAACCCAGGTGAGGACAGAGACTCACACTTGCACCGTGGGGAGGGCCGGGGCTGGGGTGCAGAGAACGTGGAACTCAGCTGAGTGGAGGTCTTCCTTGCAGGGGGTCTGGGGAGGGGCCGGAGAGAGCCCCCCTGACTCCAGAACCTGGTCTGGCTCAGAACCTCTTCCGCCACAGGACAACGAGTGACTCCCATTTCTCCAGAAGTCGGCCACCTGTCTCGGTAGAGGCCAACCCCGGCACGGCAGGTCACCTTGTTTGCACAGACCAGGCAGCGCCTGGTCACGGGGAACAACCTACTCCAGGGTGTTTCCATCAAGAGGAAGGTGAGCCCAGGCGGTAGCTCAGGGCCCTGGGACGGCGGCAGGATTCGGTGTCTCACCAACGAGGCGGGCCGGAGGCCTCCGGGTGCAGAGCAGCCCGACTGCCCCAGCTCTGGGCCACCAGACAGGGACAGACGCTCGGGGCACACGGGGGGTTTCAGACGGGCGTCGGAGACCCAGGGCCAAGCCTGTCCTGCCAGAAATTCCGTGTGACCCTGGCTTTAGTGTGTCACTTGCTCGGGACCTCAGGTGGCACATCTGTAAGGACAGAGGTCTACACTCCCACTAATGTCACTTCCAACGTAACAGCCTAAGGCTCGGTGTCTCTATGGCTCCAAGGACCCAGGGCGGCGGCCCGAGCCCTGGACTGCCACCCCCTCAGCTGCAGTTCACGGCAGCGTCCTGGCCCAGGGTGCAGGGGAAGTGCTCACTTACGTCGCCGGACACGTCAGGCCTTCCACCCACACCCAGGCTCGCCCCCGGGGAGTGCCAGGACCTCCTCGCTGAGACTCGGTTTCTCCGTCAGCTGAGAGGACAGCCAGGGTTTCTGAGAGCCCTGGCGGAGCTGACCGGGCAGGCAGACGGTGCTGACCCCAGGCCGCTGGTCTCGATCCCGTTCCCCCCGACGCTCTGCTCCGGCTCCCCAAGGGCCCAAGGCCTCCTCAGGGAGCGACGCAGGCCTGCGGCTGGCCCCTCACCACAGCCCACACCGTGGCTTTTGGGAATCCATCCCGGGCTCCTATCAGGAGGTCTGGCTACTTTTTTTTGAAGACCTGGTCCCAGGGGCCTTTGGGGACAGGCAGGACTTTGAAATGGCAGTGATTCCAGGACATAAGAGAGGGGAGCTACCCCCTGGAGCAGGGGGGTGGGAGAGGGAACAGACAGGAGGGTGGGAGACGGAACCACCAGAGCACCGGTCCTCACTTCAGACGCCACCACCCGGACCGCCAGCCAGGCGTGACGCAGAGCTTTGGGCCTGAACTCGTGCTGTGGGCTGAAAATTATGTACCCCCAGAATTCAAGTGTCTCAAATCCTAACCCCAGTATTTCAGAACGTGACTCTATTTCAAGATAAGGCTTTTAAAGAGGTAATTAAGATGAAGTCATTAGGGTGGGCCCTAATCCAATTTAATTAGTGGCTTTCTTGTCCTTTAGGAAGAACGGGTCCAAACACCAGGTGCTGGAGGCAGGCCCTTCGCAACCACGGTCCCATGGGGAAATAGCCTTCCTAGTACTCGCTAAGACACCAAAGGGTAGAGGAGTTAGGCAGAGATGCTGCCCTGCCCTGAGTCCTGGGACACAGCTCTCAGTGAATGTCGCTGCTCCCTAAATCCTGGGACATAGCTCTCAGCGCATGTCGCTGCTCCCTGAATCCTGGGACACAGCTCTCAGCGCATGTTGCTGCTCCCTAAATCCTGGGACACAGCCCTCAGTGAATGTCGCTTGCTCCCTGAATCCTGGGACACAGCTCTCAGTGAATGTCGCTGCTCCCTAAATCCTGGGACACAGCTCTCAGTGCATGTCGCTGCTCCCTGAATCCTGGGACACAGCTCTCAGTGCATGTCGCTGCTCCCTAGAGCCAACCCGGAGGCTGCCTGGGACTCTGAGGCCTGCCGGTCATCCCGAGGTGTGTAACTGCCCGGGGAACTCGGTTAGGGTGCAACATCCTTCTCCGCTTTAAGTAAGACTGGTCTGCGTATCCGGACATCAGTCACAAAGAAAACAGGAGTGTGCGACAGCGTTAGGACAAATCTTCCCATGAGCGGGCCCCGCCCTCCCTCGACCCCCACCATCAGCCCACGGGCCCAGCAGCCCTCTCCTGCTCTGGACGTTAGCGCTGCTCTCTCTCTGCTCAGACTCCCCATCACTGTTTACCCTCAGCCCAGGTCTCGTCTCAAATGTCCTGTCCTGTCCTCAAAGAGGTCCTCCCGGCCACCTTGTAGAGCGGCTCACCCACTCACTCTCTCTCTTTCTGCTCTCTTCCCTGCCTCCATGTAACTCACCACAATTTATAATACTCTTTTCTTCTTCTTCTTCCTCTTCTTCTTCTTCTTCTTCCTCTTCCTCTCCTCCTCCTCCTCCTCTTCTTCTTCTTCTTCTTCCTCTTCCTCTCCTCCTCCTCCTCCTCTTCTTCTTCTTCTTCTTCCTCTTCCTCTTCCTCCTCCTCTTCTTCTTCCTCTTCCTCTCCTCCTCCTCTTCCTTCTTCTTCTTCTCCTCTTCCTCCTCCTCCTTCTTCTTCCTCTCCTCCTCCTCCTTCTTCTTCTTCTTCCTCCTCTTCTTCTTCCTCTTCTTCTCCTTCTTCTTCTTCTTCCTCCTACTCTTCTTCTTCCTATTCTTCTCCTCCTCCTTTCTCCTCCTCCTCCTCCTTCTTCCTCTCCTCCTCCTCCTTCTTCTTCTTCCTCTCCTCCTCCTCTTCCTTCTTCTTCTTTCTCTTCTCCTCTTCCTCCTCCTCCTCCTCCTCCTCCTCCTCCTCCTCCTCCTCCTTCTATGTTTACGGTCAACCTCCCCCTGCCCCCGACCAGGGAGCAGGCTCCGAGGGAACGTGTCTGTCTTGGCCTGCACTGTCAGCCCAGCTCCCGCATATAACAGGTGTTGGATAAATACTGGCGACCTGGATGAACAGTCGGGGCCGACATGCCATCCTCTCCACCCTGTGACTCTGGAGAGAGGCAGCGGGCGCGCGAGGAAGAGCGGCCCTTCCTATCCTAGATCAGCGCAGCCGAGCTGCAGGACACGCCCTGCTCCTAGCTTCTCCGTGCTAACGAGGGGCCAGAAGCATTCAGATCCGCAGGTAATCCACCAGCTTCGTCCCAGCTGTCTGTGTCCACCGCCTCCCAGGCCATGCTCATCTTTCTCCCAGCAGTTGCTAACGAGGCACAAAAGAATAAATGTTTCAAGTCGCCTGCCACTTTCCAAGCAAGATGCAGACAGCGGGAAGCAGAAGGGGAGGGGAGCCCCGGAACCCCACACTGGGTATCGGGTCCTCCTGTCCTAGTTCACGCTAGTCCTCCTGCACCTGACTTACAGCCGAGGGGAAGGGCGTGGTTCCTACAGCTGGTTCCCAAAGGGGCAGGGGGCAGGTGAGGGAGTGGGCGTGTGCCCACAGACCCACCCCGCGCAGGCGGGCAGGGGTTGGGGCTCTGGCACTGGCACAACCCCGTCTGTACACACACAGCCCTCCCCAACCTCTCCGCACGGGGCCTCCACAAGCGCATGCTGGACACTCCCCTCCGCTGTGCAACCCACTTCTCATGTTTGCTCCCAGTGCGTGTAACTCCTTCACCCAGAGTGTGCAACAGCATCAGGACCGATCCCGGAGGCCTCGCCCTTCACCCAGAGTGTGCAACAGCATCAGGACAGGTCCCGGAGGCCTCGTCCTTCACCCAGAGTGTGCAACAGCATCAGGACAGGTCCCGGAGGCCTCGCCCTTCACCCAGAGTGTGCAACAGCATCAGGGCAGATCCCGGAGGCCTCGTCCTTCACCCAGAGTGTGCAACAGCATCAGGACCGATCCCGGAGGCCTCGTCCTTCACCCAGAGTGTGCAACAGCATCAGGACAGATCCCGGAGGCCTCGCCCTTCACCCAGAGTGTGCAACAGCATCAGGGCAGATCCCGGAGGCCTCGCCCTTCACCCAGAGTGTGCAACAGCATCAGGACAGGTCCCGGAGGCCTCGTCCTTCACCCAGAGTGTGCAACAGCATCAGGACCGATCCCGGAGGCCTCGTCCTTCACCCAGAGTGTGCAACAGCATCAGGACCGATCCCGGAGGCCTCGCCCTTCACCCAGAGTGTGCAACAGCATCAGGGCAGATCCCGGAGGCCTCATCCTTCACCCAGAGTGTGCAACAGCATCAGGACCGATCCCGGAGGCCTCGCCCTTCATCCAGAGTGTGCAACAGCATCAGGACTGATCCCGGAGGCCTCGTCCTTCACCCAGAGTGTGCAACAGCATCAGGACCGATCCCGGAGGCCTCGTCCTTCACCCAGAGTGTGCAACAGCATCAGGACAGGTCCCGGAGGCCTCGCCCTTCACCCAGAGTGTGCAACAGCATCAGGACCGATCCCGGAGGCCTCGCCCAGCCCTGCGGGACGCTGCCTCAGAGCCCACGCTGGGGCCCAGCCCTTCAGGGGAGAGGGGCGGTTCTCCGTGCACCACGGCTCACTGGGAGAGGGAGGTGGCCGAGGGCCAAGGGAACGGCCTTTGCCCTGTGCACGCCGGCGACGGCGGGCCTCCCGGTGTCTCATTTTCTTCTGATTACACAAACAGCCGCACCAGCTGACAGGTACGGAGTGAGGCCACGTGCCAGGACCTCCTCAATGTCACGGCATGTCATTCCATCCACACCACAACCCTCGGAAGGGGTGGAACTATCACCAAGCCCATTTCCAGGTGAGAAAACCGCGGCACTGAAGAGCACGCGCCTTGCCCAGGGACGGACCTTGAACCCTGGCCTCAGAAACGCCATGATCCGTGCTTCTCAAAGCCAATAATCTTCCCAAGGCTGTTGCCCGGAGCCCACCTGCTGCTCTTCTGGTAGAAAACGCCATTTCCCAAGCGAAATGCCCTGCGTTCCTAGGGGAGTCGAGATCGGGGGCTTTCCCGCTCAAGACCAGGGGATGGGGGGCGAGCGGAGGCTTCAGAGGCGGGACTGGCACACGGAAAGGTGGAGAAAGGAGCCGTGGATGCCCCGAGGAAGGCGCCAAAGGGCGGGGCCTGCAGGTCTGGCTGTGGAGCAGGGCGCAGTGTGGGGCGACCTCATCTGTAACGCCCGGGAACAGAACCACGGCCGCCTGGGTCCTGCTGGCTCCTCCAAAGCGCTCAGGCCACACACTCCACTGATACAAGATTCTGTCCCGTTGCACCAAGAACCGATACAATGCTATTTAACGAGAGCACATGGAATGTGGAACAGCAAAGCTAGGCGGGACTCAGAGTCCATAAATTTGAGTACGATTCACAGATGCAGGGACTGCGGTCTAGGGAAGGTCACGTGTCTGGCCTGAGGCTCTCTAGTCTCTAAAGCTAGAGCCAAATCTGGAGGCTAGGATTTCCGGCCCAACCTTCCACCCCCCTACCCCACCCCCCAATTCTCCAGGGAACAGGAAAGGAGGCGCCCACAGAGGCCGGAGTTGAAGTTGAGTGTCATCGAGCTTCCACGAGGATTTTTTTCTTCCAACTCCCTCTATTCCCGGGGGTGCGTCTTAAGTGCACCCTCATCGAGGTCACTGCTTGAGCTGGTGCAGCCACTGGGTACCCTCCCTGCCTGAGGTAACCCCTCTTTTCCCTGCAGCTCCTAAAATGATGAGAGGAAATGAAAAGGTGACAGGGGACCCTCTCAGTGAAGGGGAACGTCCGGACACTTTTAGGCTTCCGTGAGTTTTACTGACACGACCTTTGAGTCGGGAAGGGGTGAAGTCCCGGGTTCCTAGCTCTGCTCTGACCGAACACAAAGACGATCAGATCTGGATACACACACACACACACACACACACACACACACACACACAGTCTAGCCGTGATGTCCATGTGACCCCATGCTGTCCTCTGGACCCTAGAGCATCACCAGGCTGCCCTCGCTAAGCTCCCAGCCTTGCCTGGTAAAGATTTAAATTAAAAAAAAAAATTTTTTTTTTAAATACACACCCGCCTTCCACCTACTTTTCATCAGGAGAGCCATAAAGAAATTTTTTTTTTAATTCATTAATAGTAAGTCTCTCCCTTTGAAAGAGTAAACCCTGGGGCCTAGAGGCCACGTCTCTCAACCCAAGAGCAGCTCTCTGTCCTCATTTCCTATGTTCCCTGGTTCCCAGCCTTGGCTGCACGTCTGACCCACCTCGGGAAGCTTTCCAGGTTCCCAGTACCCCGGTCTCACCTGGACCCACTAATTAAACCCAGATCTCTGGGGGCAGGACTCAGGCGTCAGCATCTTTGAATATCCAGCTGACTCCAAAGTGGGAGTTCTCATCCAAACGATGAGAACCCCAGGGCACTTTTGAGAAGAAGATCAAGACTTCCTCCATAGCTTCTGTGACTTTGAGTGAAACAGTGTATCACAAAACCAGTTTTACCGCAAGCTAGTTGATATAAGCAAGTCAAGCTCCTAGGACATCTCATCAACACTGTAACAAACATCATTGGAGGAGATGGTGTTATTGGACAACCTGTAGTACAGCAGCACAGGGGGGAGGCCCTGATCTGAAGGCAGAGAATCAACAGTGAGAAAGGAACAGAAAGCCACACCCAGCGGAGCCACACTCCAGGGGGTGGCCAGGAGGTGAATGCCTCTTCCCCAACCCCTGGCAGAGCTGCCTGAAAAAAATGGGGTGGATAGGAGCAGCGTGTCTGCACTGGACGTGACAGTGAGGACCATGGCGTTCCTCGGCTCTGCTACCGCCCGCGTCCTCTGGGTGACCGCACCTTCCCGGCCGGCGGCCTGTGTTCAGCCACGCTGACTGTGGGCTGGAAGGGGGCAGAGCACCGAGTGAAAGGAACAGGCTGCTGTTGAGAGAACAGGCTGCTGGGTGAGACAGAACGAAAACCCTTTGTGCCTGGATGCTAGGATGGGCCGGTTCACTTCCTAATGCTCATCGCAATTCGGTTCACGGGGAGACTCCCAGAATGTCTTTATCCATCACAGATGGTTTGGGAAGATGATAAATTAATATCGTTTAAATGGAGGCATGGGTTGAAATGGTTAAATGGCCATGTCTTCTTTGCTGGCTCCAAAGAGAAAGCGCTCTGCCCACCCCAACCCACCCCGCGGTCCACAAAGAAGACAAATGGTAAACAAAACCGCCTATCTTTTGACAGATTCCAGGACGAGTATCATTCACAAACCATTCCACAGAGAAAAGGGAGAAATTCATCTCATCTGACTTTGTATAGGACAACAGCCCACGCCATAATGAGGCCTTCCCAGCGCTGTGAAATTGCGCTGAATAGCGGGAGAGTGCAGCGGCCTGTTCCCCGGGCATGTTTATTACAGCCCTTTGTATGCACTGGCCCCGCCAGGCCCGGGTTGGTTCTGAACCATGACAGAGGAGAAAGAACCCAACAAATTTGTTGCTACGAAACTTCCCAAACGGGGGACTACATAATAACGTTTGGAATCCACTGCCCCTGCTCCAAGCTGTTCTTGTCTGGGTCCACCCCGGCTCTAAGCTGAAGAAGGCTGGGAGTCAGCCAATCGCCAGGAGTGTCTGGGTGGCCTCAGCCCCCTGCTGGTGCTCCTCCCAGACCCTGGGAAGGCAGGGGGTAAATGCCCTCCCCCATGCCATCGCTAACCTTCCTCAGGTCAACTGCCAACTTGAGCCAAGAGCCGCTGTCCATTGTCCCGGTTCCCCTGTAAAAAAGCATCTAAAATAGAGCATGGATGCAGCCTTCACCTGAGGGCTACAATGGGGCTCCCGGGGGTCAACCCCGGGAAGCCAGGGCCTGGGGATAGCTCCTCACGGACAAGATTTTGGAAGCCTCTGAGAGCAAACCATCAGAGATCAAAATACTGGGCCAAATGCTTCCGCTAAAGGAATCATTTCCTTACCATCCAGCTCTGGGAAGACAAGATATCGGACCCCATGGAGGTGATAAAGGGACTCCCCCAGCCAGCATCTAAATTCCTATAGCTGGTTCCGGACAAGATTTAGGGGTCTCTCGGTGGGAAGTGTCCTTGTGAGGACAACTGGGTATTCAAAGTTCCCATATCCCCTAAGCGGGTGACACCTGGCAAAGCAGAGCAGAGGGAAACAATCAGGAACCTTCAGGAGATGCCTTTCCTCACCAATGAAATGGCAGGACCTTTCAGGTCACGTTCTTCTTGCTCACCAATCAGAGAGCAGTTCTTTTAGGCAGTGTCTTTTCTCACCAATCACAAGGCAGGGCCCTTTGAGTAATGCTTTTTCCTCACCAATCAGTGTTAGGACCGGCCAGGTAGTGTTTTTCCTCACCAATCAGGTGGCAGGGGCCTGGAAGCATTGTTCTTCATGACCAATCAGGTTGCAGGGTCCTGGAAGCATTGTTCTTCATCACCAATCAGGTTGCACTGACTGGTCAGTCCCATCCTTTCCAGTCACATTTCCCCAGCACAATATGTAGGCATCCTTCTGAGCAGAATCCATCCATACACCTCTCCTCCTCTGTGGGTTCTTCCCCGGATGTCCCCACGAAGGCCAGGGCAGCTGCTGTCCCAGGCTGAGAGGGAAGACGCCACTAAGGCTGGCCACAGCATTAGAAATAATAAGAAAGCAACACGCCCTTGTCTGCCTGCCCCTGTTCCCTGTGGAAGCTGGGTGTCTCCATGTCATTTAGCCAGAGGGGCGGAGCCCCAGAGGATGATCTGCAGGTTCCTGGAATCCTGAGGCTTCCTGACATCCCACTGAGAGCTAAGAGGCCACACACAGCTAGCTCTCATCTCTCCTCCCCACTGCAACAGAGCAGAAGGAGGGGAGGTGAAGAGCCACATAGCCAAGGCCTGGCTCCTTCCTGTCATACCAGGGGACACGCCTTTCCCGCTCTGACAGCAGAAACTGGCACGACAGTACACAACCACTGCCCCTTCTACCCAGAGCCCAAATCTCACCCACCAGCGGATTTTGCCATTGATCCAGCTGAGTGGCCACCTTTGATTAAAATTTCTTGGCCACATCCCCAAGTACACTATGTGCAAGCAGTTGTTTACAAAACCCTGGTTTCAATTTCTTCTGTAAACGAAATACAGTGAACACTTGGACACAGGTGAAGGAGTAGAATTACCTTCCAATTATGTTCTCTGAAAGCGCAAAGGTCTCTCTCCCTGGTCATGTCCCTGCTCAGGCCTTCCTGCCACTGTAAGCCTTTCTTCCATCCCTTTGCTCAGGCCACCTTCTCAGTCTCTGTTCAAAGCCTCCTGGGAGATTCCCGCCTCCATGAGTTGTATTTTGATGTGGAAAGAGCCCAACGACCTTTATGTTTAAATTTCTCTTAACAACCACCAGAGGCAGCCTTAGGTCCACAGATGTGAAAGGAGAGCTAGCTTGGAGCCACCTGTTCCTGTGGAACCGAAGGGATTTCTCCTGGAAGATGCAGACTGGGAACATATTTTTTTAAAGGAAAATGTTCCGTATAAGCAAGGCCAGCTTCACGGCGCCGCATGCGAAAGGCCCCGGGTTTGGTTGACGCTCTGCTGTTGCCATTTTGAAATTCTTAGTAATTCCTAAAAAGAAACTCTATATTTTCTTTCTTTCTTTTGTGTGACAGAGACAGAGAAAGACAGAGAGAGAGAGACAGATAGGAACAGACAGACAGGAAGAGAAAGAGATGACAAGCATCAATTCTTTGTTGAGGCACCATAGTTGTTCATTGATTGCTTTCTCATATATGCCTTGGGGGGGGGTGACCCCTTGCTGAAGCCAGAGACCTTGGGCTTCAAGCCAGCAACCTTTGGGCTCAAGCCAGCACCCTTTGGGCTCAAGCCAAAGACCATGGGGTCATGTCTATGATCCCATGCTCAAGCCAGTGACCCAGTGGTCAAGCTGGTGAGCCCAAGCTCAAGCTGGCGACCTCTGGGTTTCGAACCTGGGTCCTCCGCGTCCCAGTCCAATGATGCTCTATCCACTGCGCCACTGCCTGGCAAAAAGCTCTATATTTTCTTTCCGCAATGGGTCCCACAAATTATTATTTGCGGAACCCAATGCACATGAGTGCCCAACATGGACTTCCTGTTAAGATGGTACTTCGGCTTCATCCAAAGGCTAAGCAGTGGCCACACAAGGATTCCTCTACTGTACCTCCCCCCGCCGCCCCCAGAACCTGTGTCTGCCAGGGCTGTGGGGCCTCTCAAGTATCACAACCCCATCCACGCAGGATTGTAGTCTAAGAGCCCTCAGAGACGCTGTCTTGGGAAGCCATGCGCGCAGCAAGCCTTGGCTCCAGGCCCCAAATTCTGGACCCAAGGAGCCCTAATGCCGAGAATTCCCAAAAGCTAATGTGCAGTGGGGTGGGGGCTCCACTTCTTCCCCAACGTCATTCAATTCCCTGGCAACTTAACCAGCTCCTGAGTCATCTCACAATTGCTTCATTTTCGTTAGTGGAGAAAACAAACAGCAGAAAGTTAAAATATTAGCATTTGCTTCAGTGCATGAAAATAGAGTCTCCCATCTCCCTCTAATTTTTTTTTTCCTGAGAAGGAAAGCTATTTGCAGGTGGATTAATTGTTCCTTTCTGAGACCCTGCCCCTGGAAGCTGCGTGCGACCTTGCAGTGTCTGAGCGATTGGGGTGGGGGTGGGGGTGGGGGTGGGCAGGAGGTGCATGCACACATCCAAAGAAATCTGTCTGCCTGGTTTTTGGTAAAATAGAGTCCTTTGTGCCCACAACGGTAAGCCTGGCGAACATGACCCCCTGGCCCTGTGGTATGCGGCACACCTGTGCGGAGGAACAGGCAGCTGGGAGGGGGCGGGGCGACGCGCCAGGAGCCCCGCACCCTCGAAGTGATCACACCTCCTTTCTTCTCCTTGGAGTCATTTCTCCATCGCCCCTTTGTTTCAGCCTCCCTGCATCTCCGAACACCAGGGAGGCCTGTGTGCCTGCGCGCGCGTGCGTGCGTGCGTGCGTGTGTGTGTGTGTGTGTGTGTGTGTAGAGAGAGAGAGAGAGATATTACAAAAAAAATAAATGCAAAAGGAAAAGCACCCAGGAAAGAGAGGGCGGCTGGTGTGCCGCCGGCCCCGCCCCCACCGCCTACCTTTGCAGGCCTTCCGGTGGGTGATGGGCTTGCCCATGTCGCGGTAGTAGCCCTCCTTGCAGTAGTGGCAGTGGCGGCCTGCGGTGTTATGGCGGCAGTTGAGGCACACGCCCCCGCTCTTGCGCCCCGACAGCTTGTACAGCTCCATGTTGAAGCGGCAGCGGCGTGCGTGCAGGTTGCAGCTGCAGGCTGTGGAGGGGGCAGGGAGAGGCGTCAGGAAGGGGCACGTGGGAGCCCGGGCAGGCTCTGCCCCCCGCCCCGCTCCCCCTCTGGCGCTGCAGCCCAGGGAGGCCGTCTTGGTTCTGGGGGCATCGCCTTGCTTCCCCTGTGTGTACCCACCTACGCGCTCATAGACCACCTTGCAGTCCCTGAACGCGGGCAGAGACTCCTGCTCCTCCGCCCGTGGAGAGTTCGTTCTGTCAGCACCCCTGCCCCTGGCCCACACCTCACACTGGGGGGTGGAGCTGGCACCCTCCTTGTTAGGGGCAGAATTGTGCCCCCCATTCACAGGCTCCCCAACCCGAGGACCTCAGAATGTTGCTGTATTAGGAGACAGGCCCCTGAAAGAGGTGGTTAAGTTAAAATGAGGCTGTTCAGGGTGGGCCCTAATCCAGTTGGGCTGGTGTCCTTATAAAAGGAAATCTGAACACAGAGAGACATCAGGTGTACATCAGCACAGAGCAAAGGCCACTGAGGACTCAGGGAGGAGGCGGCCACCTGCAAGCCATGGAGAGAGGCTTGATGGGAAACCTGCCTGCCAGCACCTTGACCTCAGCCTGCCTCTGCCCGCTCCTCCCCGCAGCCTGCTCCTACCTGCCCCTCTGGACTCAGCCCCCTTCTACCCTGGCGCTCTGGGGCTCTGCAGGTCGACCCCTCGCAGCCACAGGACCCCACGCTATTGACTCCCAAATCCCCATTCCATTTTCCGCTTTGGGGGTCCGCCCTTGGACCCTGAGGTGACTCCTCCAGGCCTCAGCCCCTCTGTCTCCTGAGCTGAGTCCTCTAGGCTGTTGTCAACACTGTCACCAGAGCGGAGTTCTAAGCGCTGATCTGAGGATGTCCTTTAACTACTGAAAGCCTTTCAGTGGTTCCCAGTTTGTGCTCTGGATAAAAATCTCAATCGTTACCCATGGCCTCCAAGGCTCTGGATACACTGATTCTGCTTCCCCCTCCAGCTTGTAAACTGCAGCTACAACAAACTTTTCCAGTCTCTAGAGCATCCCCCCCACCCCCCCGTGTGAGGACCCCTGCCTGCCCCCCGTGGCTTTGCATCCGCTGTTCCCTGCCTCCTAGGACCCTCTTCTCCCAGGCCATACTTCTCATCCTCCAGGTGGATCCCAACCACTCCCACGCCCATTTTCACCTCCCACCAGCCTGGCTTAGGCAAGAGGGCCAGGGGCTGCCCACACACCCAGCACGCCGCCCCACCGGGCCCCCCTCGACCACAGTGAACCTGCTGCCGGCCTTCTCCCCCAGGTCTCTAACTCCAAGATAACTGCAGTTTAGCTTGGGCCAGATCTTGCTCACCCTGTAACACAGTTTACCCTGCTTTTGTGCTAAGCTTGTTTTAAATTGCATTTTATGCAATTTCTAAGGAAATACATGTTTCATGCCAGACACTTGAAGAAACAAAAGCAGAAAGGAAAAAAAAAAAAAAACGGCACTGAAATTTCCACCAACTGCCATTAAAACCTGGAGGTCCCATCCTTGCAGGCTAATCTTTCCTACACACACGTGTCGTGGACTTGTACATCTTACATTCATAACCTATTCCCTCACCACGGCGAAGGCTTCTTAGTCTCGGACAGTGTTCTTCCTGATTTGGGAAGGCTGCCTAGTCCACCGCTGTACGGACCTGCGTAATGGGCTGCCTGGATCTGCAGTGGGCACTTTGAAAGGCAGAGCCTCCCTGGGTGGGGTAGTTAGGTTGTTTCCTGCTTTTCACTATTAAAAACAACACATTGATAACCATCTTTGAAGTCACAAATTTGTATTCTGCTCTGCTGACTGTTGAATAGTAAACTGCTCAAGACAGAGTAATTGGCACTTAAATTTTGACTCCACATGTTTTCATTCGGATCCAAACTGCCCAATTCCCCCCAAGAAAGGCTGTCTGAGCTTACACTCCCATCAACAGGATATGAGCACTCCTATTTTGACACACCCTTGAAAAGAATAACAATATGCATTTGGTATCAGCATTCCTTTTTTTTTTTCTTTTCTGTTTTTTACCTTTGCCAATTCGTCTGGAAAACACACACACACAGATGATTTTAATTTGCATGTCTTTGATCACCAGTGAGGTTGAACATTTCTCCATGTTTGTTTTTCTATTTATATTTCATTTTTTGTGCATTGCCTGTTCATGCCATTTGCCCAGTTTTGAATTAAGGTGGGTTTTTTTTTTCCACGATGTCTAGCGCTCTTAAAGATGATGGATTAGGCCCTGGTTGGCTGGCTCAGTGGATAGAGTGTCAGCTTGGCGTGCAGACTTCTCGGGTTCGAGACCCAGTAAAGGCATACATCAGAAGCAACCATCTGCTTCTCTACCCTTCTTGCCTTGACCCTTCTCCTCGCAGCTGGTGGCTCGGTGGGTCTGAGAATCATCCTCAGGCGCTGAGGATAGCTTGGTTGATTCGAGCATCATCCCTAGACTGGGGTTGCTGGGTGGATCCCAGTCGGGATGCATGCAGGAAGTCTGTCTATCTACCCTCCTCTCACTTAAAAGAATGGATTTAAAACCTTTGTCTTTTCTACTATACAAGCTGCAAATATTTTTAGCAGTTTCTTATTCATATATTACTTTTGTGAGAAAAAATACATATTTGCCCCAACCCTAGCCAGGTAGATGAGTTGATTAGAGTGTCGTCCCCAATATGACAAGGTTGCAGGTTCAATCCCTGGTCAGAGCTCATACAACGTCAACTAATGAATGCATAAATGGGTGGAACAACAAATGGGTGTTTCTCTCTCTCTCTCTCTCTCTCCCCCCCCTTCCTCTCTCTGAAATCAATAAAAAAATTTAATATTTGCCCTTTTAATTTTTCTCTGTGATACTATAATAAGCTTCTTTAAATGTTCTTCTTGGAGTCACCCTCCAAATCATGCACCCATTAGTCACTCAGTTGACAAGGAGAGGTAGACAAGTGCCTTAGAGGAGGCTCAATGGGGACACAGAAGACTCAGCACCCGCCCGAAGTCTGGCAGCGCGTGGGGTGGGTACCACGTTAGGGCCGAGAAGGGCTCCTGAGAGCTTCACAAGCATCCCTCAGCTCCTCCAGCCCTGCGACTGAGCTCAGCTAAGTGCACAGAGAGCAGCTTCAGCCCCCAGCCCTGGAGACCACCGTGCACACCCGAGTTCACTGTCCCTCTGGACTCGCGCAGGCAGTCCAGGATGACAGGAGACTATTCCGAGGGGTTGAGGGACCCAGCCCCGCAGGATCACCAAGCTCCGGGCCTGCTGCCCAGAGAGGACCTGCCTTGCGGAAGGAAGACCAGCGGGGTCTGGACTACAGCCTGGAACCGGGTCCTTCCGGCAGGCACAGAAGTCACGGGCCTGGCACACCTGCCCAGGGACAGGGATCTGGAAAGCTCGCCCAGACCGCACCTCCTCGAGCCTCTCTTGAACCAGGAAAGGCCTCAGGAGCTGCCTCTTCTTGGTCCTTCCTGGAGGCAGATGCTGATCCCGTGACCTCCTCTAGAAGGGTGGCTCCCGCTGCCCCCCGCGCCGCAACAGGGCCGCCCCAGCCTCTGAGCTCCGCCTGGGAGCTCAACTCTCACCCCCACTTTCACCCCAAAAAAACCTCGGGCTGGTATCTCCCTTCCTTATGCAACTTACACCAACACAAGGTTTTTCCCAAACAACTGGCCACACAGAAGAGCAGCCAGAGGCTGCACATCAAAAGGCAGGGCCCCTCCCGTCACCCTGCTCCTGGGCTGTCAGGGGACAGCAAGTGCCAATTGCCCACGCTCAACCTTCTGCAAAGGGTTTTACAGCTTGTTTTCTTTTCTCTTTGTTTTATTTTCTCTGCACAAATGGAAAAATGCAGCGGGCGAAGTAGCACACATCTGGATCCCGGGGCTCCACCCAGAGATGTCACCCAACGCCCAGCCTGTCCCCAGCCTCTTTCTCACAAAGACACCTTAATCCCTTGCACCTTCCTGTTTATCTCCTGCCTCTCGCGGAGGAAAAATATTGGGTATTAGTTTCATTATCGGATTTCAAGGCGGGAAGGAAGGGACAGCTTTGTGAGAACAGAGAGGTCGGCCCCGGAGGGAAGGGAGGGGGTGGAGAGTGAGGTGGGGGGGACACAATCTCTGAGGAACCAGCATGGCTGCCTCGTGAGGCGCTACATCCAGCCCAAGGGTCCCCCAGCCACCTAGAGGGAGCTGGCCTGGTCTAGACTCCGAGCTCTATGTCCCCCTCAACTGTCATGTGGGGATCACCAAGGATGCATCAGGTGTGGCTGCATTTCAGACGCAGGGGTATGACATGGGCAGGAGGGCGGGGAACCCCCCCCCACACACACACACACACGGGGAGGAGGGCGGGGAACCCCCCATACACACACACACACACACACACACACACACACACACACGGGCAGGAGGGCGGGGAACCCCCATACACACACACACACACACACACACACACACACACGGGCAGGAGGGCGGGGAACCCCCATACACACACACACACACACACACACACACACACACACACACACACACGGGGAGGAGGGCAGGGAACCCCCCCCACACACACACACACACACACGGGGAGGAGGGCGGGGAACCCCCATACACACACACACACACACACACACACACACACACACGGGGAGGAGGGCGGGGAACCCCCATACACACACACACACACACACACACACGGGGAGGAGGGTGGGGAACCCCCCCCCCCACACACACACACACGGGGAGGAGGGCGGGGAACCCCCCATACACACACACACACACACACACACACACACACACACACACGGGCAGGAGGGCGGGGAACCCCCATACACACACACACACACACACACACACACACACACACACTCCCTAACCAGAAACCCGACAGGAAATGGGGCCCAGGAGAGGAGCTCTGTTTTCTTCCCCCTGAAGAGTTCTTCTCGGTCCTATTTTAACATATACCAGTCACCACGTTCCTTAAGCTTTTTTTTCCTTCCAAATCTCTCCCCCCAACCTGGACCGTCTAAACCCTAACCACCCCCAGGCCAGTTCACATCAGCACACAGTTAGGCACCCCAGCTCCATGCCAGGCCCTGTGTCCGAGCCCCCAGGGAGCCAAGGATGGACAATGCACTCTCCACTGTCCAGGGCTCCTCTCCTGGCGGAGTGTGGACGGACAGAGGGGCACTCTCAGCAGCAAGCTCTCAGATAAAGTGGGACAGACGGCCTCCTCGGCGGGGTCGGTTCCTGGACCACAGAATCAAGTGTTTGCCCTTACCCCTTCCAGCCCACAGCAGACCGCAGTCTGGTTTTGTTGCACAAATGAGAGCGAGCAAAAGTAAGTCAGAGAGAGTATGAATGGATGGATAGCTAGATGAATGGATGGATAAGTGATGGACGGGTGGGTGGACAGATGGATGGATGATGAACAGGTGAGTAGGTGAATGGATGGATGAGTGGATGGATGGTGGGCGGGTAAATGGTGGGTAGATAGACAGATGGGTGATGAGCAGGTGAGTGGTTAGGTGAGTGGATGGACGGGTGGATGGATGGGCAGGTGGGTGGGCCCATGGGTAGGGGAATGAATGCACAGGTGCATGGCTAAGTAGGTGAATCAATGGATGGGTGGATAACTGATGGGCGGTGGGTGGGTAGGTAGTAGGTAGATAGAGAGGACGAACGGGAGATTGTGGGGTCTGCCTAGACTACACCCTGACAAGGCATGGTCTTGTGATATGTGACATTTCTTTTATTGTTGTTTTGAAGTGTTTAACACTTGTATTGCTGCTTTAACTCATCGATGTAGCTTCTGTCTGCTCAGGTAGACCGCAGGCCTGTAAGGAGCAGAACCCGTATCTAGCATGCCCTGGGCTCCTCCCAAGACCCTGAACAGGGCCTTGCGCACAACAGGCACCGAATCTGCATGGGTCGGTGTGATGAGTTTACCACACACGGGCGTTGGCCCTCTCTCCCTAAAGACCTTCATGCACTAACCCCCGATCCCACCAGAGTCTCCCAGGCCCGGGAAGAATTCGGCAGATACAGGTAAGCCGTGTCTCGATCCTGTCATTCAGGATATCCTGGCCTGCCCCCCCCCCAAGCTTCACGTGATCCAGGAAGGTCACTGGTGTGGCCCAGGGACCCTCCTCTGCCCTTCCAGCACACAGGGTCACCACCAACATTCTTCACCCCTTACCAGGGCAGTTCTCTCGAGAAGGTGGCCCCATGTT
Organism: Saccopteryx leptura; assembly: GCF_036850995.1. Taxonomy (NCBI): domain Eukaryota; kingdom Metazoa; phylum Chordata; class Mammalia; order Chiroptera; family Emballonuridae; genus Saccopteryx; species Saccopteryx leptura. The sequence continues at coordinate 359,532,494 of NC_089504.1, read as the reverse complement.
ATTCCGGCAGCTTAACAGGGAGTTTCGGACTGGTGTATCTGTAGCTCTGCTGTCCAGGGTGACGGGCCCACGCACGCACCGTCCACAGGCTGGGGGCTTTGTGTGCAGGAAGTCAGTCCCCCGCCATGGGCTTCCACTCTCGGCCTGCCATGTCCACGTGTCCAGGCCACAGGGGCGGGTTAGGTGTGACAGGCACTTGCAAGGTTGGGACGGGTGCTGCTTCTCTAACCAGGTCTTCTGCTAATGTCACCTGTGGCTGCTGCGTGAGGACCATGAGACCGATTCAGCACACAGTGTTCCCAGCTTCTGGGGGGCAGTGAGGAGTAGAGCAGCGGTTCTCAGCTGAGGGTGACTTTGCACCCCCACCTCCAGAAAACATTTGGTGATATCGATAGTCACTTCCTTGTCACAGCTGGGGAGGGAGGTGCTCCTGGCATCTAGGGGACAGAGACTAGGGACGCTGCTCCACAGGGACAGAACAGCCCCTCCACAACAGAGTTCTCCAGCCCAAAATGTCGGCAGCGCCATATTTGTAAAACCCTGTGGGAGGAGACTGTGTCATCCCTGCCCCCAGGGAAGTGGCCAAGTTCTCACCTTGTTCCAGGTCTGATGCTTTCTCCACTACACCACCACAGGCCAGGCTAAGTTCTCACCTTGAACAAATGCTGATGGAAGCCTTTCAAAGGACCAGAGGCTGGTGTGAGTGCAGAGGATACAGTCAGTCCTTGGGGGAAGCCAGGCCAGGATATCCTGGTGTGACAAGTCAACAGACCAAGACCTGCCCTCAGGGCACTTCTGTCTCAGAGGGGAGGTGGACAGGGCTTCGACCGCGCAGTGATCTGGGATTGCCAGGTGGACCGAGTGCTGCTGGGACGGATGGCTGGAGAGGCCAGTGCTCTTCGCTCCCTCCAGGGGGGACGAGAAGAGAGTCCGAGCAGGGATGGGACAGTCTCATCAGCACTGCTCCAGCTGCAGCGCGGTCACCTTGGCAACCAGTGGACAGCAGGTTCTGATCCAGGAGATCTGGGCTGGGGCCTGGGGGTCTGCATTTCCAACAAGCACCCAGGCGACTGGCCGCTGCTGGTCGGCAGGCCAGCGTAGGTCAGTGGGATCGGAATGAACTGAAAACACGTCGCTGGAGAGAAAGTCCCCAGGAAGGGAAAGGGGGGAGTTTGTGGCCGGGCGTCTCGATGGAGCAGTGGGCAGAGGTCTGGTTTTCAAAGAGACATCTCCTTAAACGATTGTCTCGGAATAACAAAAATATCTGAGTTATTTTTAAGAGTTCGGGGTAGTTCGTACATCCTTTCATTTATTGCTCTATTTGGTATACCATTTATCTAGAGACGGTTTGACCCCTGTCTATGAACTGTAAGTGTTCCGCCCCCAGGGGTGTCCACTCTAAGCCCAGTTTGTAGCTTCTCCTGAAATGACCGAGCTGAGCCTGAGTCACCGCTCCCCACACACCCGGCTCCTGCCAGCACCCGGGGACACTCGAGCGTGGCCCCCACAGGGCTCCTTTGGGGAAAGGTGTGGAGGCAGGGCTGGCCCAAGCACCTCCGGGCCCGGACCCTTTCATGTCCACAGGGGAGGTGAGCATGAGAGAAATAACTGCACATGAGGACACACTGCAAAACAAAGGCTGCTTTACAAATGGCAGGTCTGGCAGCTCATGGGTTTATCTTATTCATTCAACAAATACTCACGAAGCAGCCATGTCCCAGGCGTCAGGCAAGGCACTGGGCCATAAGAGTGAGCACGACAGGTAAAGCCCCTTCCTTCCCTTACGGGGTCTTTGGAGACCTGGTGTGACAAGTCTGGGGAAGGTTGCTGCCACAGCCCCCTCACTCCGAGGTCCACCCCCGCTGCTGAGCGCAGGGCTCAACGTGTGTCAACAGAGACATCAACTGCCAGATACGAGGCGGTGGGGACCAGGCAGGGTGATCGGGCAGAGTGAAGACACTCGGGGCACCACACAGGACCAGTCTGGTTCCAATCCAGGCTCTGGGCTTTGTGATCATTTGATCTGGGCGTTTGAGTCGATTTTAATTTTAAATAAGCTGTACAAAAGCATCACCGAGACCCGGCCAGGAGACCCGGACACCTTGTTCGTCTGAAAGAAGAGAGGCAGTAGCCCACGCTGAGTGAGACAGAGCCCAGGTGGGGTTGAGGCTGTTCTCTGGGACTCTCGGGGGTCCCAGGAAAGACAGGGCACCTCCAGAGGAAGATGAGGCCGCCAATGACATCCACACAGGACCGGCTTCTGCCGGATAGCTCGCTTTTCTCTCATTCAATGCATATAGAGAGGGTCGCCCACCACAACAGGTCAGCTCTGACGGGGAAGCCCGGAGTCTGCAGGGCTAACACCCTGCATTTCTCTCTCAAAACTCTGTCCCCGTCCCCCTCCTCTCCAGCTCTGGTTTGCAATTCAAGTGGCCATCAAGTTTCTCTTAGGACTCCAACACCTGGCGGTTCTCCCCCCTAGTGCACAGAACCACCAGGTTTGCCCGTGGAAACACAGACAGCTGAGGCCCAGCCCCACAGGCCTCTGATCGGTGGGTTGTGCGTGGGCCACGAGATTGCACTGCTAACAGGTGAGGCCGGGCTGCCTGTTTGAGGGACACACTTCGAGAAGCGTCGGTAATAGCAACCGCTGATCACGCAGAGGAGAGAAGAGATGACGGCTGAAGACAAGGACCTCGGAGCCCACATGGGATTAAGTGTTATTGAGTCACAATGAAACGGCACACAAGGCGGCAAGGACGAGCGGAGAGAGAGCGGGACCTGGTCTGGGAGACCGGGGACCGGGACGCTGGTCCTGGCCGTGCGCCTCACCCGGGCGTGCCAACCCGGACAGCCCACGTGGTCTCCCTGGGCCTCCCCGTTCTCACCCGCGGAATGAGAATCGGGTCTGAGGATCTCCGCGTCCTCCTCTGGCCTGCAGGCCACCAACGCTCCTGGGCAGATGACAGCAGGGAGGCTCTGGGAGGGGACCTGGGAGTTCGGGAGGGGAGCTCCAGGTGCAGGCAGGTAGCAGGGCCACCGCGGTAGGACCTCCACCCGAGATGGGGCGCGATGACACCATGGCCCCGAGGGGGCGACATGCAGGCTTTCAATCAGCCAAGGTGAAGGTGATGGGGGGGGGGGGGCTTCTTCAGCAAGAACAGGCTGAGAAGGGGAGGGGCCGACCCCACTGGGGACCACCGGGGTCTTCCAGAAGGAGAAGGTGTGGCAAGGACACTCTCTAGGGTACTGGGCAGAGGAAAGCACTGTGAAGGAGAAAAAAAAGTGGTCCCTTTATTTAGGCATGTGGGAGGTGGGGGTGGGGGGGTGGGGAGGAGTGGTGAGAGGATTTCCCGGGGAGGCCCTTGGCGACAGGGAACGCCCCCAGTGGGCCTGCGGGCTCCTGCGGCCAAGCTCTCGAAACGGGGAGCCCCCTGACCCCTCTGGCGGCACCTCTCTTAGGAAGCAGCGGCCTGCAGAGCCTCCACATTGTTTATAAAAACTCCACCTTGAACTCGAATCTCTTCAACACCCCCCTGGACCGGTGCTTTGTATCTGAGATGAGAAACAGAATGGACAAGAGGCAGACGAAGGTGGTAGGGAAAACGAGGAAAGAACACACAAAAACCCCGGTACATGCTTTAGAAACCCAGTCCCAGGCACCAGGCAGGCCGGGGGCTCCCTGGCCACGGTGGCTTTAGATGGTTTCTGATAAAGTCCTGGGAGATAAGTGGCCTGTGTTTGTTGAGGGCTTAGAGAGCTTTGGCCCGGTCCCCACACAAAGGGGCCCTCTGTCAACAGCCCCTCAGGCCACTAAGAGGGCTGAACAAACACTAGAGTAACAAGCTCTTCACACCTGTGGGGCTTGGGAAAGGCCTGGTCCCTTTGTCAAGATGTCAGACAAAAGAGCTGCTGGGAGCCCAAACCCAGCCAGACCCTCTGGGCTTCTGAAGAAGGGGCTGGGGGGCGGGGGGGGGGGGGAGAGAGCTGAGAGGTCTGTGTGTTTTGCCTCCTTCCAGCAGACACGTGAACTCCATCCGGGCTGGGCTGATTGGTGGACAGAGAACATTCACCATTCATGGGGCTGGGATCAGGGCCACAGGAAGGATTAAGGGGAGCAGGGAGTGGCCGCTCTCCCCAAAGCACAGCCACAGCCTGGTGGCTTTCTCTCCCCGCCGCGTGGGGTGACCGGCCCCTCCCCAGTTGACTGCGGAGCCATCCCCCAAATCGGCTTGACCTCACCATCATATTTTCCACTGACTCTCTCTCTGTAAACATCTTAGCCTTTTCTTTTTCCCCTGCCCTTTTTTGGCTGCTGCACCTCCCCCTGAGGCTCTGAAACAATCCCCTCGGAAGGTCTCCCAGGCCTTTCCCTGGTAAGGAAGAACTCGGGGCTCCCGCTGCACAAACATCCCGCGCCTTGCCTGCCGGGTAGGCCCCTCCGGCGGCGGAGGAAATGCCGGGAAGGCTTTGCTAAGCCCCAAGCAGGCAGCCCTCCCTGTTCCTCAGATCCTCCCTCCGCAGGGCCCACCCCAGGCAGCCAGGCAAAGGGGGCCCTGCCCTGCCGCCTCCCCTGGGGGCTGCAGCCCTGGCCCACGTGGGCGGCATTCCCAACTCCAACCCACCCTCCACCTCTGCTCCTCTCCAAGTGCTCCTCTGACCTGGTCACTGCCCTGTCCTGGAGCTCTGGGTGGCTGTCTACTGACTACCAGATGTAAACTCTCTTGTCCTCAAAGGTACTGGTTTCAACACAGAGGTCCTGAGACGAGGGGTTGTAAAGCCAGAAGGCAGGGCCAGGGCCACCATCAGAGCAGCCTGGCCAGTGCAGGTTCGCATTGGATTCGGACAGTCGGTAAAGAAACAACGGAGCCACAAACTGGTGGCCATAGTCTTTAATCCTAGCTTGCACCCGGCGGGCAAGTAAAAACATACACTGGGCTCCAAAACACACTCACATTCAATGCTCACAAAGCCACTGACTTATCTGAGTTTCCTAGAATCAAAGGTTTCTAGCTCACCAGCCTTATTCTCCTCAGTTCCCCATCTCCTTCCTTATCCCAGATACAAACTCTGTACAAACTGGCATCTCACTTAGCACTCCACCATCTTGGCTGCTTCTCCTGGCCACATGGCCTCTTTCTGCTCTCTGTTCTGCTCCCTCTGCTCTCTCATGCTAATCATCCCAGGAACCAAGAGAGCAAACTCTCATTCTGCCCCCATTTTATATTGTAGCTTCACAACCTCTAATCCAATATACAAAATAGGGAAGTCTCTAATACAAAGTCACTTCTCTGAGGCATGATTGGATTGTACTGCCCCACATCAAAAAAGGGTGGGAAAGGCTTAATCCCAAAACCAAGCCCCAGGCTACAAGGATTCTCAACAGACATTAATATCACCTGGGCAATGGCCTCACGTGGGCAGCGCCATTTTTAACAAAGTGAGCATAATACATTTTATCTGCCCAACAGGGGTCTTGCTCCTTTCTCCTTACCATAGGACCCTAGGTGAACACCCTGCCCCCCCACCCACCCACACACAAGGTCTCTCAGCCAATAGGGAGGGGCTGTTGTCCTCCAGGGGCGGAAGGGGGTCTTGGGGCTGATGCAGGCTTCCACCGTTTCCAAGGTTACCCTCTTGTGGAAGAGATAAGATGAATGAGGATCCCAACAGGCAAGGCGACCTTGCCAAGGACCTGCAGCTAGTTAGGGGGCACTCCTCACTCGGGACTCTCCCCAGGCCTCCGCCCCGTGAGGTGAGGTGCGGGTAGCAGGGCCTGGGCCGAAACAAGTCCGGTAAACCCGCACGGTGGCCGGAACTCGTTTTGGAAGGCCGAGAATTTTCCAAGTAGAAAAGGTTGTTTGAGCAAAGCTCCCACCGTGGCTTGGGTGGCCATGAAATCCTCTTTGCCTGTGGCTTGTCCACCCTGCCCGGATGCCTGTCTGGCAGCAGGGGGCTTCCTTCCAGCCCTGGTCCCCAGAGGCGGGCACACGCTCTGTGTGCTTTATTCAGCAGACATATGAGCGCTGATCTGCCAGCCGCGCCGGCCAGGTCCGCCCCCGGCTCCCATCTGCACTGGGTCCCGTCTCTGAGTCTGGCTCGTGCCAGGCTGGAACTCTAGCACAAGTGGGCGCGGAGTGCGACTCACAGTCGAGGCGGTGCCCCTGACAACAGGCAGGAAAGCACGCCGTGCCCAGGACGCAGCTCGCTTCCTGCACGACTGCCTCACGCTCGGCCTCCCTCTGCGCCACCGGCTGCTCCATCCGACCCTGCCGTTCACTTCGACTTGGGCTTCTAGGGCTCGGAGACCAACCTAACCTGAGGCCCAAACTGCTCCAGAAATACGGCACCCCCCCCCCCCCCCCACACACACACACGCGCGCGCGCACACACACGCACACACAGCCAGGTGAGCCCAAGAGTTGGAAGTTCCTGCTTGTGAACGGAGACGGGCTGAAACCCGGATCCCCTGGGCCACGCCAGGTCAACACCGACATGCCTTCTCGTTTTCCTAATTCACGTGCCAACGGAGGTTGCCGGCTTTAGCAAATAAAAATACAGGACGCCCAGTGAAACCGGAATTTCAACAAACACGCTTTAGTAACAGTGCGCCCCAGGTGTTGCCTAGCAACCCTGCCTCCGACACCTCGTAGACCCTGCTCAGACGTGCGCTTGGCCTAAGAGGTGTGATTTTACACGACAAGTTTTAATCGAAGGAAACGCCAGTCATCGCAGCAATCTTCTGGACGTCACAGAAGAGGTGAAGAGGGCCCTCCACTGAAGAGGACCCCAGGAAAGAGGCCAGTTTGGGCTTTTCTGAACCCCAGGGGCTGTCTGTTCTCCAGGTTCCGTTTGGTCAGTGTCACCTTGTCCTCCCTTGATCACTTGCCTTCCTCTTTCTGCTGAATGAGAACAGAAATCCCTGAGACCACATGGAAATGTGACAGAAGGGGAAGGTCCTGCCCATCCGATGACCCAGAAAGGGTCCTCCTGGCTGCAAACGCCGCCCTCAGTGCTGGGCAGACAGACCACCTCACTGTCCCCACCAAGCTCTCAAGGGGCACTGATGCGCCCCAGAATGCCTCGGTTCTGCAGACACATCTCCCTCTGGACCCACACTGTTGCTCAGGGCGAGACAGAAGGAGTAAGGCAGGACCCAACATCTTTACCCCTCCCCCCCCCCCAAAAATAGGCCATTTTTATCAGGACATGCTTTGTGGTGAAACTGGTCCAACTCTGAACCCCAGTTCTGAACCCAGTTATTTTCATCGAACCCATAGGTAACATTTATTTAGATATCAGGAAGGCATGTATGAGACTACCACTAAAGACTTGAATCAAACATCACCATGTCACTGAAGACTGCAGGTGGCTAGCCACAGAGTTGAGAAAGTGACAGGGAAAGGCAGGTTCCAGCCGACCGAGAAGAGAAGGGGCCACCGAGAGAGAGAGAGAGAGAGAGAGAGAGAGAGAGAGAGAGAGATCCTGCCATTCTCAGAGGCATTCAAGAAGAGGGACACAGAACGGAGATTCCAGCCCTGGGGAGGAGGTCGAAGCGGATTGGCAGAGTCGTGTCCATCTCAGAGGGCCTCACAGGAGAGCCGCTGTCATCCGGGGGCTGTGCGAACCTTCCAGGTTCGAGGTCAGCACTGTTCTTGTTCCTTCTCCCATATCTGAGTGTGTGAGAAGGTTCCGAGAAGTCTTCCAGTCTATGAAGGGCCCGCAGTCCTAGGGATGGGGACTGTGTGTGTGGGAAGAAGACAGCAGGGGACGCCCTTACCCGTGGGCAAATGTGGGGGATTTATTTGCAGAAAATGAAATTCTGGAACAAAAGCCCCAAGTGACCAGCTACAGCTAGAGGATGCGGCCTGGGGGCCACAGCCCCACCCCCTCACGGCGAGGAGTCGGGCGCAGGGACCGCCGACAGCAGCGGCTTCATTAAAATACTACCCAGTCCTCCAGGGTTTCAGAGGCTTGAGGCCAGACCAACCTTCTACCAAAATGCACCGACACAGCTGGATGCCGAGGACCCTCGGGGGCTCTCAGGGGAGTCTGAGAACAGTGCCCAGCCTCGGCCTGCAGGGGGAGGTGGGCGCGTGGTGGGGAGCAGGGAGAGCAGAGGCCAGAGGTGAGGGCAGTACCGAGAGTTGGGCTAGCTGGTCATCTCAGCCCACGTTAGCCGTCCCACGGCGGTGGCGACGAGGTGACCCACCTAGGGGTCGTCTCTTTGCACCGAGGTGAGCACCCCACGTCCACGATTACATGTGCTCTTCACAACGCCCCCCCCCGCCCCAGAGGCGGGGTCACAAGTGTCTCACTTGCACCTTACTAAAACTTCCTCCCTTTCGTCCTCACGAAGCTGTCACCGCCGCCCTCGAGGTAAGCTGTGGACCACAAATGAGAAATGTGCGTGAAAGGGTGTGGCAGCCCCCCGAGGGGCGCTCCCAACCCTGGACAGCTGAAGCCCCCCAACCAGTGACTTCAGAAACACAAAACCCCACCCCTCCTCCTCTCCACAGGAAGCACTGATAAAAAACAAACAAACAACAACAAAAAACAGAGCAAACACATCTGCTCTTCTTAACACCAAACACTGCACAACTTCACATGATCCTCACCAAAGGAAGCCAAAAAGTAAATATATATATATATATATATATATATATATATATATATATAATAAAATAAAATGGAGGCACGAGGGGCCCACTCTGATACGCTCTATCCACCCAACCTTCTCACAGAGTGCCCCGCCCACTTTACAGGTGCAGCCGGCCAGGCGCGGGCTAAGCTCACACAGCTCACAGTGTGGCCGGGAGCCGGAGCCCCCCCCAGCTCTGCTCAGAACCCTGCCCACTCCCCCTCTCCCGGCTGCGCAGGGTGGGGGCGAGCCCTCCCCCCTGGACCTCCACTGGGGGCTTGGTTGGCTTTGTGACCAGAACAGAACTATTGAAGGCACAAGCTGGGCCAGGCAGGGGTTGTTTTATGACAACAGTTCCCCTCAGGTATAAAGTCTTTGGAAATGTCTTTTCTTGCCCTAAAATTAGGGGCTTTGGGAACCAGACAGGTTCCTTCCACGAGTGTGTGTGTGAGGGGGGAGAACCCACATGTGCACGCCCCGCATTTCTTGGCCGTGGTACTTCTGGCTGCTTTGGATTTGGCTAATTCCCTAGGCGTCCTCTGTAATTCCACAGTAATATGGCTTTAATTGTCCCCGAAGCAGGTCATTCTCCCTTTATTGTGCAGTAAACTCCCCTCCAGAGTTCAGATTGCATGCGCCTGCCCCAGCTGGGGGACAAGGGGTCCAGCCAGTCACCACTGTAGTCATGGGCAGCCACTCGTCCTGGCCAGCTAGCCCCTTCTTGTCCCTGGGCCCAGAGCTAGGAGACAGAGGATGGCCCAGGGCAGATGTCCGGGCCCCCAGGGGTGGGGCCCATAAGCAAGGAGGCAGGGACGCTGGTCTGTGGTTCTGTCTGGAAAACGAATTAACTTAACAAATGCAAACAAGCTGCAACAGCAGGATTCATTAGGCCCAGTGGGGGCTTGGTTTCATCCACTTGCTGGTTTGTTCCATCAGCAAACGCCACTGAGGCAGGAGCCCACGCTGCCCGGAGGGGCCTGTCCACGCTTCCACCTGTGCGAGCCGGGCCAGGTCTCCCGGCCTCCCTCGATCTCTAAAGACACGGACATTATTGCAAGCATCCCTTTGTCAGGCGAGACCAGGCGAGCGAGACAGCGCAGCGGGCAATCCCGGAGGCAGGACGCACGAGTTCAATGCAGTCCGTCACAGACCAGCACGGCGAACTTGACCTTGGGCAGGCTCCTTAACCTCTCTGCGCCTCGGTTTCCCCATCTGAGAACGAGGACGATGCTGGCGCCGACCTGTTCGCAGCAGCTGACGTAGGGGATCAGCACCTGAAGTCGCGATGATCATTCTTGACAACACAGTGCTGGGCACGAGGAAGGTCTCCACCGAATGCTGCTGACCCGAGGCTGAGCCGGCCTGTGTCCTGGGTGGGGTCCTCACGGGGAGACGGACCCCGAAGCAGAGAGCAGGCCACTCAGGACGCTCTGCCAGGGGAACACTACGAACGGGGCTCACCTCAGGGGGGCCCCTGGGCCCCTGCCGGCCTCTGTCCCTGGGAGAGCGTGACGGTCTCCAGGTCCACCCCCCGGTCGCAGAAGGTGAGATTGCCTCCTCTTCTGTGTGTTGCATTCCAGCGCACACGCACTTTACATATCTGCTTATTGACTGTGCTTCCTTCACTAAATGTAAGCTCTATGAGAACAGGGATTTTTTTATTTTTGGTCTGTTTTATTTACTGATACACTCCCGTGTCCTAGGCCTCAGTGGCTGATACACAGCAGGTACGCAGCACTGTTGGTGGGGATCAGTGAATGAACAGGACCTGAAGACTCGTCAACACTCCCTCCCACTCCCTGGAAGGACTCCTCCCTTTCAAATACTCTCCACCCTCCCCACACCTCCAGCCCCGGCTTCCTCCTCCTCGTCTCCCACGACTACAGTTCGTGGCCTCACCATCTATTTCTCAGAGAAAACAAGTCGTCACACGAGAGCTCCTGACCCCCGCTCCCAACCTTGAAGCCACCTTTCTTGAAGCCACCTTCAGGAGGGCTGGCAACCCCCCCCCCCTGTGTCGAGGGCTGGCACCCCCTCGCCCCCCCCCCGCCATGTCGAGGGCTGGCACCCCCCCCCGCCCCCGTGTCGAGGGCTGCCCCCACCCCCACCCCGTGTCGAGCCAGTCCTTCCACAGCTCTTGTACTCAACCCTCTTCTTCCCCTGCAGGAGAAATGAGCATCACCTCTCCCTCCTCGCTCAGGTGCGCAGCCTCTTCCCTCTGCTCCCCTGGCCCTCTCTCTCTCTTCTCTCAGCATCCTCAAACTGCTTCTCTCTTTAGAAGCCCTCCCTCCAGCCTACCCCCCCCCCCAGGCACCCCCTCTCCTGGTCTCCCCAGCTCAGTTTCTCCATTGCTTCACCTCCGGCTCACTCTTCAGCCCACACCTTCTGCCTCCTTTGTGCCATCATGCTACCAGAGTAACCATGCCAAGGTCACCCACGACCACCGCCATGCCAAGCCAATCAGACCTCTCCGGAGTTTTGAGAGTTGGGAGCGTCCATCTCCTCAGCGGCCCGCCTCCTTTGATGTGCACAGCGGCACCTGGTTTTCCTCCCGCGGCCCCGCCTCCCTCCCGTGCACTCCCCTAATCAACGCCGGGTTCTTCCAGGAGAACGCGGGCCTTCTCTCTCTGCTCTCACGTGGCTATCTCCCTTGATAATCTCACCCAATCCAATGACCTTCTGGCGGAAAAACGACTCCGAGATGGATGCCTCCAGCCCAGAAACCTGCTCTGAGCTTCAGACACGTGCCTCCAACGGCCTGCCCGCGGCCCGGATCTCTCAAAAGGCACTTCCAACTTGACGTGGTCCAAGATCAAAGTCGTGAACGTGCCTCCCAAATCCAGCCGCTGTCCAGGACAGGATGCTTTCATCTCCCCACCCAGTGCCGGCTGGAAACGTGGGAGTCACCTTCGCCATCTCCCACTCCCTCAAGGCTGTGATCTGATTCATCGCCAAGTGCTGTTTACTTTGAAATTCCCCAGCGAGTCTCCGTATCCCTTCACTTCTCCCCTCGTCCAAGTCGCAACCATCGTTGACCCGCAGGGGAGTCAGGAATGTGGGTGTTAAACCCATCCGAGAGCTGGCTTGTGGTTACGAACTGCCCGGAGACCATCTTTTTCCCTCCCTCCGGTCCAGGGAGAAGGTCAAAACAAGCTGGTTGGTCTCCCCGCCCTCCTCTCTGCACAGCAGGTCTATTTCCCCTGAGCCTTTATACCGAGAATGTAGCCCGTCAGGGTGGAAGCTCTCGTGGCCATCCCTGTTAGACTTCCTGCCTTTATCTCCAGCCCCGCGCCCCACAGAGCTCCTGCTCCAGGTCCCGAGGGTCTGACACGCGCCCTCACGGCTCCGGGTCCCGAGGGTCTGACGGGCGCCCTCGCGGCTCCGGGACCCGAGGGTCTGACGGGCGCCCTCGCGGCTCCGGGACCCGAGGGTCTGACGGGCGCCCTCGCGGCTCCGGGACCCGAGGGTCTGACGGGCGCCCTCGCGGCTCCGGGTCCCGAGGGTCTGACGGGCGCCCTCACGGCTCCGGGTCCCGAGGGTCTGACGGGCGCCCTCGCGGCTCCGGGTCCCGAGGGTCTGACGGGCGCCCTCGCGGCTCCGGGTCCCGAGGGTCTGACGGGCGCCCTCACGGCTCCGGGTCCCGAGGGTCTGACGCGCGCCCTCGCGGCTCCGGGTCCCGAGGGTCTGACGCGCGCCCTCGCGGCTCCAGGACCCGAGGGTCTGACGCTCGCCCTCGCGGCTCCGGGTCCCGAGGGTCTGACGGGCGCCCTCACGGCTCCGGGTCCCGAGGGTCTGACGGGCGCCCTCACGGCTCCGGGTCCCGAGGGTCTGACGCGCGCCCTCGCGGCTCCGGGACCCGAGGGTCTGACGGGCGCCCTCGCGGCTCCGGGACCCGAGGGTCTGACGCGCGCCCTCGCGGCTCCGGGACCCGAGGGTCTGACGCGCGCCCTCGCGGCTCCGGGTCCCGAGGGTCTGACGCGCGCCCTCGCGGCTCCGGGTCCCGAGGGTCTGACGCGCGCCCTCGCGGCTCCAGGACCCGAGGGTCTGACGCTCGCCCTCGCGGCTCCGGGTCCCGAGGGTTTGACGGGCGCCCTCACGGCTCCGGGACCCGAGGGTCTGACGGGCGCCCTCGCGGCTCCGGGTCCCGAGGGTCTGACGGGCGCCCTCGCGGCTCCGGGACCCGAGGGTCTGACACGCGCCCTCGCGGCTCCGGGACCCGAGGGTCTGACACGCGCCCTCACGGCTCCGGGTCCCGAGGGTTTGACATACGCCCTCACGTCCAAAGTCAGTCCCGCACCGGCTCCCAGCGCAATTCCACTTCCGCTTTCTGAGCCTCAGCGCGTGCCTTTCCTCTCTTGTCGGCTCACTGGTGCTTTTTTATTTTTTTAAGATTTTATTTATTGGTTTTACAGAGAGCGGAGGATGGGGGAGTGATAAGTATCAACTCACAGTTGCTTCACTTTAGTTTGCTCCATGGCTTGCTTGTTGCTCCTCACACGTGCCTTGACCGAGCAAGCCCAGGGGTTTGGAACCGGCCACCTCAGCCAGTTCGAGTCAACGCTCTATCCACTGCGCCACCACAGGCCAGGGATTGGTGCATTGTGTTTTCAAGTTTGTGTTTTTGTTTATTTAGAAAGTTTTGTCCTATAGTGTGTTCTTGCTATTTTCAGAGGCAGGCATGCACCCCACCACACCGGCGGGAGAGAGAGAGAGAGAGAGAGAGAGAGAGAGCAAGACACTCGGCTGGCACCATGCCGATCTCTGCAGAGCCCCGCCCTCACCGCGGTCCGCGGGGACGAGCCCCCTTTCCCGTGAACCCGAGCACGTGCGGCCACATGCCGGACGGCTCTTCAAGCAGCACGCAGCTCCCCAGCCTGCCTGCTACCTGGTGTACGTGTCTCTGCTGGCTCCCACTCCCCAGTGTGGTCAGCACTTAACAAAGTGAAGGTCATAGCCCTTTAGCAGGTCATGAGGTCATTGAGTGGGTTGTGGAGCAGCCTTTAAAAAAAAAAAGAAGTAGAAGCAAATAGAAAGTATCAAAGTGAACCACACATCGCAAGGGTTCACTAAAGTTTTATTTTGGATGGCGGGATAGATAGATTACTAGGTCACGGTAAATATATTTTTACTGTGTGTCACGGTCCAAAAATGTTTAATTTAAATTCCACTGAATGGGATTATGGTTGGTCCCCGAGGACAAGGGCCATGTTTTATTTCTCTCCGGTTATCTTACCGGACACAGAAGCACGCTGTGCTCACAGAAGTTCTTGGCAAACACTGGGAGACATGGGATTTACCGAGTTTCTGCGGAGAGTAAGGAAACCATTTCTCTTGGAACTGAAACCGGTCAGGTCCCAGCATGCTCTCTGCCTGGACCTTGCCAGGTGAGGGCCTAGTCTGTCCCTGCGACAGCCTCCCATCAACCCTGGAGTCGGCGCCTGGTGAGAGTTGGCTTCCTCCATACCACCTCAAGGGAAGCTGCTCTGTGGGGGTGGCAGGTGCCAGGTCTGAGAACTCGGGGCTGCCAACTGGAAGCTCCCTCTGCCCTCACTGTGCCCACGTCCTGCCCACGGGGCAGCAGGTCTGAGCTCCTGCCCCACGCGCCTTCCTCTTGTGCCCACACCACTGCCCAGCTGACAGGTCTGAAGTGTCTCTTTCATCAGTCCCCTTGTCTGATCAGGAACCTGCGCTGCCTCCACGGAGCCGCAGGGACACATCTAGACCCCAGAGCTCGGAGTTTAAGGCTCCTCACTCCTCCCCAGTCCCTGTGTCACCCCACCACTCCATAGCTCTCCCCTCCCCCGTGCTGCAGGCCGGGCTACGGCCCCACCCACCGGCTCGCTCTCCCTCCAAGACCTCTCTGGCTAAGCCCCCAGCCCGTGGCATCCACCGACTCGACTGAGAGCAACCACGTCACACGCCACATCAAGGAACAGCACATGCACGTCCAGCTGCGGGGCTGCAGCCCTGGACAGCTTGGCTCCTGCAGGAGGCCGGCCCCGGGCACATCCGGTGGGAAGCTCAGCCCCACCGAGCTCCTAGGCAACCTCCACAGCCCTCTTCCAGCCCCGCCTTCAGCCTTCAGACCAAGTTCTCCCCCATCCCCCAACCCCCACCCCCCACCCCAGAGCTCTGCCTGTCCCCCCCGGACTGGTCCCTAACACGGCTGCCTTGTCCTGTCCACACGGCCCCCGCAGAGGGGTCTTATCTCCCTGTGTCTTTCGCTTCTCCGTCTGCCCAGGGCGGCACCCAGAGCCTGGCTGTCAGTACCCCGGGGGCGCTCAATGAGCCGGCGCGGATGGATTGACTGATGGGGAGGGGCCGCCAGGGCCCAGGTGGGAGGGAGGGCCTGTCTGGCTCCGTCTCCCTCCTGGACAAGGACCTCTGGTGACACTGTGCAGAGAGTGGGGGATGGGTACGGGCCAGGGCCAGGCAGGGCCGGGGTCCCGGGCCTCCTGGAAGCAGAGTGTGGTCCTCCCTGGCAGCGCCCGCCCCGCGGAGGAAGGCACAGCCCACGGCCCACGGCCCACGGCCCACGCCCCCGCCAGGCCGAGCCCTGCCCGCCTCTCCGCCGGCCCATTATGAGGCTGATTTGCGCTTCCTAGGCCTGGGGCATTATCTCACCACTAAAATTATGCAAGTGGAATAATGAACAATTTGGGGAAAGGAATGAAATGCAGAGCAGGATCCAAACCGCCACAGACACCGCCGGCAGGGGCTCTCGAGTTGAGCAATCATTTCAAAGACGATTTAAAGTCACTCAACGGGAAAAAGCACACCGGGATTCCTGCACACCAGCAGGCCTTGCGGCTTCTGGAGGCTGCTGGCCTCGCAGTGGAGAGCGAGGGAGGCTGGCCGAGGGTGGGCGGACGTGGAGCCTGTCCCGGGGGCCCACGGTGCTCTCCGTGACGGGACCAGCGGGACTTCAGTGGGGCCCGCCCCGAGCGGACTGCAGGGACGCAGACCCTGGCCTGGGCATCCTGAAACACCTATTTCCTTCCCAGACCCCAGACACGGGGGAAAGCTTCGGGTCCAGCCCAGGACACCCAGCATGCTTACCAACTCTGCACAGTAGACGTCCTCGCCCTGGCGATGGGGCACGCGGTGTATTCACCCATTCGTCCATTCACTCATCCCCTCGACAAGCCTTCGTGCCCACCGGCCTGAGCAACGGGGGCGGAGGGGTACAAAAACAAACAGGAATAGACAGGAGACTCAGTCCCTGGCCCCCGGGAGTTTACAGTACGGTGGGAGGGAAGGACAAAGCATGCACGAGACTCAAATTCCAGCACCGACTGACGGTGTGCAAGGCGGGTCTAGAAAGCGCGGGGACCGTTCTCGGTGGGGCTGCCAGCGAAACCTTCACAGAGGAGGCGTCACCTGAGCCAGGCCTCCACAAAGACATCCAGGATGGACACGTGGGGGAGGGGAGAAGGGCGGCCCAGGCAGAGGAAAATACAGACCACCACGGGGCTCGGGTCACCAGCCTCCTGACACCTGGAGCAGAGCGTCTGCCGAACACAGAGGAACTGAATTTTTTTCTCACCACCCACACACATTCCTTCTTGACTCCTAAAGAGACAGGCCTCCCTCTGCCCTCGCTCCACCTGCTTTTTGCCCACAAGTGAGAAGGAAGGCAGGGACAAGCAGGGGAGGAAAGGTCGGAGGGACAGGGGTCCCGCCATGGAAGAACCCTAAATTCCCCAAGGGGCACGTGGCAGGCCCAGAGGGGAGGGTGTGGCCACCAGTTCCCGGGCCCTTTCCCTGTCTCCGCACCGCCTGTACTGTGCAAAGTGGGGGGAAAAGAATGAAACCAAAAATGAGAAGCATAGTGTTGCAATCTGATCAAGCTAGGGGTGGATACATAGGCGTTCTCTACACTATCCTCTTTATCATTTTATTATCTTGTAACTACTTCAGAATAAAATAAACTTCAGTCCGGTTTGGTAGACTGAAGAATTGGGGGCCAACGTTCATTTTACTGACCCCAGCCATTAGCCTGGTGACAGAAACCTCCCCGTCCACGCCTGTCAGGGTCAGCTGTCCCTTCTGTGGCCTGAGACAGCTTCTCCTCCATGGGGACCGTCTCTAGAAAGAGTCCGGAAAGCAGCATGGCTCAGAACCCCAGGAGAACGTGGGTAACATGGGCTGAGAGTCTGCAGCAGGAAGTGAGGAGAAAGGTGTCGTGTGTGCGGGCGCGCACGTGTGTGCATGGGCTGTGACACAGACTTGACACAGACTGCACGCTGATGGGGAGTACACGCTGAGTGGGGTCCAGGGTTCAGGCAACACTCAGTTATACTCAGGCTGGCACGGGTGGGCCCAGGGCCGGAACTCACATCTCCCAAAAGCAAAGCCAGCCCAATGCCCTGTAACCTCTGGGTGGCAGATCAGATGGCTGGGGGCAGAGCTGAGGAAGGGCAAGGACTCCACTGCCACCATCCATCGATGACAGGATGGTGCCGGAAGTCCGAGTCCAGTCTCTCCATAAAGAAGGGGCTCCACACACATGATCATAACCCACCAGTGTCAGGGGTCCTTACAATGCAGGAGGAATTCGCTGGGCCCCAGGAGCAGGGGAAAGGTGCACAGGCGGTGGGGTGGCAGCGGAGAAGGCACAGGGGTGGGCAAAGCCGTGCTGGTGGCAGGGGCACTCTCAGACCCAGGTGGCAGCTGATCTCACACACTTTCCACAGGACAGTGACCCCTGAATGGCCAGGAAAGACCACATCAGGGGGTGGTGAGGGTGGAGACGCAAAGACCTGGAGAAGGCGGGCAAAGACGAAGCCCTCAGGGCAAGGAGAGGGGACGAGGAGAGGGTGGACTGGGGGTCGGGAGTTGGGGGTACTGTGTCCCACTGGGTCCCGGAGCAGGTGGGGACGGCGAGGAGAGGGTGCACTGGGGGCCGGGAGTTGGGGGTACTGTGTCCCACTGGGTCCCGGAGCAGGTGGGGACGGCGAGGAGAGGGTGCACTGGGGGTCGGGAGTTGGGGGTACTGTGTCCCACTGGATCCCGGAGCAGGTGGGGACGGTGAGGAGAGGGAGCAGGTGGGGACGGCGAGGAGAGGGTGCTCTGGGGGTCGGGAGTTGGGGGTACTGTGTCCCACTGGATCCCGGAGCAGGTGGGGACGGCGAGGAAAGGGTGCACTGGGGGCCGGGAGTTGGGGGTACTGTGTCCCACTGGATCCCGGAGCAGGTGGGGACGGCGAGGAGAGGGTGCACTGGGGGCCGGGAGTTGGGGGTACTGTGTCCCACTGGATCCCGGGGCAGATAGGGATGACGAGGAGAGGGTGCACTGGGGGCCGGGAGTTGGGGGTACTGTGTCTCACTGGGTCCCGGAGCAGGTGGGGACGGCGAGGAGAGGGTGCACTGGGGGCCGGGAGTTGGGGGTACTGTGTCCCACTGGGTCCCGGAGCAGGTGGGGACGGCGAGGAGAGGGTGCACTGGGGGCCGGGAGTTGGGGGTACTGTGTCCCACTGGGTCCCGGAGCAGGTGGGGACGGCGAGGAGAGGGTGCATTGGGGGCCAGGAGTTGGGGGTACTGTGTCCCACTGGGTCCCGGAGCAGGTGGGGACGGTGAGGAGAGGGTGCACTGGGGGCCGGGAGTTGGGGGTACTGTGTCCCACTGGGTCCCGGAGCAGGTGGGGACGGCGAGGAGAGGGTGCACTGGGGGTCGGGAGTTGGGGGTACTGTGTCCCACTGGGTCCCGGAGCAGGTGGGGACGGCGAGGAGAGGGTGCATTGGGGGCCAGGAGTTGGGGGTACTGTGTCCCACTGGGTCCCGGAGCAGGTGGGGACGGGGAGGAGAGGGTGCACTGGGGGCCGGGAGTTGGGGGTACTGTGTCCCACTGGGTCCCGGAGCAGGTGGGGACGGCGAGGAGAGGGTGCACTGGGGGCCGGGAGTTGGGGGTACTGTGTCCCACTGGGTCCCGGAGCAGGTGGGGACGGCGAGGAGAGGGTGCACTGGGGGCCGGGAGTTGGGGGTACTGTGTCCCACTGGATCCCGGAGCAGGTGGGGACGGTGAGGAGAGGGAGCAGGTGGGGACGGCGAGGAGAGGGTGCACTGGGG
Organism: Saccopteryx leptura; assembly: GCF_036850995.1. Lineage (NCBI taxonomy): Eukaryota > Metazoa > Chordata > Mammalia > Chiroptera > Emballonuridae > Saccopteryx > Saccopteryx leptura. Next base: position 359,513,787 of record NC_089504.1, on the reverse strand, counting down.
GTCGGGAGTTGGGGGTACTGTGTCCCACTGGATCCCGGAGCAGGTGGGGACGGCGAGGAAAGGGTGCACTGGGGGCCGGGAGTTGGGGGTACTGTGTCCCACTGGATCCCGGAGCAGGTGGGGACGGCGAGGAGAGGGTGCATTGGGGGCCAGGAGTTGGGGGTACTGTGTCCCACTGGGTCCCGGAGCAGGTGGGGACGGTGAGGAGAGGGTGCACTGGGGGCCGGGAGTGGGGGGTCCTGTGTCCCACTGGGTCCCGGAGCAGGTGGGGACGGCGAGGAGAGGGTGCACTGGGGGCCGGGAGTTGGGGGTACTGTGTCCCACTGGGTCCCGGAGCAGGTGGGGACGGCGAGGAGAGGGTGCATTGGGGGCCAGGAGTTGGGGGTACTGTGTCCCACTGGGTCCCGGAGCAGGTGGGGACGGTGAGGAGAGGGTGCACTGGGGGCCGGGAGTTGGGGGTACTGTGTCCCACTGGGTCCCGGAGCAGGTGGGGACGGCGAGGAGAGGGTGCACTGGGGGCCGGGAGTTGGGGGTACTGTGTCCCACTGGGTCCCGGAGCAGGTGGGGACGGCGAGGAGAGGGTGCACTGGGGGTCGGGAGTTGGGGGTACTGTGTCCCACTGGATCCCGGAGCAGGTGGGGACGGTGAGGAGAGGGAGCAGGTGGGGACGGCGAGGAGAGGGTGCACTGGGGGTCGGGAGTTGGGGGTACTGTGTCCCACTGGATCCCGGAGCAGGTGGGGACGGCGAGGAAAGGGTGCACTGGGGGCCGGGAGTTGGGGGTACTGTGTCCCACTGGATCCCGGAGCAGGTGGGGACGGCGAGGAGAGGGTGCACTGGGGGCCGGGAGTTGGGGGTACTGTGTCCCACTGGATCCCGGGGCAGATAGGGATGACGAGGAGAGGGTGCACTGGGGGCCGGGAGTTGGGGGTACTGTGTCTCACTGGGTCCCGGAGCAGGTGGGGACGGCGAGGAGAGGGTGCACTGGGGGCCGGGAGTTGGGGGTACTGTGTCCCACTGGGTCCCGGAGCAGGTGGGGACGGCGAGGAGAGGGTGCACTGGGGGCCGGGAGTTGGGGGTACTGTGTCCCACTGGGTCCCGGAGCAGGTGGGGACGGCGAGGAGAGGGTGCATTGGGGGCCAGGAGTTGGGGGTACTGTGTCCCACTGGGTCCCGGAGCAGGTGGGGACGGTGAGGAGAGGGTGCACTGGGGGCCGGGAGTTGGGGGTACTGTGTCCCACTGGGTCCCGGAGCAGGTGGGGACGGCGAGGAGAGGGTGCACTGGGGGCCGGGAGTTGGGGGTACTGTGTCCCACTGGATCCCGGGGCAGATAGGGATGACGAGGAGAGGGTGCACTGGGGGCCGGGAGTTGGGGGTACTGTGTCCCACTGGATCCCGGAGCAGGTGGGGACGGCGAGGAGAGGGTGCACTGGGGGCCGGGAGTTGGGGGTACTGTGTCCCACTGGGTCCCGGAGCAGGTGGGGACGGTGAGGAGAGGGTGCACTGGGGGCCGGGAGTTGGGGGGTACTGTGTCCCACTGGGTCCCGGAGCAGGTGGGGACGGCGAGGAGAGGGTGCACTGGGGGCCGGGAGTTGGGGCTACTGTGTCCCACTGGGTCCCGGAGCAGGTGGGGACGGTGAGGAGAGGGTGCACTGGGGGCCGGGAGTTGGGGGTACTGTGTCCCACTGGGTCCCGGAGCAGGTGGGGACGGCGAGGAGAGGGTGCACTGGGGGCCGGGAGTTGGGGGTACTGTGTTCCACTGGATCCCGGGGCAGATAGGGATGACGAGGAGAGGGTGCATTGGGGGCCAGGAGTTGGGGGTACTGTGTCCCACTGGGTCCCGGAGCAGGTGGGGACGGCGAGGAGAGGGTGCATTGGGAGCCAGGAGTTGGGGGTACTGTGTCCCACTGGATCCCGGAGCAGGTGGGGATGGCGAGGAGAGGGTGCACTGGGGGTCGGGAGTTGGGGGTACTGGGTCCCACTGGGTCCTGGAGCAGGTGGGGACGGCGAGGAGAGGGTGCACTGGGGGCCGGGAGTTGGGGGTACTGTGTCCCACTGGGTCCCGGAGCAGATGGATGGGGACGGCGGCTTCCACACAGAGAGCTCAGAGGGTTTGGTTCAGAGTAACCGGGTTAGACATGCTGGGGGGGCAGGCGGATGGGGTGTTCGTTCAGAAGGATGTGCCTCTGGGCCAGGGACCAGGAGCCGGCCTCTCAAACTAGCCCGTCCAGTCCTGGAACAAGTTTGCTCAGCTCTGCGGGGACACAGTACCAGCGAGGTTCACTTCAGGTCTGCAGATATCTAGCAGGCAGCTACCATGCCAAAGACCCCAGGCCTCAGGCTTAATCTCGGCACTTCTGTGCCACGGGGGCTGTCTGCACAGTCACTGCACCTGGACCGACCCGGCAGGGCGGGAAGGGTGAGGATCCGTGCGCCACACCGGGACCCGAGAGCACAGGGCTGCACAACAGGGACCGGCTTTACCCGCGAGTGACCGCCTATCCGGACGGTGTCCACTCTGCTGCATGGAGGATGCACCTGAAAAGCTTTAGAAAGGAAGAAGTCTGCCTCCTCTACCCCGAGAAAGGGCACCGATGAATCAGGCCAAGGGGGGGCCTGGCTGGGCTGTTCTTAAAACTCCCTGGGTAGTTGTAACATACGAGGAGTAAGACCCCCTCCCCATAACGTCAACCTCTGTTCTTCAAATAAGATCCAGGGAGACTGGTCTGAGGAAGAGGCCGCTGCAACCCCAAACACGGGGAGCAGCGGGGGACACCCAGTTCTCACTGAGGAGGAACTGGCGAGAAACCCGTCTGCTGAGGCGAGGGCAGAGTTCTCAGCGGCCGCAGCACAAAGGGGCCCATGTTTCAGGGAGATCGCCATTTCTGTGAGGGGTGCAGCGTTCCAACACCTGCTCGGAAGGTCCTCTCGCAGAGTGGAGGGCCTCAGCCGGCCCACGTGTGTTTCAGCTCTGACGAGAATACAGCGAGGACCCCGGCTCACAGCCACGGGCCCTCCAGGTGCAGACAAAACCTGCGGAGTAGACCTAAGGCCCAGGTTCAGACACAGCCAAGCACAGGGACTCGGGGGGCAAGAGGCAGCTCTGCCCACGCTGGGCAGCCCAGATCCTGGGGCAGCACGGCCTCGGGCAGGCGCCTGACCTCCCGGCCATGGTCCAACAGGCCCAGCAAGCAAGGACTGCAGCCAGACCACCTCTCAGGAGGACAAGCTGGGTGAGGAGAGACCCCTGGAGCTGGAGCTGCCAGCTCGGTGCCCCACACCTGCCCTCCCAGAGGATGAAGTTAGCTGCACCCTCAGACTAGTACAGGGGAAACAGCGGACCTCCCCACTGGAGGGGTGCGCCCTCGGAAGCCCCCAGGGAGACACGAAGGGGCTAAATGGGAGAAGCTGGCGTGGCTCTGGGGAGTGACCACGTGCTCAGCAGGTTCAGGGGAGAAAGAACTGCTATCAGGGTGTGAGCGTTCACAGTCTGTGCAGGGGTGTGGCCACAGCCCTCACCAAGGGCACTGAAAGCACCCCGGGAGCCCCGTGGGCTGGCACTCACGCCGAGGCTGTCAAGTGGACATGTCATTCATCTCCTCGCTCAGTCACCTGACCAACACACAGGTCAGCCTCATGCCAGAAACTGCCCTGGGCCAGAGGGGCGCAGAGGGGCGCAGAGGGGCGCAGAGGGGCACAGAGGGGCAGAGGGCGTGGCAGCTGGCTTGAAAAGTCCATATACTAGTGCAGAGGTAGGCGTGCTGTAGGGAGACCCCTGCCAGCGGGCAGGGACCCCGGGGTGCACAGAGAGGCAACGAGGGGCGCGCAGGAGCCTCTGCAGGTGGCCAAGGGCGAGGGTGTTCTTGGCAGGGGGGAGGGAGGAGCAAAGGCTCGGGGGCGGGCGGGACTGTGGAGTGTCCTGCCAGCACACAGCTTGTCAGCGGACAAAGGGAGGGGACAGCCAGCCCAGAATGTGAGCCCGGGGGCTGGAGGAGAGAAGGGAAGTGGGCACACGGGTTGGCAATAAAAGGAAGAGTGGGCACCGTGGAGAAAACCCTCTCCCAACAAAGAGCCAGCCTTCCAGAGACCAGAGTGGCCTGCTCAGATTTCTACTCAGGGACGGAATTCAGACCGAGGCTGAGACAGCTCCCGCTCATCAGAAAGGAGCCCAGGAAACGCTACGGCCAAAACAAAGACAAACAGAACACGGCCCCGCCGTCTCGGGGGGCCAGAGTCTAGTAAAGGAGAGGCCAGAACGGACCATGGAAAAAATGGGGTACACGCTCTCCATTCATTCAGCAAGTATGTAATGAGAGCTACAGGCCAGGCACTGTGCCAGGCCCAGGAGACTCAACAGTGAACAGACAGACAAAGGTCCCCATCGCCCGTAAGCAGGGACAGACAACCCACAGGCACACATACGTTGCACGGCGTGCAAGAGCATGAGAAGTACTACGAAGAAAAATAAGGCAGCAAAGGAAGACGGGGGACTGGATGTCAGAGAAGTGTTGTGACTTTAAACAGGGCGCTCGTGGAGGCTTCACCGAGTAGGTGACATGTGAGTAAGAGACTAAGGGACAAGCTATGTAGACAGACTGGAGAAGAACCTTTCCAGAGCAGAAACGGACCGTGCAAAGGCCCTGAGGAGAGAGTGCGCCTGCCAGTGTGGAGACACAGCCAGGAGACCACAATTGTAATAATACACACAAGAAATCAAGTCAAAGGGCCGAAAGGGGGTGAACCTAACAGCCCCAGGCAGAGGGAGGTCAGGGAGAGCTCCCCGGTGGACATAGCGCACCCTGCCTCAATACTGATGAGAGAATCCAGAGCCCAGGACACGAAGATGATCGGGCTACAATGCTCACGGTAGGTAAGAACCGCCATGTGCCAGAAGGCTTTGCAAACTTGGGGGGTGGGATAGTACAGAGCTTGGAGGCCATTCAGGTGTGGGAGGGGGGTCCCGGTCAGGGTGGGGCCAGGGGGAGGAGAGAAGAAAACCCACTGGAGGGGGTGCTTAGTACAGAAGGGGAAGCCCCAAGGTATTTAGGGTTCAAGAGGTATTAGGGACCAAAGGAAAAAACCAGAGCGGGGGCGGGCCTGGGGGAACAGACGGACCTGACGCTGGCTGGCCAGGCTGGAGGGGCAGCCGATGGAAGCCGCCCTCTCCCGGGCAGCTGCCCCACAGCTGCGGTTTGGAGAAAGGAGAGATCGCCAGACAAGACTGGACGCTCATGGAGGATAGGTTCTGAGCCACCTGCTCGGTCTTGGATCACCCCCCCCCCCAGCACCTAGGAAAGGGGGCAGGGGAGTCTCCCTGCCACCTCCCTTAGTCCTCAGGGTCACCTCCCTCTTCCAGCTCAGGGGACAGGCACATGAAGACCTGAACTGTGGGAACGATTGAACCGGGAGAGAACCCATGTCTGACCCAGCCCAAAGCCTCCACCCTTCCCACCCCGGCCCCTGACCTCCCGCAGGTGAGAAATCCACACTTGCTACCGAGCTCACACGAAGGCAGAGAGCGGGAGACACAGCCACCGACCAGCCTGACCCAGGAGTCACCAGGCCTCCATCATGGGTGTTGAGACAAGCCCTTGATGGCTTTCAGGGACAAAGACAGACCGACTTAGAGATTGGGGGCACCCACATGCCAAGAGCCTGCTCCCAGAACACGGCACCGTCTGCTCGGACTGGTGCTCAGCAGCCACGTCACTGGACGGGGTGTGGACACAATCACTGGCCCAGCCAGTGAGGTCCCAGTTTCCAAACTCTTTTTACTGAACCGAGATGTCATCAGTCCTGAGGGGCACACTCTCTTCTACGTGTTGCCGTTTCTGGAACCTGTGAGCCGGGCCGTCGGGGTGGCACCGGAGCCTGCGGTGTGGGCGCGGACGGCCCAGGAAACAGGCACCGACGACTCGGTGTCAGCCGAGATTCGGGGCAGATGCTGAGTGTGACGTGGTTGGTGGGGGGGGGGGGGGCGTTCCTGATCTCACTTCTCTTTTTCCTTTTAACGTATGCACCAACCCCCCCACGCGGAAGAGCCCCAGACGGGATGAGATCCGCTGGGTCACGCAGAACACTGGCGCCCGGAGGGACGGTCTCCTCCCGGGAAGCTAAGGCGACCGGGGAAGGAAAGGCCTGGGCGAGGGGCCGCCGTCAGGTCGGAGGGGGCGGCCGAGACCCCCGGGGCGGCCCTGCTCCCGCCGCCCCGGGCCGCTGGCTGTGTCCTCTGCCGTCCTGACTCTGCCCCTCCCTCCGCGCGGACCGCCCGCCTCTCCGGGCCTTCCAGAGAGAGAGCCTTTTAAACAGGCCCGCCGGCCTCTGCAGCGAACACCCTGTAAACCCGATTCCACGCTGGCTGGAGCGTTTTTCAATTTCCTCAGGTCTGAGCTCTGCAAAGACGTAACCGGGGTGTTAATCTCGGTCCCTGCTTTCTCGGCCGGGCCAGGTAATGAGAGCGAGGAGCGCGCGGGGTAGGGTTACTGCCGACGGGGCCTGGAGCTGGGTAGGAGCCAGGCCTGCTGGGTTTGCCGGCGGAGAGAGGAGTCCCCGGCCCCGGTCGGTCCGGGCAGCGTCCGAGGTGGGGCTGCAGGCCCCCGGGTTCATTTCTAAATTCTCTTTCTTCTGTTCGACAGGACCTCGGATAAACCTCACGTGGGAGCTGGTGTTCTAGCTCGAGGGACCGTTGCTTCCGGTTCCCTTGGCACCTGGGAATTCCAGGCAGGTTCTGATCTGGGTCACGACTCGGCTCTCGGCTTAGGGGAACCTCATCCAGGCAGCCCTGGACGCGGGGCAGGCAGGGTCACGACTCGGCTCTCGGCTTAGGGGAACCTCATCCAGGCAGCCCTGGACGCGGGGCAGGCAGGAAACACACCAGAGGCCGGGAGAGCCGGGTCAGAGCACTCCCTGGTGATAAGCCGAAGGGACGGCCAGGCCGAGAGCCCTGGCTCCAAGCACCGACTCCAGGGACAGCATCCAGGTGCGGCCTTCGGTTTTAGATCAGGGGTCCTCAAACCACAGCCCACGGGCCGCATGCGGCCCCCTGAGACCATTTATCCGGCCCCCGCTGCACTTCCGGAAGGGGCATCTCTTCCATTGGTGGTCAGTGAGAGGAGCATAGTTCCCATTGAAATACTGGTCAGTTTGTTGATTTAAATTTACTTGTTCTTTATTTTAAATATTGTATTTGTTCCCGTTTTGTTTTTTTTACTTTAAAATAAGATATGTGCAGTGTGCATAGGGATTTGTTCATAGTTTTTTTTATAGTCCGGCCCTCCAACGGTCTGAGGGACAGTGAACTGGCCCCCTGTGTAAAAAGTTTGGGGGACCCCTGTTTTAGATGAAGAACATTCATCTAAAAACGGGAGTCTGAGGCCAGTGGGGTTAGCAGGAGAGTCAGGGGGTTCCCTCCACTGCGCACCGGGGACAGGAAGAGATGCAAGGGCCACGTAGAAATGTCCGGCCAGGGCGGGAGCACCTCCGCCTCCCTCCAGCTGGGCCCCTCGGCCCAGGGCCGACGCCCAGAAGTACCGTGTTCATGGCCCACCCTTCAGGACCCTCCCACTTCACTGGGAGCCCCAGGAAGGTTCTGGAGGGGGCTGGTGGATCGGATCAGAAGCTCCCGCTCCCAGACCAGAGGCCACGGTAGCCTAGGACATCCCGAGGTCAACTTGACATTTCTTTTCCCGATTCTTAGGAAGATAAACTCCACCCTGAACCACTCCTGTCTCAATGAAATTGCTGGTAAGAGCAGCACATTCTCTCGGGGGACTTCCCCCTTCCCCGGGACTGGGCTGCAGGCACAGGGCACTTGCCTCTCCGGCCCCCGGAGCCCAAAGTGGTGTTTAAGGCCCAGTGTGCCCAGGGCCGGCTGAGTGCATCCAGGGAAGTCAGGCCCTAGAGCCCGGGCCCCCCTCCTCCATCTGCCGCCACCTCTGAACGTCCCCCTCTCCGGCCTTATGCCATGCTCCCCAGGATCACAAACCAGGGACAGAAGCCATTGTTGTCACCCTTCACCACAGCACCCATGTCCTCCACCAAGTGGCACCAAGCTTCCGAGTTATAAAACCACTTGAGAAGAACTGAGAGTCATTTCTTTACTTCTGTTTCCTTCTGCAAGTGGCCCTTCTGCCATGTTGTGGCGGCACCACCTGCCACAAGGGTCCTGAATGTGCAAGTCCTCTCCATCACCTCATCCCTACCCAGCTCCACCAGCTCCGACCCGGAAACTCCCGTCCTCTCCCCGCCCTGACAGAGCAGCCTCATATCACAACTCAGCTCATCACACCCCCCCCCCCCCCCCGTCCTCCCTCTACATGCGGGAAATAAGACCCCCGTCCCCACCTCTGAGAACTCCTGCATCGAGCCCCTGCCCGCCTCTCTGCTCCCGTTCCCACCCCCCCTCCCTCCTCTCACTGGCCCCGCCCACCGCTGCTGTCCCCAGGTCCTTCTTCAGGATACACAGGGGACACGTGTCAGCCTGCTGTAAGCCCTGTCCCCCCCCCCCCAGATGAAAATAAGCCCAATGGCTCTTCACATAAACACCCACCCTGGCTCCCCACTGCCTAACACCAGCTCTCTGGCTGGCACCTCTCGCCCCACAGAGCGATGCCCTCAGGGCCACGGCTCCCGCTGTGATGTTCCCCAGTGCGTGCTCGCCTCCTGTGGCTCCCGCTGGTCCCTCTGACCACCTACCAGTCGTAGGAGCTGGAGCCCAAGCCCTCCTCCTTCCAGAACAGCCCCTCATAGCTCCAGGCCCCTGAGCCAGACAAGCCGCAACGGGCAGACGAGCACCCTGGGGGTCAGCTGAGGGTCTAGGCCCTTCTACGCGCCACCCGTGCTTTCTTCTCCTTCACAAACCAGATGTTGCGGAAGCCACTCGTGTCCTCTCCTGACCACCCATCAACCCTTCCCCGTTACGTCACCCACACCGACAGGTCCCGCTGACTTCCTTAAATGCTATGCTGTCCTCTAACTCTTTCACAGGAGTCTCCCTTGTCCTCCGTCCTAGTCATCACTTATTCATACTGACTCCGCTTTGGGGTCAGGCTGACTGGGGGTGACATCTGGCCCTGTCACTCGTTGGCTGGACAGCCTCTGGCCAGTTACCTAGACGCCCTGCACTCCGGGCTTCCCATCTGTGAAACAAACATCACACCTCATTTAAAAGCTTTCTGAAGATTAGATCCTATAATGTGACGAAGAGCCCAGTACCGTAAGGGATAATAAGAATTCATACATGAATATTATCAGTAGCAGATACTTCCTGGGTATCTAGTCCACGGAAGGTTGTGCAACGGTGACTACAATACAGGACCGTATGGGACTGGAAGTAGGGGAAAGAAATGCACACACACAACCCCAACCACAACCACAACCGCACCCCAAGCACACAGCCCGGGCCCAGCACTGTGAAACGTGCACGCATGCCAACTCATCTCATTCTCACCACGACCCTGGGAAGCATCATTCCCACTCGACAGACGCAGAGACTGAGGCACAGAAAAGTGAAGTCCTTTGTCCAAGTATCACAGGAGAGGTGGAGTCAGGGTTCAAACGAGGCAGTCGGGCCCCAGGGCCTGGGGGCTGGAAGCTCAGCCACGTGACCCCTGCCTGGTGGGTGGAAGGAGGGCGAGCTCAGAAACGTGGGTGTCGGTTAACCCCCCCACAGCACCGACTCGCACTCAGGGCACGAAGCAGGCAGGCAGGTGCTCAGGCACTCAACTACCACCTACGAACAGGAGACCTCGGTGGGATTTCCACTCGATCATCCGGCCACTGCCTGGCCGCCGCTGGCCTTTCCTCCTCGTCACTACCATCGAAGCATCCCTGGAAAAAGGGAGCAGGGCTGAGTGTGGTCTGAGGGCGGCCCGGGCCCATCGTAGGCCCTGGGTGTGGCCAAGGACGGCTTGGAAGTCTGGGCAGACCACCCAGCAGGCTTCCCACCCACACACTCCCTCTGAGCTCAGGAAGTGGAACCAGAGAGAAGCTGCAGGGAGGAGAGAGCTCAGGAAGGGTATGTCTGTCCGACCAACTGCCATGGCAACCGCCCAGCCACGGGAGAGAGGACCGGGGCATCGCTCAGGTGCCTGAGCTCCGTGCCCTCCACATCCCCACCCTGAATTCCCCACCTGTGGAAGGAAAAGGCAAGGATTGTGCCCGGCACACCCAACGATGGAAGAAAAAGAGGCAAAGCACGTGAGTCAGCAGAATGGGGTTGCTAACTGAAAAACAAAACAAAACAAAACAAAACAGGCCAAAATAAAATAAATGGACGCGATTATGACAAGGAGGTGGGACAGAGGGACCTGGGCTGACAGACAGACTGCCCGCCTGTCCTGGGTACCGAGCACGGTGCAAGGCTTAGGGACAGGGGCACAGGGGACAAGCCAAACATTTCCTAATAGAGCTGGGCACTCACACTCACTGGTTCCAAGTCACGATACTCAGGATCCCCGAATAAAAGCTTTAAAAAACTACGGATGGTTTACTCTCACCAGGGAGGACAGCGGCCCTAACAGACACGACAACTTGGAACGACAAGGTGAACAAGCCTTGCTTTCTCCGCGGTGCTGGGCCATTCACAAAGCTACCCAGGGCCCTCGTCATCAGCCACAAGAATCAAAACAGTATGAACTGGCCTAGGAACAGAGAGAAAATTTAATCAAATGCAAAGTCTGAAGCGAGACCTGTTTATTTCATAAAATGAGGGGGAAATTGGGAAGAGAAGGACGGACGGAGCAGGAAATGGTGCCAAGCCAACCAGTTTACTGCCCGAGAAGTGCAACAGTTACACTCTTCATTTCTACCAAGATATTTCAGACAGATTAAAAGTTTACATGGACAGAGCAAAACTGCAAAAAAAAAAAAAAAAAAACCCAGAAGAAAATGTAAGTAAGTATTTATATAATCCTGGGGATAATAAGAAGGCCTTTCTACAGGAAGGCACCAAAAACAAAGATCATAAAACATGGGTCTGGATCTGTGACAATTTTTAGACTTTCTATGTCAAAAAAGCACCACAAGTTTTAAAACTTAAGCAACAACGAAAGCAGTAACAATCTGAGAGAAGTATTGGTGAGACCAAAGATGGACAAAAAGTTACAAAGTTACAATCTTTAATATAGAGTTCTTTAAGAAAAAAAAAAAAGAACTCTTACTAGAAAAAATGGGTAAATACCCCAATACAGAAAATAGAAACTTATAAAAATAATCAACCTACCCTGCTAGTTTCCAAAGACATACAAATTAAAACCACCAAAATGCCACTTTTCGTCTTCCAAATTGGCCAATATTTTTAGAGTAACTAATGCCTGATACATAAAAGGAAACAGGGACAAGCATTTGGGGGATAGCAAACAATAACACCTGTATCAAAAGTCTTCAGCATGTCCTTCCCTTTGACAGAGCAATCCCACACCTAGGAACTGACCCTCGGGAAACACTGAGAGTGCCCCGGAGATCAACTCAGAAGGATGCGGAGCAGAGCGGAGCTTAGTGTGCCAAGGATCTGACGACAGCCCCCACGTGCACATCGGAATGCCTGATTAATTGAGTCACGGGGCCTCCACAGACGCAATGCTACACGGCCCCACCACAACCACAGGTTGGAAGACTATTCAGTAACACGGGAGATGACAAAACATACGAAGGAAAAGACGGTGACTGCCCACGTAATAGAAACACACAACGCGTGTAAGAGGTCTTCAGGCAGCAGACACTCTGGCTGCTGGCACGGTCCCTCGGGCTGGCGGCATTCACAGTGACTTGCCTTTTCTTCCTTTTTCTTTCTTTCCTAGCCTATTACCTTCTAAGTTGCCGACAACTAACAGGTCTTGCCTTTATAGCAGGAGAAATACAACAACAAAGAAGCTTGATCAGACTGAAACAAAGGCCCGAGATGAAGGGGCTGGAGTTCAGCGTTGATGACCGCCCCCCTCCTGGGTATGTGACCGTCCCTCCGGACCCTTTCAGTGGCTCTAGGTCAGACCTGACAGCAGTCCCGGCCCTTGGTCAGGAGGATCACGGCCAAATGAAAGCCATCGCCCTAACCCCAAAGCCTCTCGTCCAAGTCACCGTGCGCTGGTTATGAATCAGACGGGAGGGGGCGTCAGGGTGTGGGGAGAGGACTGCTGTAACTCTGAAACTAACTCTGTAGATGTGTCCCCTCTCCAAGTGCATCCAACTGAGAAAGACACGCCCCCTGGGCGCTGACCGGGGCACATTCCCGGTTTCCCACGTGAAGAAGAGGGTCCCTAACAAACTGGAGGGTGTCAGGGGCGGTGACTGGGACACACAGAGGTCTGGAAATGGCCACAGGAGGACTGGTTTAGGGACGCAGGTGTGAGCCCCTGATCGCAGGGGCAGGAAGAGACTGGAGGTGGGCGATGGAGGGTCCGGCGTTTTGTGGAAGTGGAAGGGCAGCTGTTTTGTGTCCGGGGACAAAACGTGTTACTGACCCGGAGCTGCCAATCCTGGGCTGGGCCCTGGTGTGGCTGACCAGATGGGGGTGGCGGGGGTGGGGTGGGGTGGGGGTGCTGCAGATCACATTGCTCAGGGGCACAGACGGGGTGGGAAGGGGGCAAGGCCTCCCCTGAGCGCAGGTGAGCCGGCACAAATGACCCCAGGGCCCGAACAGTCACTGTCGCAGGCTCGCGCAGAAATGCCGCGGGTCCCAGGGAGAAAAGCGGTGTCGGAGCCGCGCAGGGAAAATCTCAGAGGAAGCCTGCTCTGAGCAGGTGTGGGTTAATGGAAAAGATGGGAGAGGAAATCAAAAATAGGAGGAGGGGCCATCGCTAGAGAGTGTATCGTAGAAGGAAAAATCAACTGTCCCCTGTCCCCGGCACAGCGAGGAGAGGGAGCAGGGAAGTTCAAGGGGACCACGGTGAACTCAGCATCAATAGAAATGGCCGTTAGGAGAAGAAGGAGAAAACCATCTTTGGGGCGGGGACAGGAGTCCTATCACCGGGGGGGGGGGGGGGGGGTCATTAAGAAGCTGGCCGTTGGGACCCAGTTCCCTGTACGATCGGCTCATCCTCATGGGGATCTTAATGAGGACATTCAGCTATCTGCCCAGGGTGTCCGTCGGGACCCTTGCATCCTGATTTCTTCTCGCTCTTCATGACCCTGCACTGCCACAGGCTTGTCCGCCCTCCTCGTCCCACCACACGGGGTGACACAGAGCCTGGTCGCTTCACCCTCAAGGTCCCCGGGTGTCTCGTCGCCTGGAACTCACAACATGTCTCCGAGGAAGAGTCAAAGAGGTCCTCACCTTCACATCAGTAGGTTCTTGGAAACTTCGAGTCGAAGCAGAACTAATTCACCATAGGCTAAAGTTGATATAAACAAGCGTGCAGTTCCTACAGCGTATTCCTGGTCACAAAAACATCACCACCCTTCTCAATAAAGACTTAGAACATTTCTAATATTAAACCCTGAAATAAAGGTGAGCTATGCATACACTTAAGAAAGATTAATAAAAACAAGTCAAATCATTATTTTTCCAACCCGCTCATTTCCATCCCGGGTCACGGGTGCGCGGCGCCCCTGCGGCAGGCAGCTCAGGCGAGCGCAGGCGGAGATCTGCCCCGGACAGGAAGCCGTCCATCGGAGGGCCACTCACACACACCCTCCTGCTCACTCTTCCCGGGACAATCTCGACTTGCCAGTCACCATCCACGCACAGCTCGGGGATGAGGGTGAAACGGGAGTCCCCAGCGAACGCCGCAGAGACCTGGGGGAATGTGCACACTCCCCACGGGGGCCCAGGCATTCATGTTTCTTCTCATCAACGCTACAACGGTGTCGAACAAAATGGTGTTCATTCTTGGAGGACCTGCTGACCTTGAGAATAGCTGAGGTCAAACCAAACCTTTGATCAACTGATCCACTCTTCGAAAAAAAACCTGAGTTATTTTTTTTAACGTTTATTTATTGATTTTGGCAAGAAAGGAAGGGAGAAAGACAGAAACATCTGTTCCCATATGTGCCCTGACTGGGGATCGAACCGGCAACCTCTGAGGTCCAGGGCGATGTCCTAACAGCCGAGCTGTCCGACCAGGGCAAAACCCGAGTATTTTTAAGCAAAAAGAAAATGGGAAGGAAAGCTTATGCGAAGCCAAACAGCCACCCGAACAGCAAGCAGCTGGTACACGACAACACGGGAATGATGTGATCGCAGAAAACCCAGCCCGAAGGGAGCTGCAGGGCCTGGGGGGCGGGGTGGGGAAGGACACGGGATGTCTCGGCGTGGCCACAGGGCCTGGGGGGCAGGGGCGGGGAAGGACACGGGATGTCTCGGCGTGGCCACAGGGCCTGAGCACCCTGCCAGCAGCCGCTCAGGGGCTTGTGGGTGCACAGAATTCAAATGCTGAGTGACAACGAGGTCACCACCAAAGGCAGCCAGGGTGGGCAGGCCTGTGTCCTGCCACAGGGACTTCGGAATCTCCCCCCCCCCCCCAAGCGCACACACACACAAAGTCTGGTGGGTATTTGGCCCGCGGTGGGGTCACAAATGTTCCAGCCTCTCCCTGAGTGGGGAAATACTGGAAGGAAACATAAAGCCACCAGCTTCTGCATGTTTGGTCAGTGATGAAGCACCCCACCCCCGAAATCCTCAGCACAGGTGGGTGAGAAGTCAGGCGTACCAAGTCCCGGGGACCCTCCCAATCCTTGACACAGCACTTGCCACGTGCAAGACCTTCCTTCAAGCACTCCTAAGCACAAACTTACCAATTTCAACTGGCAAAGGGTCTGAATGGACATTTTCCCCAAGAAGATATACAGATGGCCAATGAAGTGCGGGAAAAGAGGCTGAACACCAGCAGCCACCAGGGAAATGCAAACCCACACCACGAGGGGACACCAATGCAGACCTACTAGGATGTCTAGGCTCACGAGTGCTGGGTGAGGATGTGGAGAAGGTGCAATTCTCGTTCCTCCAGATGTGAAACAGCAGGGAGAGTGAACACCCGGCCCCTCTGGTCCGGCCTGGGGTGAGGACGGGGCGGGTGGAGCTCCAGACCAGTAGGAGCACCCGGAGGGGTGTGGCATCCACGGAACACCTGCTTCTGTGTGAGGGAGTCCTGACAAGTCATTCCAACTCCAGGACTGTCAACACGAGGCTTGCTGTTGAATGAACCCCTTTGCCAGTGGCCCTATTCAAGCTGTCAACACCTCCACCCGCCTCCCAACAAGGCCCCCAGGGTGCTCACCGCCCACTGCCCCCAGAGTAAGCAGCTCCGGCCTCTGCCCACCAGACTCGCTTGCTGTTTTGATCTACATCTGCACCTGATTCATGAGTTATGCTTACCACAATACCATGACAAATTAGAAAGGTACCCTGATTTTAGTTTATTATTAGTTTTAATCAACTCACAGAGATGTCTAGACAAGGACATTTTAGTAACCAAAGTCCTTTTAAAAGGCCGTATGCATCAGGGGTTCACAAGGAAATGTCACCCCCCCCCCAACACTCTGATTTGACAAGGAGACAAACACAGAAGGGTACTTTAAACTAATATTGATGAGTTAGCGTCTTAAAAGTTGGGGAAGTTAACAGATAACAGTCTGTTTAGGGTATAAATGAAGTATTGACATAAAGAGAAAAGAAGGCGGGCAGGCAGTGACAGTGACCTCCTTTCACAGGGGAGGAAGCCGGGGGCCCCTGGACGGCGGCGGGGGCCGGATCTGAGGCTGGCAGAGCGGGCCCACACTCCCAGGCCCTGCAGGAAACCGCCTGCAGCCTCCGACGTGGCCCCTGTCTCTCTCCGCTCACAACGTGGACGGGACCAAGGGGGGCAGATTCCATGCCTCTCCTTCCCTTCCGGAGGGTGTCTTTTGGACAAGATGACTCCTTTCTCCTGCTGTGGACCCTGTCCCCCAGCCCAGAGGAGTGGGGGTCGAGGTGAGGGGGCGCAAGCATGGCCTCTCCTGCAGGCACAGACCAAGGGCCAGGGGCTGTCTCAGCTGTCTGTCCTGACCGCTGCAGAAAAGCACAGGCCCGGCTCCTGGTACGACCGCCGACCGACCGGAGCCGCCGACCCGCCATGGGGCTCGGGCTCCACCCCGAGGCTCTGCTTTCCCTGGAGAGGCAGAGCGCCTCCGCCATGCTCCCTGCAGCCCGGCCGGGCGCGGGCCCCTCACCCCAGCTCCCGAGGACAGTCTGCTTTATGTCCTCTCTGCCTCCCTACCCCGTCTCCGGCTTTCTCTCTATCCGTGCGCCATTTCCTTAGACGCTGCAGTTTTTCCTATAACATCATGTCTGATCCAGACTTTCCTAAAAGCACCCTTTCAGGCCGGGCCGCGGCCCCGGTGTCGCTCCCAGCTGGGCTGGACCTGCACCGCGGCCCGCCCTCCCCTCCAACGAGTGGGAGCCATCCTGGCCCCTCTCCCATTCTCCATTCAAGGGAGTCACAATACACATTTTCATATCAAAAGCCACCCCTTGTACCTCGGCCTTCCTGCAAGTAGACAAAATACACTCAATCAACGTATAAATAAAAGAGAAAGGATGTGCTCAGTGCTTAAAAATATGTCTACCCTGGGCTTGGACTTGAATACGGCATGAATTTCCCCCAAACTTCTACTTCTTGTTCGACCTTCAAAATCACACATTTCTTATCACCTCTTCTGGGAGGACAAGGGGTGTTTTTCCACGGGCTCTGTGAAAGGGCGGTCCCCCAGCAAGACAAACAAGACTCTGTGCTGAGAGGCCATTGGAAGCTGACCTTCTGGGACCTTCTAACGTGACAATGAGGACGTGATGGATGGCAGCGTCCTCGGGGCCCCGTTTTCAAGCTAAGGCAAGCACCATCTTCCTCCGGCCGCAGAAAGGCCTGGGATTTCAGCTTTAGAAACAAAGTAGGGGCAAGCGAGCCGTGAGCCATGGGAGAGAAAGGGGCCGGAGAGGAGGGGCGTCAGGGGGATGCCCCCACCCCCACAGCGGCTCCTTCCACGGTTCACGAAATCAAACAGCTAGCAGAGAACCCAGGAGTCATCCAGTTTGACTGGCTGGGGAAGCTCAGGCCCGGTGAGGCAAGGACTTGTGAAGGCCACCCAGCTAGAGGGTGGGTGGGCCACAACTGGGGGTTCCTTCCTGACCCCATGAGGGCTCTGCCCACGGTCCCACGCCGCCTGCCCTCGCCGCCGAGCACCTGCTCTGTCGTTCTGAGTTCTGGGCTCTGCTGAGCCACTTGCCTGTGTGGACAAGGATCTGAAAAGCTCACAGCCCCTTGTCCAAAAACAACAGAGCCCTGGCCAGCACCGGTTAACCAAGTGGGATGATGAGACCCACAGGCGGCTCTCCGGGCCTCTAAGAGGCTTCCACAATCTGTCCCCTGGAGAAACAAATGCCAAGAGGTTGAAGAAAAGGCCACCCAGCCTGCCTCTGGGGCCTCCTCCCTATCCGCTCTTTGTTTTGTTTACGGGAGGAAAACTCTTCCACTGTTCAGAGAGGGAGACATGAGGTACCTTCCTCTGAGGACAGGGCCCAGGTCTCCCTTCCATCACACATGGGGGGGGGGGCACCCCAGAGCCTCCGGGGACCACACCACAGCCTGTTGTCCCTGGGGGCTGCAGCCTCAGAGCGTGTCAGAGCCCTGTGTCAGGGCCCTGGGGGAAACATGAGTCAGAGCAAAGAGTGGCCTCGCCTGTCTGTGTTCCTCCCGGGCCTCCCATTGTGTCTGCGGAGCCGGGTCGAGGTGAACTCTGGCGCACGCACAAGTGGGAGCAGTTAGAGCGTTTACGGAACCCTCCTCCACATCTCCGCCGAGGGATCTGTCCAGCCCCAGGAGCCCCCGTGGACACGGACCCCTACTTCAGCAGAGATACGGCTTCCTTTCCCTGACGTAGGTGCTGTGAAGGGAACCACTAGCGGACAGCAGGGAGCTGCCTGTGCCCGGCCCAAACCTGGGAAGATGGGCTGGGCTGACAGCAACATAGCGGGCCTCTGCAGAACCCCACGAAACTGCCTCCGTTGTCTGAGCTCCATCCAAAACACAACAGTTTTCTCAAAAGCCTCGAACGTCCTGAATCGGTCTCGACACACCTCAACATACCTGGATGCATGAGCTCAAGTTCATGAGTGTTCCATTTCACTGGGTCCCCCCAACACGTGTTCCGGTCCCCACCCTTAGGAAGCCTGGGCTGGGGCGGGGGGCAGGGGTTCCGGTTCCCACTCTTAGGAAGCCTGGGCTGGGGCGGGGGGCAGGGGTTCCGGTTCCCCCCCTTAGGAAGCCTGGGCTGGGGCGGGGGGTAGGGATTCCGGTCCCCACCCTTAGGAAGCCTGGGCTGGGGCCGGGGGGGGGGGGCAGGGGTTCCGGTTCCGGTTCCCACCCTTAGGAAGCCTGGGCTGGGGCGGGGGGCAGGGGTTCCAGTTCCGGTTCCCACCCTTAGGAAGCCCGGGCTGGGGCGGGGGGCGGGGGTTCCGGTTCCCACCCTTAGGAAGCCCGGGCTAGGGCGGGGGCAGGGGTTCCGGTTCCGGTTCCCACCCTTAGGAAGCCGGGCTGGGGCAGGGGTTCCAGTTCCGGTTTCCACCCTTAGGAAGCCTGGGCTGGGGCGGGGGCTAGGGGTCCACCAGAGGAACAGAAGGGCTCGGGACAGAGCTCTCTCTGACACAACCCCAGGCTGCACACTGAAGCCTCCCCCTCTTCTCCCCAAGAAGAATGGCCGTGCCCACCACCCATGCAGCCCACTTTGTCGGGTTTTAGAAACACAAAAACTGCCCCCAGGCCTCCGCATTCTGCAGAGGGAGATGGTCACAGACACAATGTGGCAGGGGCTGTCAGTCAGGTGGAGCCCGGAGCAGGAAGTGCTCCCCAGCAGTTCACATGATCACCCCTGTTGCTCCCCACCCTCACCTGACCGTTTGTTAACTCAAGTTAATACCATGTTTCCCCCACGGATAAGACGCACCTTAATTTTGGGGCTTGAAGTTTGGGGGGGGGAAATGTATTACATAAAGTTACTGACCTCAACTTTTATTCATCATAAAATTCATACAGCTCCTTATCACTGTCAAAACTCCCATCCATTAGCTTGTCCTCACCTGTGTCTGATGATGTATCACTGTCTTCAACGAGTGCAAAAACAAGCGAGAAAAAGCGGGAAATGCAAGTAAAAAAACTACAACCACTGTATAAAACGCACCCGGTTTTTAGACCCCACGTTTTTCGGAAAGGGTGAGTCTTATACATGGGGAAATATGGTACATCAATACATTTTTGTTTGCAAAAACTCAAACACCACAGACACATATGCATGCGGTATACGAAAAGTAACATTTACCCCACCTTAGATGCCCTAATGCAGTCATCCAGACTTTTTTCTAAGTAAGCATGTATATTTAGAAAAAATAAAATTAAAAACATCATATACTCATGCTACTTTAAATTTTTTTTCCCCCTTACTTCTTGCAAGTCAATAAATAAGGCACAACATCATCATAACTGAATCATACCTAGTTCACTTTATGGCTACATTAGTGTTTGTTTAACTTATCCATTATTGGACACATTTTCTGCTCTTCACTGTGTGCTGTATGGATTTTGATCTTGCAATTGACTTTTTAGTTTTCTTGTCATCTTTCCCTCTATTCTATCTCCATTTCCATCATATCCCGATGCCTTCTAATCTCAGATTGTCCTCTGCTGAAGAATGTGGCTTCAGTCGCACAAAGTGTCTTCTCACCGGGTGAGAAGAGGGTGCCAGTTTCCAGACAATTGCTCCTGGATCTTATGGTATAATTATCTTCAGAGGTGGGTACTTTCAGATTCGGTTGGTTCTCACTATTCATGGCGGCTTTGGTCTACTCTAAAGCTGCTGTAACACTCCATTAGCTTAGTCTGAACCGAGGCTCCTAGGGGAAAGACAGAGGTTCCTACAAGTCTCTGGTCACATTTCCACCAACCGATCAACGTTAAACTCCATTTTCTGTGTGTTCCTGTTTAGAGACACCTTACTTTATACGCATGGTCGCTTCATTAGCATTGAACTCAGGTCAGAGAAAACAGAGGACAGAAGGGAAAAGTGGCAATGACAGACTAGGAGAAAATAATGGCACCACATATAACAAAGTGTTGCATGCAGAATATATAAAGAACTCCAACCGATAAACAAGAAAAGACAACCCAACAGAATACACACACGCACACACACACACACACACACACACACACACACTATGAATACTCAGGTTACAGAAAGGAGGCAGGAACAGCCAAGACACATATGAAAAGATGCTCGGCCCCACTAATAATCAGAACATATGCAAATTAAAACAAGACAAATGCAAATTGAAACCATACGTCCATTGGACTGGCGAAAATATACAAGTCCGATCGTATGGAGTGTTGGCTGGCACAGGGCAGGAGTGACAACTTCCACGGAGAGCTGGTGGGGACCGCAGCACTCACGGTAGACAGCAGTGGGACAGGATCTAGTAGAGATGGAAAGAGCCAAACAATTCTGGTCCTCGCTGTCTATGCTGGGAAGTGTCACACGCGACCCCACCAGGGGCAAACAAAGGTGCTGACTGCGGCCATGTTTATCCTGAGAACAACAGCAGGCAGGCTGAACGGCCATCCCTAGGAAATGGACGGCCGCACTGTAGCTCGATTATACAGAGTCCTTTCCTAGGACCCCGAAAATGAACGAGGTAGAGCCCAATGAAGCAACATGGGTCCATCCCCCCGAAACGCAGCAAGTTGCAAAATGACCCACCTGGTGTGACAGCCTTCCGATAAACTCATGAACCCACAGACAACCCTCTGCATCGTGCAGAGACACAACATGCAGCGAAAGTTGCAAAATACGGAAAGATAAATCATCTTTGGGAAGAAGGCAGTTCAATGGGACTGAACAGGAGAATGAAATGTACTTCCAAGGTACTGTATCGACAATGTTCTCTTACTTAAAACACAAAAACTGGAAAAATAAAGACATAAAAAGAAAAACAGCATGCAAGCACATAACTATGCCACGAAGCTGAATATCACAGCTTCTTGGAGAGCGGTCCCACGGTGTTCTGAGAATGCGGAGGACAGAGACCCCTGCCTCCCTCTACCTGAAGGGGGTGTCTCTGGAGCTTTGAAAGAGAAATAGGTGGGGGAAGGGGTGGAGAAGGTACCAGTGACTATAAAGCCTCTGCAGCTGCTCAGAGGCCCCTTCCTGCGTGGCCTGCTCTGGGCCTTTGCGCCCCAAGTACCAGAGGCCAGGAGCCCCGGGGCTGGCTCCTCCCACCCGGGCAGTGTGGGCCCGGAAAGGAACATGGAGCACACACAGAGCATGTAACGAACACCCACACCAGGGGGAGTCAACCTGTTTAAACCTACCGCCCACTGCTGTATCTCTGTTAGTGGTAACATTTTCTAACCGCCCACTGGTTCCACAGTAATGGAAGGGGAAGGTAACAAAGTAGGGAAGTAACTTTACTTTATAAAATTTATAAAGCAGAGTTAAAGCATATAATAATAATTTAATAATTACTTACCAAGTACTTTATGTCGGATTTTCGCTAAGTTTGGCAGAATAAATCTTTATAAAACAACTTACTATAGTTAAATCTGGCTTTTTATTTATATATACTTTGGTTGCTCCACTACCACCCACCATGAAAGCTGGAATGCCCACTAATGGGCGGTAGGGACCAGGTTGACTACCACTGATCTAGAGGGTGTCATCAACACAAACCAGAGGCAGAGAGATCCCCACAAGAACTGAGCTCCGTTATTTCAGAATGCAGGATCATGATGGCGACAGTGTGCCTGATGGCCTAGAACTATCCACGACCATCGCCGACTTCCGAGAGGAGGTAGGCAACGAACAGGCACCACCCATGGGCGAAGCGGAGCTGGTTCACTTAACAGATGGCGGCGTTTTCAGAGATGTGTCAAGAACAATGATGGAGACGTCCACAATGCTGAACATGCAAAATCACCACAGGAGACCTTTTCTGACCATCTCCTAGCTGTTATGCAAATGTAACCCATTATAATGCAATCGAACACTTTCGGTAATGCAAAATAACTCATGTCCAACCACTGCTGAAAGATTGTGGTTAACAACTTGTAGCAATTATTACTGGGGCGAGGGCAAGAGATAGAGAGAGAGAGGGAGAGAGAAATAAATGATGAGAAATGGAACGTGTCATCGTTCCCTAGTTACCGTTAAATCTCCTGCTGGACAAGGGCTTGATGAAAGAATCTTTTTAAGGATGCATGTTGGATAATTGGAGCTGAGTACCCGGGAGCTGGACTGCAGAATACTGCTGGGCTCTCGGTTTTAATTCACCCTAACTGAAAGGTAAGACGAGCTTTGCCAAGTGGACACACTTTCAGTAACAGTAAAGGAAGAGACCGAATGCCTAATGTTTCCCCTTCTGGGTCCTGTCTCCCCAGGAAAACGTGGCCAGTGTTCTGTCAAGTTCCCCTGGCTTAACTGACTGCTTGCTTTGGGCAAATGAGTATTGATTAAGCTATTTTAAAGCCAACAGCACAACACGGACGTCAAACACTGAGTCTGGGCAGCCACAGAAACTGTACCTTCCGGCACTTTGGGTAAGATACACCGCTGACCTTATGTGGTTTGTTTTGTTCCAGTTTTTCAATATTTTATAAAACTGCTGCCATGTCCTTATACTTTATTTCTTTTATGTCTTCTCCAACCGAGGAGAGACCTTGGATTTATAAGCGTTTTCTGCTCTGGTCAATAACAAACGCTTTCGCTTTCTTAATATTTCTGTTTAACTCTTACATCTGTGGTTCCCTTTTCGCAGTTTAGAAACTTAGGAAGGTAAGGACTGATCCCTTCTGCTTGACACAGCGGAAGTGAAGCTACTAGCTGCCGTAGCCCAAGTGAGAAGTGAAAAGGTCATCCACCAAGAACAGGGATTAACGTGATACAAGTTATAGGGTAGGAGTGCTGTTTAAATGACCAACCTCTTCTAGTCGAAAACATGAATTCTTTCAGCTCAGGCAAGATTAGAAAAAGAAGCCTAAAAACTCTTAATAGAGTGGCTCCCAAGAGTAGCTGAACAGGAGCAGCAGCATCAGATTGTCACTCGGTCTGTTATTCAGGCGATGGACATGCTGTGAGAGAGAAAATGGTCACTGGATGGGGGGAAATGGCATACATTTCTCTGTAAGAAGTACAGAAACTTATTTTCCGTTAATGCGTTCTTACAAGAAAACATGTGTTTGTAAAACTGGTTTCCTGGATCAAGTGTTTATGCAATCAGAGCTGAACCGTAAACTATTCTTATAAGATCTTGTTATTTTGAAACATGTATATAGTGAATTCTGTAGCACAAATAAAACTGATGAAACAAAATTTAAAAAAAGAAAGAAGGAAAGATAAAAAGGTGGGACTGCAAGATGGGTCTGAGAATCACTTCCTGCTCATTTTGGTATTCTGGGCCAATCTCATTTGCTATCTTTACTGAATAGTGTCTGAAGTTCTCAAACTTTAATACAGTAAGATAGACATAAAGGAGCTGAACACTATTACTCACCTTTCAAAGCAAAACTATAGAGATAGTAGTTCTGCGGCTGTGGACTGTCTGATCGACACCCCGAGGCCAGAGAGCCAGAAACGCTTCTCAGACTCCCTTGCAGCTAGCTAGGTTCTGGGTATGACTCGGGCTTTGTCAATCAGGCCTTCATGTGACTCAGTGTGGAGAGAAGAGGGGGGAGGCAGGCTGGGGCACCGTTTGAGGGGATGGGCTGCGTGGGAGGTGTGGTTCTGGAGCTGGCAGAGATGGCTCGCTACCTGGTCCTGCAACTTCCCGGCTGTGGCAGAGGCGGCCGCTCCCTTAGTGACTTGGTCTGGGAGTGGTTTGGGGATTTTGTTCCTGAAAGTCCACCTGAAGTTGTTGGGTTTTTTCCTTCAGTCCTCCCAACAGTTCTGAGAGTTATCTAAATTATTGAAAAAAGGAATCCCTTTCTGCCTGAGTGAGTGGATGCTGTTCTTGGCAGCCAAGAACCCTGACCACAGCAAGTTCACTGAATGTTTCTTCTTACCAAGCCTGTGGTCTTTGACTACATCTTTTATTTTCTTGTGAACCCACAGTGCCTGAGCTAAGATGTCTTACCACTATGATTATAACCCATGCTTGACAAATAAATTAACCAATGAATGAATGAGTTTCAAACATCTGCGACACCCGGCAGAAAGAAAACTTAGAAAATTTTCAAAAGATAATATTAGGCCTGGGTCTGGCAAACTTTTTCATGTCAAGGACCAGGTAGGAAACGTTGTCGGCTTTGAGGCCGTACGGTTTCTGTCTCACTGACCCAGTCCCGCCACGGTGGTGTGAAAGCCACCAAAGAGAGCGTGTAAACGAGTGAGTATGTCTGTGTTGCAATGAAACTTTATTTACCAACACAACCGGCTGGCTGGATTTCACCCATGGACCACAGCTTGCCTACAACACCCCCCATGACCACCATCATAAGCTAGAAATACCATAAAGCAATCACCAAAGTGACCCCAACCTGTGGGGAAGTTGAGAGCCGTCAGCCATCCCCTGGACATCTCTGTCCCATTCCAATGTCCTCATGTTTACACAGGACTCCTCTCCACTCCCGGCTTTCTGTTCCAGTGTACAATCTGCCAACAGTTGTAACTGAGAAGAGAGTACCCCCGTGTCTTTCATTTTTGAGAGGTGAGGGGAAAACAGCAGAGATCACACGTATTTGAGCAAGAGGGTTCTATCCTCTCAACTGGCTGAGATACAGAGAATTCCCGCTTCCATCCATAATTAAAACGCATGTGGAAACTTGAACTGATACAGACATTAGCGTTTATACTATAAAATATCTTGATATATTTTAACGTATGGCAATAATAACTAAACAGATTTGCCGCTTATCAAAATAACTTCTGCCCCAGAATCATAAAAGTTGGAAAATGTCACAAATACAAAATGTACGATGTTGTACATAACTTCCCCAGTGGAAATAAATGTGGTGGAGAAGTCACATGGGCCTTGGTCCAAACCCCATCTCGGCCACCATCCACACGAGTGACTGCACATTACTTCTCCTTCGGAGCCTCAGTTTTTCCTCTGCTTTAAGCGAGTATGTGGTTGGTGTGACAAGTGAGATAACCTGCGTACTAAACACAGGGCACAGATCCCAGTAAACGCTTGATAAAGGGTCAGTGCTGCCTGGCCACGTGGTGGCGCAGTGGATACAGTGTCGACCTGGGATGCTGAGGACCCAGGTTCAAAACCCCAAGGTTGCTGGCTTGAACACAGAGTTGCTGGCTTGAGCGTGGGATCATAGACATGACCATAAAGTCGCTGGCTTCAGCCCAAAGGTCACTGACTTAAAGCCCAAGGTCTCTGGCTTTAAGCCCAATGTCGCTGACTTGAGCCCAAGGTCACTAGTTTGAGCAAGGGGTCACTGGCTCAGCTGGAGCCCCCCCCCTTCAAGGCACATATAGGAAGCAATCAATGAACAACTAAGGTGATACAGTGAAGAACTGATGCTTCACATCTTCCTCCCCTTCCTGTCTGTCTGTCCTTGTCTGTCCCTCCTCCCCTCTCTCTTACTAAAAAAAAAGGTCAGTGCTGTGATGATGATGATGATGATGATGATGATGATGATGATGTTGTTGTTGATGGAACAAAGTATGTTTTGAAACGTCAGCAACCAATGGAAACTGCTGATCAGAACCAGGTCCACAGCTCTGTGTGTTAGCCCTGAGGCAGGTCTCCAACTTCACAATTCTATCATCTTTCTATGTAACAGCTCATGCAAAGCCTCTGTCCCCACAGTACACGACAAATGGGCTGGCCCAGGCGCAGATCCTCAGTGCCAAGAGTCGGGTGCTAGCTCTGCCCCACCGCACCTACCCAGTCAGGTAGAAAGCCCCACCGCACCTACCCAGTCAGGTAGAAAGCCCCACCGCACCTACCCAGTCAGGCAGAAAGCCCCACCGCACCTACCCAGTCGGGTGCTGGCCCTGCCCCACCGCACCTACCCAGTCAGGTAGAAAGCCCCACCGCACCTACCCAGTCGGGTGCTGGCCCTGCCCCACCGCACCCACCCAGCAGGTAGAAAGCCCCACCGCACCTACCCAGTAGGGTGCTGGCCCTGCCCCACCGCACCTACCCAGCAGGTAGAAAGCCCCACCGCACCTACCCAGTCGGGTGCTAGCTCTGCCCCACCGCACCCACCCAGCAGGTAGAAAGCCCCACCGCTGCGATCTCCCCGAGCGAGGTCTCACAGACAAGCCACCTCGCAGCCCTGGGCCAGGACGTGCGGCCCATCCCACGCCTCTCAAACTTCAAGGTGCATGTGAGTCCCCTGGAGACTACCGCCAAAATGCAGGTGCTGGTCTAGTGGGTCGGAGGTGAGGCCCAATAATTTGTATTGCTACCAGGTTCCCAGGGGGTGCTGATGAGTCCTGGGGCCACACCTCGGGCAGCACTGGCCTAGAAGGTCTCCTGGCCCCGCCCCCCACCTCCCAGACGCGCTCTGATTGGAACACCGGCACATAGCTGCTCACCATTCGTTCATTCCTTCCTCCTTCTCTTCAGCCCTCTCCCCTCTATCTGTGTGCCGCCTCCCTTTCTATCCTACCCACGGGGTGGGGAGGGGTCGTCTCACGATTCCTAAAGAACCAGAAAGAGGGTGGCTGCTCTCCATCAACAGCATGGAGTAGAGGCAGGGGTGAGAGAGAGAAAGGGAGAGAAAGATGTGGGGGAGGGAGGAAGGAAGGGAGGGAAGAAGAAAGCGAGATTCCTGAGGAACCAAAAACAAAAATACCTTTAAGGGCAAAGCCTGTTTCTTTTCAGCATGGAGCCCTCGCCCCCACCCCTCTCTCCATGCAAAAGCCAAGGACCATATCACCAACACCCAAGAACTCCCGTGTCTCCATCGATTTATAACAGAACCATCAGCACAGGAAAAATCATTCTGGGTTAGTGCCTCCTACATCCACCTGCCGACTGAAAACATTCTCTCCTCGGCCCAAAAATGTTCTTAAGCCTTTCCAGGCCACCATTCACACCCTCCGGGCTCCAGGTTCTTCAGTGAACGCCCGGAGCGGTGGCTGGCTGCCTAAATGACAAGTCCGTGGGGCGGTGGAGAGGGAAAAGCCGACCTCCTAGGACCAGGCAGGCAGAGTGGCCAGAGCCGACCAGCCAGGGGACCTCTGAAGTCCAGGTGTCAGGAAGAAGCTTTTCTGGGAACCCAGTCTCTGCTGGTACAAGAGGCATTAACACCGTGTCTTCCCATTTCAAAGTGTAGACACGCAAAACAGAACACCTGACTGCACAGTCCCCCAGGGCTCTGTCCCAAACGGGGCACCGAAGCTCCGTCCTCAATGGGCCCAGAGGACAATGGGCGCCTCCTCGGGACCCAGGGTGCTGGGTCTCTCGCGGGCCCCGCGCGATCAGCAGGGCCTCTATTGCCACAGTGAGACTTGGCAACAGGTCGCCCCACCCTTGCCCCACTTGGAGGCCTCCCTGCTGTCCAGGCCCGGCCCCGAGACAGTCCAGCCCCGCAGCGTGGAAGAATTCGACTCTGAAATGTCCTGTGGGCAGCAGGCCCTGGCTGGCATGTCAGGACTGTGGTTCCGGCCTCTCGCCATACAGAATAAAGCCCACAAGGGACGTCCCGCCCGTCCGCAGGCCAAACCGCCCCCTCGGAAGCCTCCCTGTCTCCAGGACCTGACGGGAAGGCTGTGCTGATTTCAGAAAACAGCCGGGTCGGGGTGTCGTGGGGGCAAACGTTCTGCCTGGACGTGTGAGCAAGACAGAAGTCTCACTCCGGCTGGCACGGACGCCATCAAGCGTGCCAGTGTCGACCTGGCAGCCTGTTTGACTGGTGCTTCTGAGCCTGCTGTTACCTTCAAGGTCGTGCGGGGCCTTCTCCAGCCCTCGGCCCATTTCCAGACCCCTCTGCGCTCAGAGCGCCCTTCCTGGGCTCAGCAGCTGGACGTCCCGGGGGCTTCTCTGCGGGGCCCTCCGCAGAACTGGCTTCGTACTCTCAATAATCATTGGCAATCATCTATTTGTTTATTGTGGAAAATATGCATAACAAAATCTACTATCTTGACCATTGATTTTAGAGAGAGAGGGGAAGGGGGGAACAGAGAGAGAGAGAGAAAAAACATTGATTTGTGGTTCCACTTATCTATACATTCATCGGTTGCTTTTTGTGTGTGCCCTGACCAGGGATCAAACCCATAATCTTGGTGTATTGGGACGATGCTCTAAGCAACTGAGCTATCTGGCCAGGGGCCTTGACCACTTTTTAATGTAACAACTCCAGTGGCATTAAGTACATCCACACTGTTGTGCAACCATCACCAGCATCCATCTCCAGAACTCTTTCATCTTCCCAAACTGAAACTCCGTACCCATTAACCAGTAACTCCCATCCCCTCCTCTTCCCCCAGCCCTGACCACCACTGCTCTACTCTCTGTCTCTATAAATCTGACTACTATATAAAGCTCCTGTAAGGGAAATCATACAGTATGCATTCTCTTGTGTCTGGCTTATTTCATTTAGTATAATGTCTTCAAGGCTCCTTCACGTATAAGCATGTGTCAGAATTTCCTTCATTTTTAAGGCCGAATAATATCCCATTGTATATATGCAGACACCACATTTTGTTTATCCATTCATCTGTCAATGGATACTTGGATTGCTTCCACCTTTTAGCTATTGTGAATAACACTGCTGTCCACATGGGCGTGCAAATATCTATTCAAGTCCTGTTTTCGATTCTTTTGGGATACATACCCGTCAATTCCTCTTCAACTTGTTCTTGACATTTAGTATTTGTCAGAACACTGCTCAGGTAAGTGTACTGTTTATGGAATTTTCCCAAAATGAATACAGCCATGTAATCAGCGCTCAGGATCAAGAACCAGAGCACCGCCGCCCTCCCCCACAGCCATGAACCCCCACCCGACCAGGGAGGGTAACCAATAGCCTGACTTCTAACAGCACGCATTTTGCCTGTGTTTACACTTCATATAAGTAGGCTCATATAGCACGTGTCTGCCTTTCTGTAAACTCAACGTTACGTGTGTGAGGTTCAGACACCTGTTGCATCCAGTTCTGGGTTATTCGCACCCACTCTTGTATACCAATCCACTGCATGATACATCACAATTTATTTTTCTATTTTATTGTTGATGGGTATTTATGACTCAGGTTCAGGCCGGGACGATTACAGAGAGTCTTGCTACGGACATTATAACACATGTCTCGTGGTAAGCATAGGTACAGGTTTCTTACTGGCAAACAGCGAGCAGTAACATTCCTGGGTTGTTCGGTGTGCACGTATCAACCTCAGTAAATAGGGGCAAAGAGTTTTCCCAAACGGGCTGTACCACTTTACACTCCTGCCAGTGGAGTAGGCCACCAGCGCTCGCTGTCCTCTTTTTCATTTTAGACATTTTAGTGGATAAGCAGTGGTAGTGCCTTGTGGCTTCTGTCTGCACTTCCCTGATGACTAATGAAGTCAAGCACTTTGTTATGTTTATTATCTTCTCTTATGTGTTAGAGACAGCTCACAAGTCTCCCAATAAGAAGGCACAGAGGGACCTCAGTGTCTTACCAGGCGGTCTCCCAGTCTCCCACCCAGCCTGGCCCCATGATGAAATCTCAGCTGGAGCTCGGTTACATAAGGTAAGGCAAAGTTCTCCACTCACCTGGCCAGGTCGCTGTCAGCGGCCCTGAGCTGGATTAGACATGACCGGCCTGCTCCTCGAGCACTGTTTGCTCATAACAGTGTCCCAAGGGCTGGGCCTTTTGCCAAGAGAGCCAGATGTCACTGGGTCAGCATGTGTCAAAAGCCAACAAATAACAAGTGTGCAATTCTTAGGAACAGCAGACCACAAATATGGAGAATTCTGCAATCAGTGAAGGAACTAAGAGAAACCCATGTCTGGTCTTGCTCAGGAATCATGCCAATAAACTCCTTGAGCTAGACCTGATCTGTCAGTCCACCCAGAGTCAATCCGATCCAATCTCGCAAGTATTTACTGAGGCCCCGCTATGCGCCAAGCATAGAGTTGGATGAGTCTAGAATCACCGACTTGGAAGATTATCCTAGCCCTCAACGAGCACAACTATTAGGGGCCCTGGACGGTTGGCTCAGTGATAGAGCATCAGCCTGGCGTGTGGAAGTCCCGGGTTCAATTCCTGGTCAGGGCACACAGGAGAAGTGACCATCTGCTTCTCCATACATCCCCTCCCCCTTCTCCCTCTCTCTCTCTCTTCCCTTTCCGGAGCCATGGCTGGAATAGTTCAAATCAAGTTGGCCCAGGGCACTGAGGATGACTCCATGGCTTCAGCCTCAGGCACGAAAATAGCTTGGTTGCCAAGCAATGGAGCTGTGGCCCAGCCAGACAGAGCATCACTTGGTAGTGTCTTGCCAGGTGGATCCCAGCTGGGGCACATACAGGAGTCTGTCTCTGCCTCCTCACCTCTCACTTAATAATAATAAAAAAAAGAGCATAACTATTAGGAAAAATGTGATAAAAGTCCCTAGTGAGATATAAACATAATATAGGCGGGATATTGTGAATTTAGTGGAGGAAAAAATGCTGAGTTATAGAGACTCAAGGAGGCTTCGTGGAGGAAGAGAAGTTTGAGATAGACTCTGAACAATGGATAGGGTATCTCAACAATTGGAAACTGGTAGGGAAAGCCTGGCAGATGGGGAAAAGCATGTATTAAAACATATGGTTTGGGGAAAGAGAGAAATAGTTTCAGTGTGGCGGAAGAATGACAAAGGCAAAGTCATTGAAGAAAGAACTGACATACCATAAAAATTAACCTTTAAATGAAAGAAAATCCACACATGTAATTGAAAAGCAAACGCCACAATGGAAAACAATAATTTACATCATGAGGTCGGCAAATGGAGTTGTTCACATGAATTATAGCAAGCCACATAACAAGCTATTTAAAATGATGACCTAGAGCTACTTGTTGACCAGTTCAGATATTTATGACATATTGCAGAGCAGATGGTTGTTTCTCCCTGATTGGCAATCAAACCTGGGACATCCATATGCCAGGCCAATGCTCTCTATCCACTGAACCCACCAGCCAGGGCTGAAAATCCATTCCTTATTTACCTACATACAGCAAACAACTAGGAAATATCCCGGGAAGAGATAACATTCACCTTGGCTACAAACAATTCACAATGCCCACACATAAACTTAAGAATGTACAGGGGCCTCTATGAAAAACACCATGGGAATATCTGATGGGCATCCCGAAGTTCTGAATGAGCAGGTCCAACCTGACAAAGCTTCCAAGTCTCTCGACATCCCTCCACACACGTAATGCGATTTCAATCAGAATCACACAGGAATTTTTTTTTTTCCCCAAGTTGGCCAAATCATTCTAAAATTCATTTGGAAATAAAATGCAAGAGAACAGCCAAGAAATTTTGTAATCATGGGATCCATGCCCTAAAATAATTAAAATATTAAAACAGTGTGGAACTGGCAGAGGAACAGAGATTCCTATCATTGGACAGAAAGAACTCCAGAAACAGAACCGAAAACATGTGAGAATGAACAGATGACACAGGGAGCCGTTCTGAACCAGTAGGAGAAGGACAGTCTCGGGAAAGCGTCAAGGCTGGACTCCTCACAGCCCACGAGACATCAGGTCATTTCAGAAACGAATTCAAGACTGAAGTGTGAAAAGTGACTCAAAATTTAAGTACGGCAGCGTGAATATAAACTAAAACGTAGATGAGTATCTACAACACCTGAGAGACACGTAGTCACTAAGAATGACGCCGACTGTAGAACATCAGAAGAAAAACACTTAGAAACAGCTCTGCGTGGAAATAAAAGCCTTTTTTTTTTTTTTGTATCAATAAGCCCCGGCAGCGAAACAGAGAGGCCCAGGGCAAGCCAGGGTGAAACTGTTTGCAATTGATAGAGCAAACAGTTTACATCCTTGATATACAAAAATTTCTTACAAATGAATACGAAAATATTAAACCCCCATGGAAAAGCACACGAAGGGCAGGGATAAGCAATCCCCAAAAGAAGGAATACAGACAGCTAACAAACATAAGAAAACGCTCAAAGAAATGCAGGCCTTTTAAACCAAGAAGCTATTTCTTACCATTCCAATTGGCAAAAAGTTCTTTAAATGATAATACTCAGTATCTGTGAGGGGGATGGGGAAAGCACTACTTTCTCTTCAATGTGGCTAATTAAAAATGCAACTAAGAGGCCCTGGCCGGTTGGTTCAGTGGTAGAGCGTCAGCCCGGCCTGTGGAAGTCCCGGGTTTGACTGCAGTCAGGGCACACAGGAGAAGCAACCATCTGCTTCTCCACCCCTCCCCCTTTCCCTTCTCTCTCTTTCTCTCTTCTCCTCCCGTAGTCATGGCTCAATTAGTTGGAGCACATCGGCCCCAGGCACTAAGGATGGCAATATAGAGCTTCCACCTCAAGCACTAAAAATAGCTTGGTTGCCAGCAGGGTCCCAGATGGGCAAAGCATCAGCCCCAGACAGGGGTTGCCGGGTGGATGCCAGTTGGGGCGCATGTGGGAGTCTGTCTCTTTATCTCCCCTCCTCTCATTTGGAAAAGAAGAAGAAAAAATTCATCTAAGTCAAACTCATCTGACAAGCAACTGGCCAATATATATAAAAGACTCAAAAGATTAAAAAATATACACCAGTGGTCCTCAACCCCCAGGCCGCGGACCGGTACCGGTCAGTGGGCCATTTGGTACCAGTCCGCAGAGAAAGAATAAATAACTTACAATTATTTCCATTTTATTTATATTTAAGTCTGAACAATGTTTTATTTTTTTAAAATGACCAGATGCCCTCTGTTACATCCGTCTAAGACTCACTCTTGACGCTTGTCTCGGTCACGTGATACATTTATCCATCCCACCCTAAAGGCTGGTCTGTGAAAATATTTTCTGACATTAAACCGGTCCGTGGCCCAAAAAAGGTTGGGACCACTGATATACACACCTTCTAACCCACCAACTGTGCTTCTAAGACTCGATCCCAAAGAAAGGACTAAACGGGTAAAGACACTGAGCTCCAGTGGAGTCCTTCATGAACTGTTGGTGACAGGGACACACTAGATAAGTAGTGTTAGGAGCTGTGGTACATTCATTCATGTACTAACATGCTAAGCAATTATAAAAATCATATTTTGGCAATAGATGTTACTGGTTAGTTTTAAAAAGCAAGTTACAAAACAGTGTATGCTTGAACATAAAGTTCTATTTTTAGAAACTGAATGTATATACACACTAACAAGTAAAACAGAAGTGCATATACCAGAATGTAAACACGTCTACACACCCAAAGTCTCCCTGGAGAATGCGATTATGGGGAGTCATTTTTCTTCTAACTGGTCATTTTTTTATTCTCAAATGTCCTTCTTTTTTTTTTTAAATTGCCCTTTTCATCTTTGAGAATTATTACGATATATAATGTTTAGAGCTTTGCAGAGTTTAATTGACACTAAGTAATCTATTATCATTTAAAAAATATTTTGAAGTTTTCAGTTACAACTGATGTACAGTGTTATATTAGTTTCAGGCATACAGTCTAATGACTAGACATTTATGTAATTTACAAAGTGATCACCCCCCTAAATCTCATACACATGGAACACCATACAGTTATTAGAATATTATCGACTATATTCCCTACGCTGTCCTTTCCGTCCCATGACTGCTCTGTCCCTGACCAATCTGTGCTTCTTCACCCCCTTACCTCTCTCACCTAGCCCCCCAACCCCCTCCCCACTGGCTACCTTCAAAATGTTCTCTGTATCTATGACTTTGCTTCTGTTTTGTTTGTTTGTTAATTTTGCTCTTTAGGGGGGATATATTTGGGGAGACACTAGAATCTCTGTAAACACAATAAATAAATAAATAAATAAATAAATAAATAAATAAATAAATAAAATTTTTGCTCTTTAGATACTGCATATATGTGGAATCATAGATATTTGTC
This sequence comes from Saccopteryx leptura, assembly GCF_036850995.1. Taxonomy (NCBI): domain Eukaryota; kingdom Metazoa; phylum Chordata; class Mammalia; order Chiroptera; family Emballonuridae; genus Saccopteryx; species Saccopteryx leptura. The sequence goes on along the minus strand of NC_089504.1, from coordinate 359,479,813 downwards.
TTTCTCTGTTTGACTTACCCCATTCCGCACACCATCCTCTAGGCCCATCTGTGTTGCAAATGGCAACATTTCATTCTTTTTTATGTCAGAGTAATATTCCATTGCCTATATGTACCAAATCATCTTTGTCCATTTGTCTATTGATGGGCACTTAGATTACATCCACATCATGGCTACTGTAAACAATGCAACAATGAACATAAAATCAATGTGTCTTCTCCAATTAGTGTTTTGGTTCCTTTGGATAAACACCCAGAAGTGGAATTGCTGGATCCTTCTTTGTCTCTTGATATAGTCTTTGTGTTAAAGTCTAGTTTAACTGGTAAATAAGTATTGCTACCCCAGTTTGGTTTCTTTGTTTCCATTTTCAGGAAATACGTTTTTCCATCCCCTTCCTTTCAGTCTATGCATGTCTTTTCATCTGAAGTGAATCTCTTGTGGACACCATATGTACAGGTCTTGTATTTTTATTCGTTTAGCCACCCTGGATCTTTTGATTGAAGCATTTAAACCATTTGCATTTAAGGTAATTGTTGATAGATATGTACTTATTGGTATTTAATTACTCATTGTTTTTCTATTTTTTAATTTTTTCTTCTTTTAAAGACAACCCTTTAACTTTTTTTTATTATACTGGTTTGAGGGTGATGAACTCCTTTAACTTTTTTTTTTGTCTGGGAAGCTCTTTATCTGACCTTCAATTCTAAGGGTTCTTTAAATTTATTGATTTTAAAGAGAGATAGGAACGTAGAGAGGTAAACAGAGAGAGAGAGAAATCGATTTGGTGTTCCACTTCGTTATGCATTTATCGGTTAATTTTTGTACGTGCTTCACCAGGGACTGAACCCACAACTTTGATGTATAGGATAATTAATGCTCTAACCCAGTGGTAGCCAACCTGGTCCCTACCCCCCACTAGTGGGCGTTCCAGCTTTCATGGTGGGCAGTAGTGGAGCAACCAAAGTATAAATAAAAAAATTTAACTATAGTCAGTTGTTTTATAAAGATTTATTCTGCCAAACAGTGAAAATCTGACATAAAGTACTTGGTAAGTAATTATTATTATATGCTTTAACTTGCTGTAACTCTGCTTTATAAATTTTATAAAGTAAAGTTACTTCCCTACTTTATAAATTACCATGACTGTGGAACCAGTGGGCGGTTAGAAAATGTTACTACTAATAGAGATACAAAAGTGGGCGGTAGGTATAAAAGGGCTGACTACCCCTGCTCTAACCAGCTGAGCCACCTGCCTCCCGGTGTCTGTTTCTATGTAGTCAGTAGAGCTGCTATGTCTCCCAGTCCTGGTAGAGTGGCCTTGTGTAGAAGTCTTGTGGGGCCCAGTGGCACAGCCTCCCTGGTTGAGGATCAGCCACAACTACCAGGGAGGAGCTGCTGTGCTAGGGCCACCCCCCGGGGCAGAACCCGCTTCCGCAGGGCTTCAGTGCTCACCAAGGCTGCCCTTTGAGTGTGTCACTAGTGGAGGTGGTTGGTGGGGTCCAGTGTGGTCTGAAGCTGTCCACTGGGCGCCCCGCTCAGGGCCACTCAGCATGAGCCACCAAGCGATCTGTAGATGGTTGTCACTTGTGCTAGGCTTGGCGGTGTTCCTCGGGAGAGGCCAAGCTGTGGATGAAGGCTGGCAGCTGCCAGTACAGGGCTTGGGGCTGCTTAACCAAAGGTACACGGCCAGATGCCAGCCAGATGCTGCTTGTCCAGGGTTTGTGCACCTTTGAGAGATCTTAGAAAAGTCTAGCAGGCATCCCCAAACTATGGCCCACGGGCCACATGCAGCCCCCTGAGGCCATTTATCCAGCCCCCCCCCCCCCCGCCGCACTTCCGGAAGGGGCACCTCTTTCATTGGTGGTCAGTGAGAGGAGCACTGTATGTGACGGCCCTCCTCAGTGAGAGGAGCACTGTATGTGACGGCCCTCCAATGGTCTGAGGGACAGTGAACTGGCCTCCTGTGTAAAAAGTTTGGGGACCCCTGGTCTACTGCGTGAATGAAGACAGGCCACTTGTACGGAAGCACCACTGGAAGGGGCTCAGATGGACCTGCACGCCCGGCGGGGCAGGGTCTCAGGAAATAGCCAGGCAGGAGAGGGTCACGCTGTTTATCAGGTTGTAGAGACTCAGATCTGGCACCTGCCAGTACCTATAGCAGGAGGGCTCAGCAAAGAAACCATGGCCTCTGCCATGGGAGGCCTCCGTCTGGGAGGAAGCGGCCCTGCTCGCTCTCTCCTGAAGCCAGACAACTCAGTTCCTCCCTGAATGTCCCTGGCATCTTCCAAGCTGCCGCCCCAGGGCCAGTGCTCAGAGCCAGTGAGTCTGGGGTAAGTCTGTGTGCAGGCCCTTTAAGAGAACTGCCTGGGACCCCACAGTTCTCCATCTCCCTCAGACACAGTGGCTGCTGGTTTCCACAACCAGGGGTGAGGGGAACTTCCCTTCCCGGCTCCAGAGCCCTGGGCTGGGAAACCCTGATGGGGGGGGCTGGGAGTCCTTGCTCCTCAGGGGGGGCTCTCCCAACACTGAAATATCCCTCCCGATTCTTAACCAGCACATGTGGGTGTGGGACCAGCCCGTTCCGCATCTCCGCCCTGCCCACCCGTCTCCACACGGCTGCTTTACGTCCTTAGTTACAGAGCTTCCGTTCAGCTAGTTTTCTGGTGGTCTCAGTGATGACGCTTCTGTTGTTTAGCTGTAATTTTTATGTTAACTTTTTAAATAAATACACTTCCGACGAGAAAAAAAAAAAGTGTTTGAAAGTTATCTGTAAGAGAAAGCTTGAGCGTACCCATATTCATAGCAGCAACATTCATAAGAGCCAAGAGGGAGAAGCAACTCAACTGTCCCATCAACAGCTGGATGGATAAACAAAACGTGGCCCATGCACGTAACAGGATACTGTTCAGTCTCCAAAAGAAAGGAAATTCTGATACATGCCACAACATGGACGGACACTGGGGACATTATGTTAAGTACAATAACCCAGTCACAACAGGACAAATCCTGTATGATTCCACTGGTACAAGGTACCCAGAGCAGTCACGTTCATAGAGACAGGAAGCAGAATGGCAGTTTCCGGGGGTGGGGAAAGGGAGATGGGCAGTTCTTGTTTAATGAAAAAGGAAAAAGGAAGGTTCAGCTTGTGATGATGAAAAAGTTCTGGAAATAGATGGTGGTGATGTCTGCACAACAATTATGTAAATATACTTAACACCACTGAGTTATATACTCAAAAATGGTTAAGATGGTAACTTTTTGTTATGAGTGTTTTACCACAATTAAAAAAAAAAAAGGCCTGACCTGTGGTGGCACAGTGGGATAAAGCGTCGACCTGGAATACTGAGGTTGACGGTTCAAAACCTTGGGCTTGCCTGGTCAAGGCACATATGGGAGTTGATGCTTCCTGCTCCTCCCCCTTCTCTCTCTCTCTCCTCTCTCTCTAAAAATCAATAAATAAAAAATATATATATATAAAAAAAGCATCAATCATCAGTTTAAAATAAAAAAAAAAAAGGCTTGAGACACGATAGTTCAATTTTTGAAGTTTGGGGGAGGAGCTTCAGTCCTTCGGATGTCACTTAGGAAGAACAGCTTCCTCTCGGAAAACACAAACGCACGAGGAGTTATCGTAGAAAGTGGGATGTAGCCAGCACTCTGGGGGCCTTGCACCTGGCACCGCCGACTTCTCCGACTGGCATCCCATCCCCTGCTCAAGCTGGCCCTTTTTCAGCCCCTCTCCCATCAGGGGACTCCGCCCCGCTGGCCTCAGGACTACAGAGCACGGTGGGGGCGGCAGGGCCTCCTCTCGGGCCCTGGCCGCCCCCCCCCCTCCCCGCCGCAGTCCCCGGATAGACAAGCACCCTGCCTGTGGCCGAGCCTCTGCCAGGCCCACCAGTCTCCCTGCCCCCTTCTCTTGGCTCCCAGTCCACAGAGCATTTGACTGTCTAATTCTCTCCTCCTCGCAACAAAAAGCTAACTGTTCCCCGTGCACTTGGCCTGGTTTCCGTCCCCGCGCAGAGATGACCGGAGGAAGCCTGGCAGCAAGGAGTCCGCCCCAGAAAGCTCTCGACACCGACTGCCTCGCACACCACCCGGTGTTATAAACCAACATCTACGTTCCCACCTTCTGGCTCATCGATGGCCAGAGACATCAAATGACTATCTTCCTCAGTGTCACAAGGTGAGTCCTTAATTGCTTGGGAAAGTGAGAAAAATCAACAGCCTTCCGAGGGCACAGGCCCCTGGTTCCCACCAAAAGCTAAACCGATGAAGCAGGTGCTAACACACCACTCTCTGCTCACAGGACACGGCCTGTCCTGCAGCCTGGGCAAGTCCCCCAACGTCCTCAAACGCCATCTGCACCCTGGACCTCAAAAGAATGGGTGGACACATGGGCCTCAAGATTTCTGGGTGCAAAATGAAGGAGTGTTAATTCTGCTTAGTAACTATGCTGTTGTGTCCAGATAGCTTTGTTAGTCTTTTTTTTTTTTTAATATGTTTGGCCACCCTAACAAGGGCTCGCCAGCAGTTGCAGGAAGCTGGTGGCAGGAATCAGGTTATAAAAGGGACATGAAACCCTGGACTGGAAAATCCCGCCCAAGAGGCTGCAGCTGTGATCTCAGCCCCTGTCCCCAGCACCGCGGTGTTTGGGGTGAGCGGACGGAGAAGGTCCCCAAGTGACTGAGGTGCCCGGGCTCAGAGGGCCTGTGTGGGCAGGGCAGGTGGCAGAGTGGAGCTTCTCAGAAAGGGACAATCAACACTCAGGTCTGACCAACAAGAGCGAGAAAGCCACCAGGGACCTGGCGTCAGAGACTTACGCAAAACTTTCACGAAGGTGTGTGTTCTCGACAAGAGGTCATCATTTTCACGGAAGCCTCTCCAGTGCGTTTACCGAGGTACAAAGAGAGTAAAGACTGGCGAGCAGCTCAGAGATTGCGGGAGTTCAATGATCAAGAGTGTGCACATCAGGCTCCTCATGCCTGGCTCTCTGAGGTCTGCACGGCAGAGAAGAGCCTCCCGCTGGGCCGGGCAAACCAACCCCACATCCATCACCTCCGTTCTGATGGCGGCCACCCAAAGTCCAGGCATGGGGCCGCGGAGAAATTAATCGGTCAACCCAGCCATTTAAACAGACCAGACACATCGCGCTCGGCGGGGTGCACCGGTGCCAGGGAGGGTTTCCCGGTGGCTGGCCGCGAGGAACCCAGAGAGAGGGCGTTTCTCTGGACTTGAAATCATCCAAGCTCCTGATCCTGGGAGGGGAAGAACAGATTTCCAACCCCGAGGTCCTCCACGCACGCGTCCAGCCAGCTCGGAAAGAGTCACCATGGCTCAGCCGAGCTGCCAACCCCGACTGAAAACCCAAGCCCTGCAAAGAAGGTCACTGAAGCAGAAAAATCCCACATCTGAACGTGTCCCAGGCTTCCGGGTCTGCCCGAGGTCTCAGTCTCCAAACGCCCAACCCGCCAGGGAGGGGGGAGAGTCTGACCTGGAGCCTGTCCACCACCCACCTGGCCGGGGCCCCTATTTAGCGTGGGTCACCGGGGTGCGGGGCTCTCCGGAGAGCCGTCCAGCTCCTCAGCCGAGAGAGACCTTAGATGAGGTCTAAGGCCAACCTCTTGTTTGTTTCTTTATTTTTTTAATTTTTCCACTGATTTGAGAGGGGGTGGAGAGACAGGGAGAGGAGAGAGAAGCATCAACCTGTTCCACTCAGTTGTTCCCTTTAGTTGTGCACTCATTGGTTGCTTCTCGTATGTGTCTCGACAGGGGATCGAACCGGTGACCTCGGCATGAGGTCCACTGAGAAACCCGGCCAGGGCCCAACCCCTTGCTTCTGAAAAGGGGGAGTGAAGCCCAGAGAGGGAGAGGTTTGGTCCCCCACTGCCCAGTGAACCAGTGACACACCCGGGCCTGAGACTCACAACTCCTGGCCCTACTCGCGAGGGGTCCCTCCCGATCTTCACCAGCAGGACGGCAGGAAATTTCAAGCTGCAGAACAGGTGGCCAGAGGACCCCGGGGGCCGATCTGCAGATGGGCGGCCACCTGGGTGCCCCCAGGACCTCTCGGCACGGCCCTCAGCTGTCCCCTTGCCTCCCGCCAGTCCGCGCTGAGACCACCTGTTCATCAGCAACGCCAGCGTGGGGTTCTGCCTCTCCCCCAGCCTGGCGGTGCAGCCCTCAGCGCTGGATACAGCAGCCCCAGTCTTCAGGAGAGGCACCAACAGCCGCTCGGTGGTGGCAGGGAAAGGGGACGCAGCTGGGAGCAGGGGACAAAATGGCTTCACTTAGCCTCCTGGTAGAGCGGTGTGGCTCCATCTGCTCCTGCGTAGGTTTTAAGCTCCGTGAGGCAGGATGCCCAAGGAGCTGTCTTTATTACCCTGGGACCCAGGGGACTTTACACCTCGACCTTCCTGGGCCAGACCCTCAGCCTTGAGGGGAGGGGCGTGGCTCAGACGCACTGGGCTCTCCCTGGGCCGCAGGACCCGGTCGAAGGGTCAAGGGGCCATAGCACAGGAGCACTCGGGGAAGCAACCGGACGTAACCCCTCCTCTGTGTGTCCTACGAGGTCACAGTCCTCAGAAGGGTCGCCTCTCTAGGAAGGACAAGTTTGCTTCATGCCTGACTTCAGCCTTCAAAAAGGAACCCTGTGAAGGCAAAGCTGCTCCCTTTCTTCATCAGCACGTGGACTCACTGGAAAGCTACTGGGCAAATTCGTCACAGACCCGGAGCCCCAAACAAGAGGGGGGGCAGCTGTCCTGAGGAGAGAGAGGGGTGAACTGCCTCCTCCACTGGACTCTTCCTCGAGGGGGTTGGGAGGGGCGCCCGGAGGGACCCTCAGGGTAATCGCCAGTCCAGAGGGGCAACGCCCACTTTCAGCCCCAGGACTTCCCCAGGCGGGAAGCAGGCAACCTCAGACCTCCCCCAACCACCAGCTCCCTGCCTCAGGCTCCACTTCCTCAGCCTCTCTGTCCCCTTTGCGACTGGGGTGACCCTCCTACAGCACAAATCCAAACGAGCCCCCCATTCCATTTAAAGCTCTTCGATATCTTCCTCTTATTTTCATCGAAGCGCAAATGCTGCACACGGCCCACCCATGGAGCCTCTGTGGGTCCCTAACCTCCCCCAGCAATGTCACCTCTTGGGCCCTGTGCCTGCAACTTCCTCTCCCTGGAATGCTCCTGACCCCAACCCACCGGGCCGACTCTTATTCCTTCTCCTAGTACGGTGGGTAAAGGTGGGTAAAGTAAGGTCCCAGATCAGATGGCCCGACTTGGATTCTGAGTCCCGACCCTGCCAACTCCCCGCGTGACCTTGGTTAAGCGGCTTCACCTTGATGAGCCTCATTTCCCTCGCGTCTAAAATGAGAATAATAATTCGATTTCATGTGGTCGTGGTGAGAATTAAATGAGGTAGTGCAGGCGCAGAGCCCTGCACAGTGCCAGGCACACAGAAGGTGCTCAGTAAATGCTAACTGCACGCGACCAACCGCCTAGAAGACTCTTGCAAAGAGCCCAACCTGGAAGTCCCGTGCTTGGTAACAGTGAGAGCCAGGGCGGAGGGCGGCCAGGGAGTCGCCAGTTCTCCCCGAGTACGCACCGCCGGCCCCCACTAGAACGTGAGCTCCCCGAGGGCCGCGGCTTCTGGCTGGCTGGTCACTGCGGACCCCACCCCCCAGCACCCTACGCACAAAGCCTGCGTGTCGACTGGCTGACAGGAAACAGCCCTAACGGCAGCTCCCACTGGAGCACCCGCCTACGTGTGGCTGCTGCAGAGTCCCTTCCTATGGGTCGTCGAGGTCGGCACTTTTGCTATTTCCGTTTCACAGGTGAAGGGGCTGAGGCTTCAAGGGGTTGTCGCAAGGGCTGGAGGGACTGCTGGTGACCCTGTGGACCTTTGTCCTGTAGAAGCAGGGACTGAGGCTGTGTAGCAGAGACGCTCACTGTCCCCAGCACCCTTTTAGTTACGGGGGCACATGGCCACCCTGCTTGGGACCATACTTCTCAGGATACCTTGCACCCAGGTGTGGTCACGACAAGTTCGAGGCAATGAAAGATGAGTGGGAGTGATACATGCAAGTTCCACATCACTTTCTTGAGGGAAATGGTTCTCTCTCCACTCTCCAGCAGGCTGAAATAAACGAGCATGGGGTTCTGGGAAGTCAGGTGGCCGCACGAAGGTGAGGACAACACCCCGGAGGTGGCAGAGCAACGAGACAGAGGCTGGGTCCTGTCCCGAGTGACATTGTGGCGCAGAGCTGCCTACGCACCCGGCTTTACCCCCCACCTCCGAGTCGGTAGGTGAAAGAGAAAATAAACACCCACTCTGCTTGAGCCAGGGTGTTTTGGAGTTTCTGTGTTACAGAAACAGCCTACAGCTCACCAGGAGGTCCCTACCGGAGTCACACAGCTCCCTCCATCTGTTTGTCTCCCTGGCATCCAGGGACGAGGGAGAGGAGCTGCTGGCCTCGCCCCCGCGGCCCGGAGCGTCAGAAGGAAGTGCTGAAGCTGCACAGCACAGACCCAGAGCCGCAGGAGCCCCACGGGAGGCTGGGGCTGAGCTGCAGCGTGGCCGGGGCCCCCTCCCACCTACGCTTGTAAGCCAGGCCAGAAGAGAGGAGCCAGCTCTCAGGGGATCTCGCTCCCCAGATGGAGACCTGAGCCAGTCACTCTGCGCGCCTTCCAGGGCCACCCTGCGACAGCCTCATAGGAAAACAACACTCTGGTGGCTATTTCTATAACTGGAATGATGACAATTTGGAATCTGGGTTTCCCTCCCACAGAATGACTAGACAAAACAGCTTCGTTTCCTTCAAATTGTCCCGCGCCTTGGTGGAAACGTCCTCTCGCGATTCCCAGCGTGTCCGTGAAGTGCTGCAAGCAGATCTCATCGCACGCGGTACACGCGCCCCTGGGGGTGCGCCATTCCACGTCTCCACAAAACCTTCCCTTTTGTAAATGGACACGTTGAGTTTTCCATTTAAAGAAGTCCCGTTAGGAATCCCTACATAAAAGTGAACCGTTACCCCCTGTTGCGTATGCTTTTAAAACCTGATCCCTCACCCCCTGCTCGGGCCACGCAGGTCCTCAGGGGCCACGCCGCCGTTCCTCGGTGCGCCTCTCAAAGACCAAGACCCAGAAGCACACGCGTGTGTCTCCCCGAGGAAGCCAGGGCTCTCACCTCCGTGGCAACTCAGGTTCTCTATGTGCCAATTAACAGGAACCTCCAGCCAAAATGGATTAAGGGGGTTTTCTGTCTCGGGGTAACTGAAAGGTCTGGAGGGAGAACTGGTTTCATTTCAGATGTCATCAAGAACTCGGCATCTGCTGCCTGTCCTCTAAGGCCTCTCTGCCGTCAGCGTCTTCCTAGGGTGGGTGTTCCTCATGGTGGCAAAATGGATGCAGCTGTTCCACATACCATCCAAGGTGAGAGAGAGAGAGAGAGAGAGAGAGAGAGAGAGAGAGAGAGGCTGGCATCCAGAATCTTCTCTAGACAAGTTAGGTATCTTATGACAAAAGCCCTCCTAAGCCTCCTTGGACCACACTGGGTCATAAACGCCTTATTCCTGAACCAATTTCAGGAGCCAGGGAAATGCTTTATGTTGATCAATTATGTGGCAAAAGAGATGGAGTCATCCTGACTGGATCAGACGAATCACAGGCCACGCCCCAGGGCCACGCGGCTGTACGCGGCTGTACGTGGCGGTACGTGGCGGTACGCGGCGGTGCGCGGTGGTACGCGGCGGTGCGCGGCTGTGCGCGGCGGTGCGCGGCTGTACGCGGCTGTGCGCGGCGGTGCGCGGCGGTGCGCGGCGGTGCGCGGCTGTACGCGGCGGTGCGCGGCGGTACGCGGCGGTACGCGGCTGTGCGCGGCGGTGCGCGGCTGTACGCGGCGGTACGCGGCTGTGCGCGGCTGTACGCGGCGGTGCGCGGCTGTGCGCGGCTGTACGCGGCTGTACGCGGAGGTGCGCGGCTGTACGCGGCGGTACGCGGCTGTGCGCGGCTGTACGCGGCGGTGCGCGGCGGTGCGCGGCTGTACGCGGCGGTGCGCGGCGGTGCGCGGCTGTACGCGGCGGTGCGCGGCGGTACGCGGCTGTGCGCGGCGGTGCGCGGCGGTGCGCGGCTGTACGCGGCGGTATGCGCAGGAGAAGGGGCGGGACGAACCCCGGGGAGATGAGCGGTGATGGAAGATTCTATCAGCCCCCTTTGGCAGCCGCCCCGCAGAGCTGACTCACAGACTTTTCCCTGCAGCTGGAACCCTTAGGTCTCTCTGACAGTAGAATTATCCATCGCACTATCATAGCACCTTCATTTGTTTGAACTTGTGGCAAAGCCTTGAGCTCTGTCCCCACAAACGCTGCATCTGACCAGGTTCGCTCAGTTGATTCTGTCACCCAGACTCAGAAAACGGAACCTCTCGGGACCAATCACTACACACAGCAGTGGCGGCACCATCCACCCCTGCGTTCCCTCCGCGGGACCCTCAGCCCGGGGCCCGCAGCTCGCTGTGCGCTGCCGCCCGCGCTGCCCGCCCTGCACCCTCTGTGCCCAATGCTCTCGACGCCGGGCAGCGCGGTGGGGTCCCCGCTCCTCTGAAACGTCACCAGAAGCACTGTTGTTTCTGTAAGCACGAAATGGGGAGGACTCAGCAAGAGCAAGTCTCCAGATTTACCGAAGGAGAGCCGTCAGCTGAGATGTGGGAGGGTGTCTGGAAGGGAGACAGGAAAGATGTTATAAAAAAACAACTACAAGGTTCTGAATTCAGATAACGTCACAAGCTTCCCTGAGGACTTGCTTTACTCCCTTCAATGACGGGTGTGTGTGTGTGTGTGTGTGTGTGTGTGTGTGTGTGTTAGAGACCATGTTAGAGACCACGTGTCGTGGGCAAGGTTTACTCACAAGAACGAACAGAAAACCCACCAGCAGACCCGAAAGACCCAGACATCAAAGGCAATGTCTTGGCCCTACTTCGAAAGCTTGACAGAAGGATGTAGATCTATGTGTCTGAAGTTAAAAACAAATATTTAAATGTTTGTCTGAGGTACTCGATTATCCAACCAACTAGTGCCTTCCCCTGCGCTGCCCCACTCCACACACTCCCCGGCTCCCTGCGACTCCGCGCCTTGCCGCCTGTCATCCGTCTTTGCTTCGAAGGGGTAAAAATGGTGAGGAAGGCAGGCCTGAGCTGAGAACGCTCTCCGGGCCAGCAGATCCGCTCACGCGCTGACCTGTCACGACGGAAGGAGGGCCTTGGTCGCAGTGAGCGTGGCTCTGTGTGACCGGTGGGCGCTGGCGGAAAGCGGGTGCCGGTGAGGGGACTCTGGGGGGGGGGGGCCGTCAAGTCTCCGGCGAGGAGGACGTGAGTGTCGGCTCTCAGAACGGAAAGGACAGGCATCGAGGGGACATGACAAAGGGACGCTCCCCAGGACTGGGTGGCTGGGTGAGAAGTCAGAGCCCGAGACGGGGTTCCTGCGGGCCCTCAGCCTGGGGGCGACACAGAGAGCTCAAGTGCCCTCCGTCTGAGACACCAATACTGAACGTTTCCAAACAGACCGGAATGGAGACGGACAAGTCGGAACCATCCGCGTCTCACCTCTAAAACTAAACCAAGTACCGGGGACAAGAAGAGTGGAGAAGGTAGGGCTCTCCTCAGAACGCACCCGCGCTTCAGGAACTGCAGACGGAAGGCAGACCAGGGGGGGGAGAGACAAGTCGTGAGCAGGAACGTGGGGAGAAGCCGTGCTCGTGAAGACAGGGGAGGAGGTGTCCCAGGGGAAAGAGGCCCGTGGGGCCAGACGGGCCAGGGAGGTCGAGGAGGGCCAGGGAGTGCGGCTGTGAGGTCACTGGTCACCCCAGCACACTGTCTCGGGGCTGTGCTGGAGGAACTGTGGGAGCCCGTGCAACTCTGGGTATCGTGGTGGCCTGGGGACCACTCTTCCTTCTGGCGCAAGAAGCAGCCAGGAGGGTGCTTGGAGGAGGGGACGGTGCTCAAGGGAAAAGGAACGCAGCTTGTTTCTGGAGCCGTGGACACAGAGGGGAGAGGAGAGAAGAGAAGCTCCCGGCCCACCTCAGGGTGCAACGCACTTTCTTACGAGGCCAAGGAACAAGCGCAAAGCCTGGGAAGAAGCGTTTCAGACACTGAAGAGGCAGCCAGGCTGGAAGGGATGGACCACAAGCCACCACGGCTCAGCCTCCAGGCACCTGCCTCCCCCAAGATGAACAACCCACCCTCGTGGAGCCGGGCCCCACGCCCCCAGCATGGCGCGGAGGCCCGCAGGGACGGCCCACGGGGGAGGCCGCAGGGGAGGCCACGGGGGAGACTGCAGGGGAGGCCCTGGCGGCAGGACCTCCGCTCTGGGCTGCACCACGCACTCCAGCAGCTGTGTCCTGCCCCGCTTTTCCCGCCTGGCCACCTCAGGCCCCCCGGAGCCCAGACTGACACAGGGGAGGGGGAAATGCTGGGGAGACCACAGGAGCCACTGGAGCACCCCTAGATGTGTGATGTCTTTCCAGCCAGATGTACCCCAGACTCCTGAGTCAGTTTCTATGGACCCCAAAGTAAATCAGGAAGGAGAAAAAGGAAAAAGGAGGGAAGAAGGGAGGCAGGGAGGGAAGGAGGGAGGGAGGGAGGGAGGGAGGGAGGGAGGCAGGGAGGGAGGGAGGGAGGGAAGGGCAAAAGTACAAACAATCCTCAGTGTGGACAAGGACAGCTTCGCCCTCATCGGGGAATGGGAACACAGAGTCAGGAGCAGTAATAAAACCTCTCACGGAAAGCATCTCTGGGTTGGCCTGCACACTCCGACGTGGAGCCCGGGGCCCCACAAGCCTTCGTGAACACCGATGACCCGCAGACAGTGACTGAGCCTCTGCCCTTCCATATGCACTCAGCCTGGGCCTCCACCCTCTGCTGGGGCTGAGGTCTGGGTACCTTGTCTCGGCTTAAATAAAGGGGCGGCTTGCCCATCCTCTCTCCTGCCTCAAATGTCCTCCAATGACCTCTCTCCACCATCTTTCCAGTCCTCCCAGATAATTTACTAGCAGTTCAAGTTCACCTTCCCAACCCTTCCCCACTTCGACTCTTGCCAGAGATAGTGTATTAATAACAATATCATCATTATTATTGTGGCACCTTAAAAATAAAGTGTGTCATCTTCCTCTTAACTCATGGGCTGTTCACACCCGCCCTGTGAGGGAGACGGGGCAATTCCCTCCGCTCTGCCAGAAGACACCGGGGCTCAGAGGGGTGAGGTGACCCGCTCACAGCCCTCAGACGGGCTACCGGGAGACCTGAATCAGAAACTGTGTCTTTTGACTCCCAGCCCAGTGCTCCACCTCCAGTATCCTGTTGCCTCTGGACGCCCTCCCTCTCACCTTGGGTGCATCTGAACTTATGTTCTCCTGGGTCTGCTCCTCCAACAACATGGAGCCCAAACTCTGTCCCTCTTCCTGGCCAAAACCGATATCATTTCTTCCATCTTTCTTCCCTCCCTCCCTCCCTCCCTTTCCTTCCTTCCTTCCTTCCTTCCTTCCTTCTTTCCTTCCTTCCTTCTTTCCTTCTCCTTCCTTCCTTCTTTCTTTTTTTCCTAAAAAAAGTCTTTCCATTCCCATTGCCCGCATTTTGGAGACATTTTTATCTCCAGTGGTTGTCAGTTCTTTTCTTCTGTCTTTTCCCTTATTAACTCCAAGACGCCCAAAACAGGAAAGAAGATGGTCACGCGGCTATGCTCCCTCAACGGCCTGAACGGCACCTGCTGCGCAGCAGGGGAGGGGGCCCTGTGGGGAGGGGGGAGAGCAGCGCTGTGGCCAAGGCGGCAGCTTCAACTGCACGTTTCCTCCCCCTCTGACTTCTATGCAGTGGAAGCAGAATGTTAGGACTCGTGCTCTTGACCCCAAACTCAACGTCAAAGTATTCTAAATTACCATCATTTAGGATATGATGATGGCCTACATTGGAGTCCCTAGAATAAGGGCAGGGGAGCCCCATTCCCAGCAAGAGAGCACCTCTGACCATGGGAAGCCAGACAGAGGACATGAGTCCTACTTAGGGACGCCCCACCCTGGGTGGTAGTGGGTGCTGGATAAAGTCACACAAGAGTGACAATAACTGATTGTAAAAATACTTAAGTCACCAATAATAACACAGAACGCATGGCTCTGCATATTCATCTGGGACTCTTAACTATTTGTTGGGCATGCCGAAGGGTGAAAAGCTATAGGACTAGCGGGAGCTTTACAGGACCAGCAGGAGGGCCCTGGCCGGTTGGCTCAGTGGTAGAGCGTCGGCCTGGCGTGCAGAAGTCCCGGGTTCGATTCCCGGCCAGGGCACACAGGAGAAGTGCCCATCTGCTTTTCCACCCCTCCCCCTCTCCTTCCTCTCTGTCTCTCTCTTCCCCTCCCGCAGCCAAAGCTCCATTGGAGCAAAGATGGCCCGGGCGCTGAGGATGGCTCCTTGGCCTCTGCCCCAGGCGCTAGAGTGGCTCTGGTCGCGACAGATGGGCAGAGCATCGCCCCCTGGTGGGCGTGCCGGGTGGATCCCGGTTGGGCGCATGCGGGAGTCTATCTGACTGCCTCCCCGTTTCCAGCTTCAGAAAAATACAAAAAAAAAAAAAAAAAAAAAAGGACCAGCCGAGCTACAGGGCCAGCGGGAGCTACAGGACTAGTAGGAGCTACAGGACCAGCGGGAGCTATAGGACTAACAGGAGCTACAGGGCCAGCGGGAGCTATAGGACTAACAGGAGCTACAGGGCCAGCGGGAGCTACAGGACCAGCGGGAGCTACAGGGCCAGCGGGAGCTATAGGACTAACAGGAGCTACAGGGCCAGCGGGAGCTATAGGACTAACAGGAGCTACAGGGCCAGCGGGAGCTATAGGACTAACAGGAGCTACAGGGCCAGCGGGAGCTACAGGACCAGCGGGAGCTACAGGGCCAGCGGGAGCTACAGGACTAACAGGAGCTACAGGGCCAGCGGGAGCTACAGGACTAACAGGAGCTACAGGGCCAGCGGGAGCTACAGGACTAACAGGAGCTACAGGACCAGCGGGAGCTACAGGACCAGCGGGAGCTACAGGACTAGTAGGAGCTACAGGACCAGCGGGAGCTACAGGGCCAGCAGGAGCTACGGGACCAGCGGGAGCTACAGGGCCAGCGGGACAGGGGACGTGTCTGAGCTTTCCCATCACTATACCCTGAAGTACTTCCCGTCTGTGGCGGTTTGTGTGGTGACAGGAAGGACAGGGGACTCTGCAGTTACTTGCATGGGGTTGAGTCTACTCCACTTTGGCAGGGGGCTCCCTTTGGTTAGTGCTGGAGGTGGCTGTCATGAGTATTAAAGGGTACAGTGGGGTTGCACACTTGCCACAGGGTGAGGCTTCCCAATCAGCTCCTGAGTGCCACCAGGTGAGTGACCGTGGGAGATCGCTCCACGTGTCTGACCAACAGTTTCTAAAGTACCGCAAGATGCCCCAGGATTTGGTGGCATCACCTCCAGGGTTACCCTGGGGCTCATGGGTGGCCCAGACTGTGGGGCCTCCCTAACTCCCTAATGTCAGTGCCCAAGGTCAAAACATCATTAGGTGATAAGGCTGGGATTTGAACTCTGAGCCATCTGCCTCCAGAGCCCATACACTTAAACACTGGGCTATGCTAACTCTCAAAGGGACTCCTGCTACACAAACCAACTAGGCCTGACCTCAACATAGTGAGACTGACTTTTTTTTTTAATTAATTTTAATGGGGTGACATTGACAAATCAGGGTACATATGCTCAGAGAAAACATCTCTAGGTTATTTTGACATTTGATTATGCTGCATTCTCATCACCCAAAGTCCAATTGAGACTTTTTAACAACCCAGAACATTCCACGTCCACACAGTCTGTGAGTAAGACCTTCGGGTGTTGAGGAAGGCAGGCTAGGGCTGTTCACTTATTCCAACAATGACACCATCACCCAAAACATTTCTGGGACTTGCCTCAGGAAGCTGACCTCAGGAGTCACCGACCATCCCAGGTGGTGGCAGCTCCTTGACCCCTGGACCCAGACAGCACTTTCATGTCCAATCCCAACGCTTGGGTGTCAACTGTGGTGACTCCGGGCTCCAGGATCAAGTCCAGGTGATGTTGCTCTTGGACAAAAACTAATCGTGAGCGCGAAGTAACGAAACGGGCCTTTCCCATGGGGCTGATAAAAGGGCTCTACCGGCCAGTGGAAGAAATGGCTCTCCTCCCAAGGTGGCGTCCACAGTGCACAGGACGTTCATCTGGACCTGCCGACCGTGGGCTGTTTGGTGGAAAAAAAAAAAAAAAAAAAAAAAGGTCGTTCCCACCCTCTCCGGTCACACCTCTGAAGCCAACGTGTCATGAACTGGGGAGTTGTTTTTCCAACGGTGGAGACGAATTTCCACTGGTCTGCACACCCGCTCACCCGCGCCACGACCCTGCCTTGTAAGGAATGACACACATTTTCGAGAAGGCTGGCCAGGTGAGGAGTTCAGCCCAAGGCCACGCGCAGAGGGACGCTCAGTGACCCTTGATGAGAATGAGTCACGGCACAGAGTTCCAGCAGGAGTGCGCTGGCCGCGTCCCATCCCCGATCCTTCTGCAAGTGCAACGGCCGGCTTTCTCCCTGCCACCCTCACCAGCCGAGGTCAGCGCAAGCGGCCGGCCACGGTGCCTGCTCTCGGAAGCTCCCTTCCTTGCCTACGCGGTGCTCTCCGGCGCTGGGCGCTGGCAGACCAGCCCCCTAAAGTCTCCACTCAACATACCCACGGTTCCCGGCTGGTTTCTGTCCCCAGACAAAGGGCTCCGGTGCTGGGATGCAGGCAACGAGAACCCCGCTTCTTCCGGGCCTCTTTTCCCAATGGCTTCCCTCCTTCCTGTCTTGCTTGCAAGATCATTGCAAAATGGCGGGGAACCAGCTCAGGAAAATGCCCGGAGAGGGGGTGCTAAGCCTGCCGCACCAGGGACTGATGATCCCGACAGCCTGCCCGTCAGAGACGGCGACAGACACGCCCACAGCAAGCCCTTTCCGTGCCCCTGCCTACCCACCTTGGGGCCAGGCTCTGAGCCAGCCAGACCGCACTGCTCTCTGTCCCCAGAAGGCACAGCGGGGACGCACAGGTGCAAGTCCCGGCACACCTCTGCGAGAACTGGCCTTGCGAGAGAGTGGCCACCGGCCCCTGATGAGGCAGAGGCTGAGCACTCCCACTCAGGGTCAAGGGTGAAGGAGATGCCTGCGCTGGGTGGGAGGCCAGATGCTGGAGGATCTCCCAGAGTCCGCTCAACCCTTAAAATGTATGGAGTCCCTGAAAAAATCTGATGCAAAGAAAGATACACACACACGTGCCCTCCCCCCGCCTGCCCCCCGACGGTCATCGCTTTCCTGGAGAAACCTTAGGTCTCCACCCCGGGCTACTGATCCCGGTAGACAAGCTGCCCAACATCGCGCCCTGCCCCGGTGAACTCCCGGCAGCACGTGATGGACCCCTCTCTCCCAGGGGCTCGCTTTAAGAGTTTCATTTCTTCCCAGATGACTCATGTTCAGGTCCTGCTGCCCAAACCACCTCCCACACAGCCATCACCGGTGCCCACGCGGCTCCCTCCGCGCTCCTGAGGCAGGTGTCGGGGCACAGGCGGGCGGCTCCTCCTCCTCCTCCTCCTCCTCCTCCTCCTCCTCCTCCTCCTCCTCCTCCTCCTCCTCCTCGGCCACCGCCGCCGCCGCCATCCACCTCCCACACAGCCGTCACCGGTGCCCACGCGGCTCCCTCCGCGCTCCTGAGGCAGGTGTCGGGGCACAGGCGGCTCCTCCTCCTCCTCGGCCACTGCTGCCGCCGCCGCCATCCGCAGAGCGGGCCCTTGCCTGGCCGCCTGCTCCTCGCCCGGCCCCCACCGGGCACACCAAAGCACGCCTGCCAGCCTGCTTCCAATATCCGCTGGTCCCGCGCTGGCCTACCAGCCAGACGGTCCCCCCGCCACCGCCACCCCTTTCTCTTTGAAGAAAAGTGATTTAATTTCATGAGACTTGGGGTAATCATGTTATGATCTTCAACATTAACCAGAACCAACTCCCTGCTACAGGAGGGTGGGGAAGGGAAGGGGAAGAAAAAAAGTAAACAGTCCCGCTTGGGACAGCCAGAAAGGAGAGGAAAAAGAACATCACAGCAGCTGCTCGGCTGGTTCCCCCGGTGGAGACGGGCCCCTGCCAGCAGCGGGGCCTCCGTGCCAAACTCTCTGGAAACAAGGAAGTTGGGCTTGGCAAGACCTCCGTTTCTACAGGTTAATCAGCTCAATTCTGGCGAGGGGAGGGATACTGGTTTTCATCCCTTAGCCTCTCCTCTTATTCCCACTCCCTTCCCAGGGCTCTCCGGCCACCCCCCAGCTGAGGTTACCTGACATCCTCTGCCCCCGAGCTCACCCTCCCTTTGCCCACTCCCGAGGCCGAGCCCCGGATGCACAGCTGCCTTAGAGACCAGGTCAAGCGGCCACTTTAGATTTCCCTGAAGGGCCTCACCTCTGCACCCCGCCGACCTCTCCAAGCTTTTTGGACAACAAAAGCAGGCTGATGAGAAGGCCGGGTTTCCGAGATGGCAAGAATAAGTCAGGAGGTGGTGGGGGAGGTTAAAAAAAAAAGACAAGGAATAATTCAGGGCACAACCCCGGAGTAGTGCATCTAAGGGCTAGCTGGAGCCAGCGAGGAATTCTCATGAACAATGGTCCTTCTTGGCAGACAATCCAAGGGTGTGGTGCTTGCTTGAAAAAACAGCAAATAACCCAGGCTCCAGGGCCACCAGGGAGGGGGCTGGCGTGCAGCTGGAGAGCCAGGGCGAGGGGCTTCTTGCAGACACCCAGGAAATGACGGGTCACACAGAAGGTGCTCTCCTCGGGGGTCCAGCCCCAGAGATACCTTGGCAGAGCTCAGCCCCGTGACCAGGGCAAACAGCCCTGTGACCAGGGCAAACAGCTCTGTCTCCCAGCCCTGGCTTCCCTCCCACCTCCCAGGGTTGCCGCTTTCCGGGACGACCACCCCCATCCCCCCACCCGAGCCCCCTCCCCGGCACAGGCTGATGCAGGTTCTCCGGCCCCTCCCTCGGGATGGATGCTGAAACCGCTAGGGGCTATGACACACAGGGACCACCATGCCACCCGAGGCAACTTCTCACACCCCCCCTGCCCACCTCTCAGTCTCACCAGCATCCATTCAGACTTTGGGCTGGAACTCAGAGAGCCTTAGGAAACCCAGAGGGAAATGAGACCCTGGTCGTGACTGTGCAGAGACATATGTTTGCAGTTTAAGTCCCTTTCTAGGGTGTAGGGGAAACAATTCAAGTGAAATTGGCCACCGCGTGACTGCCACATTGTCCCCAGGCCTCCATCCCGGGCTGTTGGCTGGAGGGCATGTGCCGGGTCCCCCTCGGTCCCGGCAGGCAGGTGGGCACCCCCTTTAGACCCAAGGTCAGCTAAGCCAAGTCCTACAGTGCCAGACACAGAAACTACAATTCCTTTTTTGAGACATTTTTGTCTTCGCAAACACGTTTTTGTTTTGTTGGGGGTATTTTTCCCCAACTTCATATAAAAAAAATTTCTTTTTTAAGATAAAGGTCAAGCAAAGTAGAGCAGAGGGATTACAAAGTCTAATTACTGAGTATGTGAAGAGATATTATTGTATTCGAAAAGTGATCAAAACAGGCTTAGAGCGAGCCCTGGACCGTGTCCGGGGCTTAAGGTAGCAGTTCCAGCGACTGCCCTTTATATGCTCGAGAAATACTAATGAAAATCACTGTGTCCAAGGGCGTCAGGGTTCAGGCAATCCGTGTCACATCAAAATTAGATCTGTGTCCCCCGAGAGAGCAGACTCCTCAGGCAGCTAGCAGAAGTAGAAAGGGGCTGGCTGGTGAGCCCTGCAGCCTCCAAGGTTTGGGCTATTCGTTCTCTCTCTACGGAAAGTTCCAAGAGGTTAAGGGAACGGAGGTGTGCAGGGAGCAGGGATAAGCCGAGGGCTCCGGCGGGAAGCAGTGTGGCGGTCACACGCGGCAGGAACACTTGGAAGTAGTGTCCCAGCGGTCTCGGGAAGCCCCAGCGCTGGGTCTGGCCTCACAAAGCACATGTCTCTTTAACTGTGAGCGAGCTCCAAACCAGTGGCAGCTCAGA
The DNA here is from genome assembly GCF_036850995.1 of Saccopteryx leptura. NCBI lineage: Eukaryota > Metazoa > Chordata > Mammalia > Chiroptera > Emballonuridae > Saccopteryx > Saccopteryx leptura. Next base: position 359,459,670 of record NC_089504.1, on the reverse strand, counting down.
GTCTTGGTGAACGTGCTGGATGGGGAGAGAGGAGACTTAGGTTCTAAATTTCTCCTCTTCTCATCACATTGTACTTTTCCAGAGTCTCGGGGAGCCGGACGAGAGGAGCTGGGGTCGTTCTCTGTCCGTCCCCTGGGTCTCCATGACCTCTCTAAATAGCAGAGTGGGTTTAGACAAAGCTTCTTCTCTGGGTGCTGGGAAACGAGCCTGGGTGGAAGTTTTGAGTCGTCCTAACCAGCAGCTTAGGGAAAACCTACCCAGAAGGCTCCGAGCGAATGTTTATAAGCACTCGCTATGAACCAAACACTGTGCCAGGCAGTTGAACTCATTTAACTCACAGCGATCATAGGAGGGGGCATTAATATTACCCCCCAATCGATAGGAGTGCCTGAGTCACAGAGTGGCTGAGATCCCCGTCCGATGTCACCGAGTTAGTAAGTGACCAAAGCGACACCTCTGGGCCACTAGAAGACACAGCCTACTAAGAAGAGGCAAGTGTGGGATCCCCAATGTGTTCCCAGCCCTGCGCCTGGGGAACAGAGCTAGGTTAACTCACGCTTTCCCCCCAAAAGCCGTCTGCCTGCATCTGGGTTATCCCAGGAAGATGGTGCACAGCTGACTCATTTGGCCCGTGGCATGACACTAGGTCTCAGGACACACATCAAGGGGAAAAGGGGAAACATATTAGGGTCACCCATAGGGCATCAAAACCTCAAACATTTTCTTAATGTGTGCGTGGGGAGGGGGGTCGACCGGACCAGTCTTTCTTCCTTGGGAGCAATGGGAAGCCCCATGCAACACTTCTGCTCGGAGTCTTCACATTCTTACTTATTTCAACTTGCCGTTCAGCCCTTCTGTCCCCAAGTCCCAAGAAGATAGGTCCCTGAGGTGCAAACAAGGTTAAGACCTCCAACGTGGAGGAAGTAGGAACTCTAAGAAAGGATGTCACTCAGAAGACAAACTCTTCTTGGGAAAAAAAAAAAATGACCTTCTTGGCTCCATTTTTTTTTAAACAAAGTGAAAGTGACTAATCCATATTCAAACTAAAATAGTTTATATGCAGAGTCTGCTGAGGGCTTTTTAATTATGAAACATGAAAGAAAAAAAAAATGTTCATTCTTCTGCTCTGGAATAACAAGCCAAGAAAAGTGGAAATTAAACTGATCTTTAAAGAAGACCAGAAAGAAATGTTCCTAAAACTTAATTTCCACTCATTTTTTTTTAATTCCCATAACTATAAACCAGTTGAATAGACCTTTAAAATGTTTTAATAGGAAAATTCCTGGGAGGGAAAGTGAGATTTTGGTGTCTAAGAGGTTCAAATTTAACAGTTGAGAGAAGTGTCTTAGCAGCCCGCAATCCCCACAGGATTGTGAAATTCATCAGCACGGGCCCTCAGTCCCCAGTCTCCACAAACGGCGGGAGGGGCCGGGCAGGGAGGCCAGAGGCCGTGTGCAGGGATCGGGAAAACTCAGCCTATTACTCTGAAAAGCAGACGAGCTTTCTCCCGTACCAACAGAGGGCTGGGTGGGTGTCCGGAACACAGGCCCTCGGCCAGGCAGGGAGCTAGGGGTCAGCTTGGATTGCTGCCCTTGTCATTTGAAACGAGCCGCGCCCCCTCCTGCAGCTTAGACCCCTCCCTGAAAATGTGAGGTTGACACATGGTTCCTTCTCAAGGGTCTAACGTGAGAAAAAGCTTATAAAGGTGGTGGTGGTGGGGGGGTGCCTTAACTAGGGAACACAATCTAACTATTCACACCAGTGAGGAACTTCATAAGACCATCAATCCCTTTTTAGCTTGGCTGATTTATTTTTTTTTTTTCATTTATCCAGCCAATAAACCTTTATTAGGTGTCTCATCAGAGATGCTGGGCTGGGAGTCACAACCTCGCTCTGCGGAGGCAGAAGCAGATGTGAGTCTGCACCAGGAGCTTCAGCGCCTGGACGGGGAGCATCCTGGCCGAGGAATGGTGGGCTGGGCGTTCATCCCCGAGCCTGGAGCCCTTACCTTTCCCCCATTTCACCTGGTGAGGGCTACACAGTCAGAGAGGCCCAGGAGAGCTCCAGGCCCAGGCCCAAGGGCTCACTGCTGCAGCGCAGACCGCACGGGAGGCCGCCGAACCGGTCGGGAAGACGGGAGTTATGGGAGATCGCGGAACCAGTCAGGAAGACGGAAGTTACGGGAGATCGCGGAACCGGTCGGGAAGACGGAATTAGGGGAGATCGCGGAACCGGTCAGGAAGACGGAATTAGGGGAGATCGCGGAACCGGTCAGGAAGACGGAAGTTAGGGGAGGTTGCGGAACCAGTCAGAAAGTTAGGGACAGATGGAGAAGGGCCTCAAATTCCGCGTGAGGGCGTTTGGACCTAACTCTGTAAAAGATGGAGAACCAGAAGCATAGAGGGGAGGCAGCTCTCCAGGCAGTTTGCCAAACAACAACAAGGGACCTGAATGAATGCAACTAGGGTGTGGCATGAGAAAATGTACCTTATGTCACCGACAAATGTGTTTATTATCACAAAACCATTGTTCTATGGTAGCAGGAATCTCCAAGAATCTAAGATGCAAAATATTCATTATTTTCTACAGCTTGCTCTAAATCTCAGAACATATATACCTTCTTCATACTATACTTCCACACTCTACGACAGACAGGTGTATTCAATCGCTTTAAGAGTCACTGCCGGCCCTGGCCAGCTGGTTCAGTGGTAGAGCGTTGGCCAGGCATGTGGAGGTCCCAGGTTCGAAATCCATTCGGGGCACACAGGAGAAGCGATCATCTGCTTCTCCACCCCTTTCTCTTCATCTCCCACAGCCACAGTTCGATTAGTTTGAGCACACCGCGCCCCCCTGCATTGAGAATGGCTCTGTGGAACCTCTGCCTCAGGCGCTAAAAATGGCTCAGTTGTGAGCACGGCCCCAGATAGCATCGACCTCAGACAGGGGTTGTGGGGTGGATCCCAGTCAGGGCGCATGTGAGAGTCTGTTTCTCTATCTCCCCTCCTCTCACTTAGAAAAAGAAGAAAAATAAGAAGAGTCATTGCAATGTCCATATCTCTACCAACAACCAACAGTGCCATTTTCAATACTATTTACTTACACAATCCATGGGTTCAGTTCAACTATTCTGAATATCTACTGTTGAAATGCCTCTGTTTGAATGCAACCGAGCAAGGCTATGTCTTTAATACAATTAGTGATTTTCTTCATCAGACAGTGATTCGATATTATTGCGTTTTACCCGTTTGTTTAATGTCTTATGAAGACATCCAGATCGGGGTGTTCCTTCTACATTCTTCTACATGTATATACATTGTCCATACGTTTTATACCTTTCTCCAGACACACGACTGTATATAATTCAAATGGAAGATAAATAGCCTGGCCATGAAGCTAAGATTAGCAAAATGAAAAATGAGGACTTTGTGCATTTATGCTTCACTCTGTTCGTTGTAATAATTTACTTAAATTAAGCTTTCCTGCATTCCTGGGAACTTGTCAGTAAACGGTAAAATGTTTAAAGTTCTACATTGTTCCCTTAGCCTGGCGCCCTGTCCACACGCTGACAGGAGCCCAGCACAGAGCCCATGTGGGGACATTCAGGCCTGCCCTCGCCCAGTGCACAGTTCTGCTGAGCTCACACGCTGGACCAAGGCCTGGTCCAGGAACCAAGGAACGGGGTTCTCAGAGTAGACGCGAGGCCTGCCCTAATGGCATCTGCAGCCCAACGGCAGGAGACAGGCATCAAATGAGCGAATGAATACGTAAACAAGACCGTCTCAGCTGGTGGGAACATGACAGCACTATGATGCTATGGGTGTGTGGGTCAGTCCTATCCAGGAGGGCCTCTCTGATGAAGGCATTTGGGCAGAAACCTGAGAAATGAGGGGGAAAGACCAGCCTAAGGGAGAAAGAAGGAGCAAACTGGAGCTCCGTGAGGAAGAAGAAGAAGGAGGAGGAGGAGGAGGAGGAGGGAGGCCATTGGGCTGCAGGACCGGAAACCCGCTTTAAGAGGCCGGTGGTTGCGCCCTCGGCAGGGACGTGATGGGAGCCACTTGGGGTTTAAAGCGGTTGGTCTGTGATTTCCCTGCTGCCAACGTGGAAGTGAATCAAACCGGACGGGCAAGGAAGAGGCTTTGCCTAGCTTGAGAAATGACGAGAAACAGACTAAAAAGGAGGCGGTGAGAGGGAAAGGGATGGAAGGTAACTCTCCGAGGTCTTTGCCTGAGCAGTTTGAGGTCCCCAGAGGGATCCCAGGGGAGGGGAGCCACAGGGAACTGGAGCTCAGAAGAGAGACAAGAGCCAGAGAGAGTAAGACTGAGGGGCTCACCACAGCTCTAGGCAAAGTCAGGAGAAAGGACGGGGTCACCCACAGAAAGAACTCGGGGCCGACCGGCTCGAGGTGAAGGCGGGGCAGAGGAGGAGAAAGCCGGGGAGAAGGCTGGGCGAGAACTGGGTGGATGCTCGGACTCACATGCAAGCAGCCCTCACCGGCTCCTGCGCTCAGCAAAGGAGCAGGACTATTGAATACTCGCCTTTTCCTCCCTCGCTGACTCGGTTTCCACATCCCTGCAAGATGACGGAACCCCCTCTCCTCCTCCTCCAAGGGCAGCAACACGCTGCAGCCAGCCACCCACTTGGTCTCGAACGAGAAACAGCCAAACGAGGGACTGCAAACTGGGACGCGCTGTGTTGCTTACTTGATGATTTAAAAAGCACGTAAATCATCCTGGAAAACCCCGGATCAAGGGACCCAGAAGGAGGTCTGTCCTGCCCAGAAGCAGTGGGCTATGACAATGGCTCCCTCCCTCCACGCCTGCATGGGTCTCGGCTAAAAGAAAACCTTCAGTCCACCACACACGCGTGCTGACCCCCTCCACAGCAAGGAGTGGAACCTTCAGATTATAGCCTAAATCCGGCCTCCGAGCTTGGACCATAGAGAAATATCATTTTGTGTTTATTGTGGCAAAAAAAAAAAAAAAAGCTTTAAAAGTCGATGATATCTATAAAAAGCTACAGGATGGGTGAAAATCAGTCTTTCCTTTAAAAAGAAAGTACACTGATAGTCTCATCTCTGGGGCAGGACTTCTCAGAGAAAACAGAAAAGTAGACATCTGAGGAAATGTGCTTTCAGATTTTAGGCAAGTAGCAAAATCTGGAAATATTTGCCACAACTATGTATTTTTTTTTTTCTTCTAACATAAAGCCATGCTGGCAAATCTGCTAAGATTTCTACTATGAGTTGACATTGTCACACCTACGGACACACTGTGTGCCACAGACACTCATCACATGATGCATGAAGACGTGATGTCCGAACATGACTTAACGTGCTATTTTTCTGAGCTTTCTCTTAAAAAGCAGGCTGACTTCTTGGGTAGCAGCAATCTGCTTTTCACATTTCTGCTCTAATCAAGGTGCCTGATTGCCCTGAATTATATCCCAGGCTGTCAGAATCCTTTCTGGCTGGGAATTAGCATTTCAAAACCTTTTGAAGCCAAGGAAGGGTAGGAGGGCTTATTCCCCCCCCTTAACTAGGACTGGGCTGGCTGCAAAGAAGGACGTGCTAAGGGCACACCTGGAGAAGTCGTATTTCTGCAGGAGACTAGTGGGACAGGGGGACCCAAAAATAATAATAATAAAGTGTCACAACGCTTGCGAGACGTTCTGGCTCAATAATCGTAGAGCCTGAAATTTCCAGAAAGAGCCTGAGTTTAAATATTCTGTCCAGTGTCTCAAAATTCATTAAACCACCCTGACTCTCTCAACACTTTAGAAACCACACTTTCCTCGGCTGTTTCTTTAGCCCAGGAAAGGCCGTACCAATCCTCCGTCAGGCACAGCCGCCCATGCCAACGAAGCCCGTAGTCGTCAAAGCAGACGGGCCTTCTTCGCTGGCTCAGCACCCGCGGCTACGGAGCTGCTGAGATAGGAGGTCGACTGTGGAACAAAACCGCCTGACCTGATGAGTGATTGCTCTCACCGCCACACCCAGCGGCCACCATTTGTACAGTCGCATCAGACCTGACCCTACTAAAAACTGGTCCCCGTTCCCCATCGCCTATTATTAGTGAGTGGTTCTCCACGTAGGTTCCCCAGACCAGGAGGTACCAGCAGCACCCGGGAACTTGTTAGAAATACAAATTCTGGGGCCTTACCTCAGACCTACTGAATCTCTGGGGAAGGCCCCAACCACTCGTGACTCGGATACATGCTCCAGTGTGACAACCACCTGCCTGTATAAATCCCCCACCCACGAACCTGGCTAGCATCTTGCCCGCGCCACCTCTCTGCTCCACCCCCTACGCCTCTCCCATGCCAAGCCTCCTCGGTCCTAGCCAGACCCTCTCACTGATGGGATGTCACCTGAAAATGCCAGCGCCACACCTGCTCTTCGGGCTGGCATCACTCACTGTACCCACCTACCCGGGGTCTGCCTCCTTCCACATCCCGTTCTCCCACCACCACGCAAGTCCTCTGCTTCCGAGGAAAGAGAGCCCCACAAGCCAGGCTGAGCCCTTCCCCTCCCTCTCCTCGCTCCCTGGGCACTAGGGGGTCCTACCAGTTGGGACTAGAGTGTCCCCTCAGACCACCGAGCACGGCTGTCCTTCCCCAGTGCAAAGTAAACCAGCCTGAGGTCACTCAAAGTAACTGTGGCAGAGTAACCAGCTGTAAAGTCCTTGTCTCAATGTAACGCTTTGTCACGGACACACTTCTCCTCAGTCTTTGCTGCCTGCTCGCTGCTACCCCACTTGAGTGCTGGCTCGCTAAGGACAAAACAGACAACCTGGCGCTCTGCAGAGGGCATGATGACCTCCTCTACTGTCTGCTGCTCCTGGCCCGGCGCCCACTGTTGGAACCACAGCTTGTTATAAAATATACACTAGTCCCTGTCCAGCCTCCCCCAGTCAGCATGCTAGTGTTTGGTATAAACATGCTCACGCACACTCCTGAGTGTAGTGTCTCCCATTTCCTCGCACCGCCGTCCTCCTGGGCACCCCGCCAGGCCCTCCTCTGCCCTCAGCGCTCACAGACACGTCCGCTCAGCGGCACGTGACCCTGGGGGTTCAGACTGGCCCTCTGGGGTCTTCTCCTCTGCACGGATCTTTTTTTAAACTAAGGCAAAATCCGTGTAACATAAAATTAACCACTTCAAGTACACAAGTCAGTGGCACTTAGTACATTCACAATGCCATGCTACCATCACCTCTGGCTAGTTCCGAAACATTTTCATCGCCCCGGAAGGAGACCCCAATGCCCGGTAAGTGGTCACTTCCCCATCCATTCCACACCCCCTTGCCCAGCCTGGCGGCCACTAGTCTGCTTTCCGTCTCTCTGGCTTTTCCCACTCTGGGTATTTCATACAAAGGAAGTCATATAACACGTGACCTCTGTGTCTTTTTTCTTTCACTTAGCATGTTTTTATGGATCATCCACGTACCAGTACTTCATTTCTTCTTACAGCTGAATAATATTTCCTATATATACATAGTATAACCACAGCATGTCCATCCATTTATCCACTCAGGGGCATCTGGCTAGTTCCCGCCTTTTTGGCTATTGTTGATACCGCTGACAGGAACACTGGTGCACAAGCTCCAATGAGTCCCTGCTTTCAACTGTCTGGAGTACACACCCAGGAACAGAATGGCTGGGTCATGTGGTGACCCTATGTCTCTCTTTCTGAGCTACCCACAGGAGTCCCTCAGTGTGTACCTGCCCCACTTCTCCCCCCCCCCGGGCTACCCACAGGAGTCCCTCAGTATGTACCTGCCCCACTTCTCCCCCCCCCCCAGGCTACCCACAGGAGTCCCTCAGTATGTACCTGCCCCACTTCTCCCCCCCCCCCAGGCTACCCACAGGAGTCCCTCAGTATGTACCTGCCCCACTTCTCCCCCCCCCCCAGGCTACCCACAGGAGTCCCTCAGTATGTACCTGCCCCACTTCTCCCCCACCCCCACCCCCGGGCTACCCACAGGAGTCCCTCAGTGTGCACCTGCCCACTCCCCCCCCCCCCGGGTTACTTGTAGGCAGGACAGAACCCAGACACCTTCACAGGACACCCTCCCAGCTCGCCCGGGCCCCGGCACACGCAGGAGGTAGGCGCTGCAGTGAATGGTAGCAGAGAGGGCTTCCCACGAGCCAGGCAGCTCAGGCATCTTGCTAAGAGCTTTATGTGTATTAACTTATTTAATGCACATCACGGACCTGGGCCGTAGTACTTACTATCCTCCGCATTTTCCCCATGAGTACACCGAGATGCAGAGAGATTAGGGAACTTGCACAGAGTCGATGGCCAGGAAGCCGCAGAGCTAGGAGGAGAACCCAGGCTGACCCCTAAAGGTGGGCTCTTAAACTACTGCACCATCAGCCCCCCTCAGCAGCTAAAAGATGAGCCCTGGGGAGGGGAGGGGCGTTCCTGACACCTGGGGCTCAAAACTCAAAATCCGATCAAACACAGTAAGCGAACCCACGGTGGGAAACGGCTGGCCTCTTCGCATCGATTGCCAGCTTTCTTGCTTTCTTGCTTTAAGCTACTTTTTTTTCCCCAGTGCCTACCATAAATCAAATATCCTCTGTGGGACCTAATCCTCACCAAAATCCTATAAGATAGGAATAACTCATCCCCATTTTATGGACAGGCAACATGAGACCTTTCATACACAACGTTAATTATTAAGACTCGGGTTGGCCATCTGGAGCCATTGTGAGTCAGGACACACAGTCCCCCACACTTCCGGACACCACGTTCAACACAGCGCAGTAACTGGTGACCTTCACACAGATGACCTGGGTCATGAAGAAAGAGGTGATGGTTGGGGTGCTCTGCTGAAGGCAGATACGTATAAAATGCATTTCAGGAAGATGGTTAATTGAAATGACTTAGATGCCATAAAAAAAAAAAAAGTGTGGCACAAGCAGGAGCCGTGTGTCATTTTCTGGAAGATGTTCTCCCGTGGGAGGCCTCAGACCTGACCATGGCCAGCTGCCAAGGAGCCTGCCCCCGAGCCTGAGCCCGCACCGTGGGCCAATGATCCCGCCTTCCCACCTGACGTCTTTATGGAGATGTTTTGTAAACTACCATCAGCAGGTGAGTTATAAAAACAAGGAAGAAACAGCAAAGGATTATGGAGTAGAGAACATCTGAGAAATCAAGGAAAACAGGGAGAGGAAGGTGCGTTAAGCCAAGTGAGAGGGGGTCACCAAGACAGAGGTGACAAGGCAGGCAGACCACTGTCCCTGGGAAGCAGATCCGTAAGAAGAGCAAATGCAAACAAGACTGACAACCCTGGGCCACCGCCAGGAAACAGACGTGGGGGTCACTGGGCTTGTGTGCAACCAACTGGGCCACAAACCGAGGATTAAGCGATGAAATCATTCCAGCCAACATACCGGATTGGTGCTTGTTTACATAGTAAACTCACGGTGAGGTCAAAAATAAAAGGTTGTATAATTTGGTTCCGGGTCCCTCTCCACAAACCGTTCCCTGGAACCCTAGGGGTGCTCTAGGGGGACATCAGGGTGATACACTCCGGCCACCCCCCTTCACCAATAAATACCTCCTTCAGCCAGAGCAGCTCAACCTCTCCCTGTTTTTCCCACTGAGTTCCACCGAAGATTCTGTGTGAAGAAAATCTTGAGGATGAATGGCATCTGGAAGGCACACGGGGCAGGAAGGAAGCCCTGCAGTGTCACAGAGGGGCCCCTGCGGTGTCACAGAGGGACCCCAGGGTGTCACAGAGGGGCCCCACGGCATCACAGAGGGGCCTGTGGTGTCACAGAGGGGCCCCGCGGTGTCACAGAGGGGCCCCAGGGTGTCACAGAGGGGCCCCTGCGGTGTCACAGAGGGACCCCAGGGTGTCACAGAGGGCCCCGCGGTGTCACAGAGGGCCCCGCGGTGTCACAGAGGGGCCCCTGCGGTGTCACAGAGGGACCCCAGGGTGTCACAGAGGGCCCCGCGGTGTCACAGAGGGCCCCTGCGGTGTCACAGAGGGCCCCTGCGGTGTCACAGAGGGGCCCCTGCGGTGTCACAGAGGGGCCCCTCACAGACAGACCCCGCAGTGTCACAGAGGGACCCCAGGGTGTCACAGAGGGCCCCGTGATGTCACAGAGGGACCCCAGGGTGTCACAGAGGGGCCCCGCGGTGTCACAGAGGGGCCCCAAGGCGTCACAGAGGGGCCCCCGCGGTGTCACAGAGGGACCCCAGGGTGTCACAGAGAGACCCCAGGGTGTCACAGAGGGGCCCCAGGGTGTCACAGAGGGCCCCACGGTGTCACAGAGGGACCCCACGGTGTCACAGAGGGACCCCAGGGTGTCACAGAGGGGCCCCACGGCATCACAGAGGGACCCCCGCGGCGTCACAGAGGGACCCTGCGGCGTCACAGAGGGGCCCCTGCGGTGTCACAGAGGGACCCTAGGGTGTCACAGGGACCCTAGGGTGTCACAGAGGGACCCTAGGGTGTCACAGAGGGGCCCCTGCGGTGTCACAGAGGGACCCTAGGGTGTCACAGAGAGGCCCCTGCGGTGTCACAGAGGGACCCCAGGGTGTCACACAGGGGCCCCACGGTGTCACAGAGGGGCCCCCACGGCATCACAGAGGCGCCCCAGGGTGTCACAGAGGGACCCCAGGGTGTCACAGAGGCGCCCCAGGGTGTCACACAGGGGCCCCACGGTGTCACAGAGGGACCCCAGGGTGTCACACAGGGGCCCCAGGGTGTCACAGAGGGACCCCAGGGTGTCACAGAGGGGCCCCAGGGTGTCACACAGGGGCCCCGTGGCATCACAGAGGGACCCCACGTTGTCACAGAGGCGCCCCGCAGCGTCACAGAGGGGTCCCTGCGGCGTCACAGAGGGGCCCCGCGGTGTCACGGAGGGGCCCTGCTGTCACAGAGGGACCCTGCTGTCACAGAGGGGCCCTGTTCGGTGCTGAGGGGCACATGGCAAGCACATGTGTGCACAGGGCGTTCCCCAACTTTCGACTTCCTCCGGCTCCCCTTCATCCTTGCTGCTGACCGGCCCCCGACTCTCATTAGAAGACCGACTCCCTGCTTTCCCACCCCCGTGGCCATCAACCGGACACGATGCCCCTCTCCTGGATTCCAGCAACGGCCTTCCTGCTGCCGGTGGCCCGGTCCACCCCCACCCCCGCACCGCTCACCTGCGTGGAGCACGCCTTCCTGACGTCACCTGCGGCCCGAAGGTCTAAAGAGCCCTAGCTGACCTTAGAGAGAGTCTCAGGGCACTCCTACCCGCTCGCTCGTTCATCAACACCAGCCAGGGCCCAGAGGGGAGGTGTTCAGGACGACTCCAGCGTCTCAGACAGCTGATCTGACTTCTCCCTGGCGACCCCCGCCCCGACAGCGAAGTGCGCCAGGCCCTCCCTACTGGCCACTGGGGGTGTGCCGTAGGGCACGGGGGTGTCGATACGACAACTGCTGAGTGTGGGTACGGCCGGAGAAGGGGCACAGGCTGCAGGCTGGCCTCTGCCGGTGTCACCATCCCGGCCTTCGGCGAAAAGGTCCCCTCCGTCAGCGCCTGGTCACTGCTCCACCAGTTCGCCCCGGGCTCTGGGGCCCCTGTCCCCTGCTGCCCTCCCTGGTCTTACAGAGTGGAAATCCCACTTCTGGACTCGGAGCAGGGACTGGGCAGGCCGGGGTAAGTGCCCGACTGCGTTGACTATCCCACTCCAGGACCACGGGCATATTCCCGACGGCCTGGGCTATAATGGGCGGTGGCCCACACCACAAAAGTGCCAGTGTTCGCGCTTCCTCTGCCCCAGACTACCCCAGACTGCCCCAGGCTGCCCCAGGCTGCCCCAGGCCATCGCTCACCCCACACACTTAGGCTGAGCAGTCCCGGGATCCCAGCCGTAGGCCCTGGGCGGCTGGCCTCTCAGATGTCCAGCCCAGGGCCCTTCTCTGAATTATCCACCAGCAGCCAGACTGGCCACCAGCCTACCTGAAATCCTACAAGTTTCCCATGGTCCTCAGAATAAAATGTAACCTTTTTCTGATCCCCCAAACCTTGTTCTGTGGGCAGCCCCCTCCTCCCCCTCCCCCACCTCCCCCCACCTCCCTTCCCAGTGGCTCTCCTCTGCTCCTCACACCCAGCAGGCTCCTTTGGGCATCAGGACCCCTGCGCCTGCTCCCTGCCAGGACTGGCCTCTGACCTCTGCATGGCTGGCTCCTTCTCCCCGTTCAGGTCTCAAGCCCAAGCGCACCGCCTCAGAGAGGCCGATCCTGCGCCTGGGCTGTCCCTGGTTTCTCTCCCACCATTCCCTGGCCTCCCCCCACCCCCATCCTTTCCTTTGCTAACATCTGTCTCCCCGACGGACGGAACATCAGCTCTGTGAGAGCAGAGACCCTGCCTGTCCACCAAGGTGTGCCCCGCATTCAGAACTCTGCCGGGGTGCACAGGGGGCTCAGCCTCCGACTGTTGGTGGAAGAATGAATGGATAACTGAATGAATGGATGGATGAGTGAATGAATGGGGGAATGGAGAGTGAAGGAGGGCGAGCCGGAGGGAGTGTTTACAAGAATGCAACAAGGCAGACAGGAGTGTCCGAGACCAGACAGGCCCCCGCCTCGCACTCCTCCAGCAAATCTGCGGCCCTTCGCCCAGGGAGGGCCGCGGCCCAGCACACCCCAGTCCAGCCTCCCCTGAGCCACGCTGGGGCCCGTTTAACCCGACCACGGTGCTGCCAAAGGGGGGCCTGTGCACTTGATTCTTCTTTTTCATAACACAGATAAAACTTTTTACACTGTCCATTTAAACCGCCATTGTTCCGTCCTCCCCCGAAGGAAACTTCAAAACTAAAATTCCTTTCTCCCCTCATTTTGCCCCCTTTGTTGCTACAGAAATGCTCCATTTAGCATTCCTAAAGGGCCATTAGCATCCCAAAGCTCTCGCTGTGCTGCCCAGCTGGAGGCTGATGAACGGAGGGCGGCCCGGGGCGAGATGCTCGGGGCCCTGAAAGGCCGCCGCTCGGTGTGATCTCCCCGCGCACTGGCCAACCCCGACTGCCCCCTCATTTCAGTTGGGGCGCGCTCTCCTTCGGCTCTCCTCCTGAAGGACTCACTCTCTCCCCACCGGTTCTTTCTGCTTCCTGAGGGCACCTTTTAATAAATACTGCATGGGGGAACTCCTCATTCCAATGAAAGACCCCCTCCACAAGGCAAGATGAATATCCCCTTTATAGAACAAAGAGGGGGGGTTAATCCTTCCTGAGCCCCCACACACACACACCAGGTCCCCCTCCATCCTGGTGCAGAGAGAAAGCAGGAGGCACCTCCCGGGAGGCAGGTGGGACCGTCCTGGGCAGGGCTGTCCTGCGTCCTTCCAGGCTTCAGATGGGCCTGAAGGACTAAGTGACTCTTCCTGGAGTTAACAGTTCAGCGTGCGGTCGGGGTGGTCCCTCGGTGCGGCACACGGTTCTAGATAATCACTCCGCTGCTGAAACCAGCTTGTGCCTCAGACAAAAGCACGTCTGGAAATGCGAGCCCAGCTGCTAGGTTCTCAGGGAGAAAGAACCATGTTCCCCGGTTCCCCTTAGCTCCCATCAGGTCGGATTGTCCCTTCTCGGTCCGGCAAGCATCAGGGGATCCCCACCAAAGCAAAAGGGTGGCCACCTAGGCCCTGGGGGAAACGTCTCAGCAGCCCTGACAAACACGATGGGCGCGCGTGTGCCTGGACCAGGTGGAACGAAGTGTCTGTGGCAAAGACGGCCTGCTCCCCGCTGCACCAAGCCCCTCAGCCCCGGGGAAGGGAGGCAAAACACCCCCTTTCCACCCGGGAAGCACTACACCCGTGAGCCCTCTCCCTGACCACAATGCAGCTGGTCATTTCATTGAGGTGAATTTATTTCTTCGCTTTTTGGTGGATACTCCCTAAACCAGCCCATTCCAGGGGCAAGAAGAGACTACAAAGATGACGCTGCTATCTTTTTAAAAAATACTTTTCGCTCCTGTATTTATCCACTGTCTATTTGTTAAGCACCTGCTCTAGGCCAGCATTCTGCTAGGCTCTGAGGACACAAAGATAACAAATAGCAGAGAGGCCCCTGTCCGGTCTGCTGGGGGGGAGGGGGGTAGGCCAGGGGATGCAGCAACTTTCTTAATAATTAATTCATAATAAAGTAACCTTTAGTCCAGGCTCTTACGGAGCCATACCAGCAGCAGCGGGAAGGGCCAAAGGCTCGCACTGTCCCCCAGGTGCTGGGAGAGACGGGGCTGGTCTGGGGAAGCATGCAGGACAAGGTTCAACGAACTCCTTCAGTAAAGGGTGGGTAATGACTAGGTTAGGCTTTGCGGCCACTGGGTCTCCTGCAGCTCCTTGGCTCAGCTGTCTGTCGCAGAGAAAGGGGCCACAGACAAGCCACAAACACAGGGGCGTGGCTACGTTCTAATAGTTCATTTACAAAACAGGCAACAGGCAGAATCTGGCCCATGGGCTCCACTTGGCCAATGACACAGTCCAGTTCCAGTTCCGCACCAAGAAGGAATCCACCCTGGGCCCGGTTCGCCACTGATGGCGTGAGTTAAGTGAATAGGACACCTAGTCACGGCAAACTCAGCTTAGTCACAAATTCCCTGAGATCAATGCTATCGCGAAAGCGGGCAGCCAAAGCGGTGACAGGGACAGAGCGGTGGCAGGGACAGAGAGGCAAGGAGGTGGGAGCCCTCCGCTCAGGGGAGCCGTGTGCATCAGTGACAGACGAGGCGTGACTTTCTTGTGATACATGATTGCTATCATACTTTGTATATCATGGAGTCCTGCCCTTGGGCAAACACACAGATTTATGATTTTACCTGCAGTATTGAATTCTATGGTGTGACTATTCCGGTTTATTTAGCCATCTCCTCATTGGTAGATACTAAGACTGCGTCCTCTGTGTGTGTGTGTGTGTGTGTGTGTAATACAGAGACAATAAACAAAGGTAACAGAAAGATCGATCTAGATCTCTATAGATCTGAGACAAACACACCAGCACACGCTTTTCTGTGCACGTGCGTGTTTCTCCAGTGTGAGCACCGAGAGGAGTTGCCACGTCACGGGAAAAGCATGTTTAAAAGGCACCCGGTCATTCCAATGCTCTATAATGGTGCCTTTAACTCTGGCTCACCCTCTTGGGTCCCTCTTGGCACACGGGGGTCCCCTGTGACAGAAACATGGAGGGGCCTAAGTAAACACATGGCCAGAAAAGCTACCCAAAGTACTTGGCCCAATGGGAAGCCCACCCTGCCTGCTTTGTTTTTTTAAATAAAAAGAAGGGGGCAGAAAGGTACAACATTCCAGTCGTAAGTACTAGGGATGTAACATACAGCACGGTGGTGATTGCTGACGCCGCTGTATGGTACACAGGAAAGTTGTTCAGAGAAAAGAGCTGGCCCTGGTCGGTTGGCTCAGTGGATAGAGCATCGGCCCAGCACGCGGATGTCCGAGATTGGATTCTCGGTCAGGGCACACAGGAGAAGCAACCATCTGCTTCTCTCCTCTTCCCTCTCTCTCTTCTCTCTCTCTTCCCCTCCTGCAGCCAGCGGCTAGGTTGATTTGAACATCGGCCCCAGACAGGGGTTGCCAGGTGGATTCTGGTCGGGACACATGCAAGAGTCTGTCTCACTATCTTCCCCTCCTCTCGGTTAAAAAGAAAGAGAGAGAAACAGAGAAAAGAGCCTAAGAGTACTCATCACAGGAGATTTTTTTTCCTCTTTCCTTTTTAGAGTATCTGTTATATATAAGATGATGGGTATTAAAACTAAACATATTGTGGTAACCATGTCACAATACTGTGCGTAAATCAAACCATCATGCTGTCTGTATGTACACTTTAAGCCTTAAACAGCAGGTTATCAATGACTTCTCAATAAAACTGGGGAAGAAGTTAGTTCAATCACTGGCTAAGAAAAGCACCCAGCACCCACAGCCACGGGCGGCAGAGCGGAGAGGGGCCGGACCCGAGGCAGGTGGAAGGACGCACACCACCTTGCAGCCTGTCCCCCCCCCCCCGCCTCAGCTGCCTGTGGAATCAACGCCGCGGGGGAACCGGCTCTTATTTAACTCTAATTAATTTGGACCCGGGGTCAACCATGGCAGCAAGCCCCGGAGGAGAGCTCGGCTGCATTCCTGGAGGGGGGCAGAACTTCCTCCCGGGATGGCCTGGCCAGTTGGGGCGCCCCGAGAACGTGGATTTCTGAATTCAGATGCCAAGCCAGGCCTGGCACTGGCCAGGTTGAGCCATTCTTTGTGTCTGAAAACTCTTTTTGTTTGAAGTCGGTGTAACTTTAAGCAGCCTGCCAAGGAAGGCCTGTGAGAAAGCTCCCGGGCCAGGCCGTGGTCCCCAGCCCTACCTCGGTCACATGGCCCTCTCCCATGATGCACCTGTTCTCCGCGGCCGGGCCAGGGAGCTCAGAGGGCGCCCTGCCAGGCCCCCGCGGCCCGGCCCAGAGGGCTGGCTCCCTGCAAGGGACTTGAGCGGGGAGAATGACTGTGAGTGCAGCACCGCTGGGGAGGGGTGGCGATTCCTGAGCGCCTGGCGGAGGCAGGCGCTGCCCTTCACGTTCTACATACATCACTTACCCATCCACCATCTCTGACAGAGACATGAGTAACTCCATTTCACAGATGACAAACTGAGGCTCAGAGCGAGGCTCAAGGTCTGGCTGGCAGGCTGGCAGAGCTGGGTGTCCAGCGGAGGTGTGTCCAATTCCAAAGCCAGTGCTTTGCAAACTGGGAACCACGGTGCTCTGGGGTCATGACTTCTTTTTAATCTTTCAATGTGAAACAATTGTATAGCCTTCCAGAAAAGTTGCAGAACGGTGTGAAGAATTCCTGTATGACCTTCACTCAGCTTCCCCAAATGTGTATACCTAACACACCCACCCACAATGATCAAACCCAGGAAACGGGAAATCTACAGACCTTACTCTACGGTTTTGCCAACCAGCCCACTGACGTCCTTTTCTGGTCCAGGATCGCTCCAAGCCATATCAGACCCTGCACTGAGGTTTCACATCTCCGTCTCTCACTCTGTTTCAGTGATCCTGATACTGTTGAAGGGTCCTAGCCAGTCATCTTATAGACCATCCTTCATGCAGGATGATCTAAATCCGTGGTTAAACCCTTCAGGGCCCCGATCAGGCGGCCCGTGGCGCCAGTGTATCCTAGTGACATTCATTCTGATCACTTGGTTAAGGTGTTAGCCGCCTGGGTTGGCGTAAGGCTCCTATTTTCCCTGCAGAAACTGTGGGGAGCTGTCTGGACACTCCGTAAGTTCCGTATTTCTCACCCTACCTTCACCCACTGACTTCAGAAACACATTGTGATTCTCTACAACAATTATTAATGGGATTCCCACCACCACCACCACCACCAAATAGTGATTTTCCATTTCCATCATTGGAAATGGAATGTACTATTGGAATTCTACTAAAGGAGAAAGTGGGCGGTGATTCTTGAATCTCCCTGTGCGCTGGTTTCATCTAAACTATTTATATTAACAAAAGGAGAGCTTTCTAGGCCTTTCCTCCAAAGATGGGACTTCATTAAGCCAGGGGAACACGCAGAAATACACAGTTTAATAAGCATTCTCCACTCCCTATGAGGTTTTCTTTTTAAAATTTATACTTCACATACCCATACAACTTATCCTTTGAAAGTGTACGATTCCATGGTTTTTAGTATATTCGCATGGTTGTCCACCAACACTACCTAATTCCAGAACGTTTTCACCATCTCAAAACAAAAAATCTATATCCAATAAATGTCACTCCCCATCGCCCCCTCCCTCAAGTCTCTGGCCACCACTCATAGGCTCCCTGGATGGACCTGCCAATTCTAGACATCTCCTAGGAGTAGAATCACACAGTACGTGATCTTCTGTGACTGGCTTTCCGTTATCAGAAAGCTTTCCAATGTGTACACACATTGAAGCAAGTCTCCGTCTCAATTCTGTTACACGGCAGAATAATATTCCTCTGCGTGGAAATACCAAACTTCATTTAGTGGTTCAATAGTTGTCTTGCTTCCACTCGGTGCCTATGAAGAATAATGCTGACATGGACCTGTATGTACAGGCTTTTATGTGGACATGTGTGTTTTACTTCTGTTGGGTATATACCGGGAAGGGAACTGCTGGGTCCTAATGAGACTATTTAACCTGGTGAGGAACTATGTTCTAGAACAGCTACATCACTTTGTGTTCCCACCAGCGGGGTAGGAGTAAAGGTTCTGATTTCTCCACAATGTTTTCAACACGTGTTATTACCTGCCTCTTTGATTATTACCTGTCCTGGTAAGTGCGAAGTGGTATCTCATTATGGTATTAATTTACATTTCTGTGATGGCCAATGATGTTGACATTTTTTTTTCATGTGCCTATTGGCCACCTGTACGTCTCCTCTGGAGACATGTCTTGTTAGTCCTTTGACGGAACACCAAGTAAAAGCAGGGGTCACAAAACAGTATCTGAAGTGTAGCGTTCGGGGCAGAATGCATGAACCAGGACAAAGCTGTCCGTTTCATACTGCCAGCAGGAAAAGCAGGCTGTACCGAGAACGTCAGTGGACCGTCCCCTGGCCTCGCTCGACTCCTGGCTGCAAAGGGGGAGTGGACAGATCATTTCTCAGGTCTCTTCCAGCATTCCCACTCCACGACAACGGTTTTGGGGTTCCCTCCCAAGTGGTGCCAGGGAGGGAATTCTCTGGGAATGAGGATTAGAAGCAAAGAAAGGTCAGGATGATTCCTAGCTGAAACTGGAACAGTTTGAGCTGACAGCTGGGGCTGAAATTATTGCTTTGGCTCGTTCCTGTCCTTACACGAGCATCTGCCTCGTTGCCTTTTGTCCTGGCAAAGGAGATTTGCCAAAATAGAAGTCAGTCTGCAAGGGCAAGACGGTGAGCCCAGACAAACTCGCTGATACGGGGTGCCACCTCCTGTCATGAAATCTGACTCCAAAGGGCTGTCTCTGGCTCTGGGATATGCCATCGCCACACTTCAGGGGCTCTGGCCCTCGGAGGAGCATCTCCACAGGTGGCTTCCACCCGGAAACAGCAGGTCACCCAGCCCCACGCCTGCCTCTGTTTCTCCCCCTTCTCCTGCCAACGGGGCGATTAACTCATGGAAGAAAGAGGGAAGGTTAAAGAGAGGCATGTGTTCCACAGGATACCAGAACCACGAGAAAGACTGGAAAATAATGAGCTAAGTATCTAATTTAAGAAGTTTTTTATAAAAAAATTGACAGAATAGCCCAGAAAAAACTGGGGTGGGGGTGGGGGATAAAAATAAGAGAAGTCATTGAACCAGAAAACAAATATTCAAGAAAGGCTCAGCCAAAGCCTAAAGCTGGCTGCTTGGAAAGACTAGCAAAATAAACAGATATCCGGAAAGATTGGTCAAGGGGGACAAAATGAGAGAGAAGGCACAAATAAACCACTTCAGGAACGCTTTGCACATCCCTTCCTTCTGAAGAGGCTGGATGATCTGGTCACTTCACTTGTTAAAATAGTGAGCGGGATAGGTGGGTCTCCCACTAATATTGTGGGTTTTGCTTCAAGCGGGCAAAACTAAAAACGAGAAGACATTGTACCTAAAGAACGTCACCAGTGAGACTGATGTGGTAAATATAGTGAAGTCTGTACCCTAAACACAGAGGTCTCTATCAGTTCCCATAGAATAGCAACCAAATGGTCTTCACACACACACACACGATTATATATATATATATTAAAGGGACCCAAGGTAATAAAATAGAATGGGAACTTAATAACAAAATATATATATATTTGAGGACCTAGTCTCCTGAAAATAAAAATCCAATTCACAAAATAACCCCAGGAGCAAAAAAGATCAAAACTACTATGTGCAGTTATTGTAAGGTAGCAACGAGAGCAGCACAAATCAAAACTAATGGGAAGTGGCCTGGCCAGCGGTGTCCACCTGGAACGTTGAGGTCACCGGTTCGAAACCCTGGGCTTGCCGGGTCAAGGCACATACGACAAGCAAGCAGTGAACAACTGAAGTGAAGCAACTATGAGGTGATTCTTCTCGCTCCCCCCTTCTCTCTCCGTAAAATCAATAAATAAAATCTAAAAACAAACAACCAAAAACAAACAAACAAACAAAAATGAATGGGAAGTGGTCAAAGCAACTCTAGAAAGAAAAAAAAAAAGTCATTGCCGTCAACGGCTTTACTGCTAAACAGCAGTGAGATTACTTGAACTCAGCATTCCAGTCAACTACTCGGAGAACCACAAAAGCCTAAATAACTAACTCATAAACATAAAAAATAAGTTAGAAAATTAAAAACATTCAAAAATAAGGGGCAGCCTAAAACAGGAGATAAGATTTCCCAGATCTGAGAACAGAAAGATCTGATTCAAATTACAGCACTGGGCTTTGTAGCTACGTGACATCCGACAAGTCAAAGTTCTGTTTCTCAACCAGCTGTATAGTGGGAACAACAATACTCAACTCACAGAGTTGTCAAGATTATAAAAATCTGACTGTGAAGAGGAAGTATTTAGCACAGGGCCTGGCCCTGCTACGAGTGGTCAATATTATCAGGTATTTTCATGATCACTCCCAAAAATGTCAATAAAACAAAGTCAGGCAAAGAAGTAGTGAAAATAAATATTCACTATTTAAATTAGAAAGGGGATAGAGTCACACAGGGAATTTTTAAAAAATATTTTTAGCAATTACTATTTACATTTTCATGCTTAGGAAATGAAAATCTGAATAAATTATTATTTTCTTGTAAAAGAAATGACCAGCCTGACCAAGTGGTAGCACAGTGGATAGAGCGTTGGACTGGGATGTGGAGGACCCAGGTTCGAGACCCCGAGGTCACCAGCTTGAGCGCTGGCTGGCTCATCTGGTTTGGGCAAAGCTCACCAGCTTGAGCCCAAGGTCGCTGGCTCGAGCAAGGGGTTACTCGGTCTGCTGTAGCCCCAGTCAAGGCACATATGAGAAAGCAATCAATGAACAACTAAGGAGCCGCAATGAAGAACTGATGTTTCTCATTTCTCTACCTTCCTGTCTGTCCCTATCTGTCCCTCTCTCTCTGACTCTCTCTGTCTCTGTCACCACAGGAAAAAAAAACAAAAAACGAAATGACCAGATCTGACTCAAAACACAGTTGAAATTTTCCTAAATAAACATACAAGCATGCAAAAAATTGAATGGTTATCAAATAATTACTTCCAAAAATGGCACAGGGCCCAGAGGGGTTAATTCTAACAAATCTTCAAGGAACAGATATTTCATGATAACTAAATTATTCCAGAGTATAGAAAAGAATGGAAACTTCTCACTTCATTTCATAAGGTTACAACAGCCCTGATATAAAAGGCTATATATAAAGAGAAAAAAAGCTCAGAAAAATCTCACTTTTGGACATAAAAATCAAAAATAAAATAAGAGCAAAGAATAATATATCACCAAAGAGACTATATCCCAAGAATGCTAGAATAGTTCAAACTTCAAAAATCACAAAATCACACACAGCAGAATGGCTATAACAGGGATAGTCAACCTTTTTATACCTACCGCTCACTTTTGTATCTCCGTTAGTAGTAAAATTTTCTAACTGCCCACCAGTTCCACAGTAATGGTGATTTATAAAGTAGGGAAGTAACTTTACTTTAAAAATTTATAAAGCAGAGTTACAGCAAGTTAAAGCATATAATAATAATTACTTACCAAGTACTTTATGTCAAATTTTCGCTAAGTTTGGCAGAATAAATCTTTATAAAACAACTTACTATAGTTAAATCTATCTTTTTATTTATACTTTGGTTGCTCCACCACTACCCACCCTGAAAGCTGGAACGCCCACTAGTGGACCAGGTTGACTACCACTGGGCTATAATAAAAAAGTCAGAGAATAAGTAAGTATTCATGAGTGGCTTGAGCCCAAGGTTGCTGACTTGAGTCCAAGGTCACCAGCTCAACCCTGAGTTCACTGGCTTAGCCTGAGCCCAAGATCACTGGTCCAATCACTGGTCAAGGCACATATGAGAAGCAATCGATGCACAACTAAGTGGAGCAACAAGTTGATGCTTCTCTCTCTCTCTCTCTCTCTCTCTCTCTCTCTCTCTCTCTCTCCCCCTCCCTCCCTCTCTCTTTCTCTCTCAAAAAATAAGAGTATTGATGAGGATGTGGAGAAACTGGAATCCTCGTATGTTGCTAGTGGGAATGTGAATGGTGCGGCTGGTTTGGAAAACAGTCTGGTTAAACAGAATTACCGTATGACCCAGCAATTCCACTCCTAAGTATAAAACCAAGAGAAATAAAAACACATATCCATTCAAAAACCTGCACATTGACGTTCATAGAAGCATTATGCATAATAGCCAAAATGTCTATCAATTGATGAATAAATAAATAAAATGTGGCCTATTCATACAATGGACTATTATTCAGCCATTTAAAAAATAAAGTACCAGCCCTGGCTGGGGTGTTTAATTGATTACAGTATCGTTCTGATATTCCAAATTTGTGGGTTTGATCCCTGGTCAGGGCAAATACAAGAATCAACCAATGAATGCATAAATAAATGAAACAACAAATCAATGTTTCTCTCTCTCTTTCTCTAAAAATCAGTAACAACAACAAAAATTAAGTACTGACACAGGCTAAAACATGGATGAAACCATGAAAACATTAAGTTAATTGAAAGAAGTCAGTCACAAAAGGCCATATATTTTATAATTCTATTTATACAAAACATCCATAATAGGTAAATTCATAGAGATCAAAGTAGATTAGTGGTTGCCTGGAGCTTGAGTGGTGATACAGAGAGGAAATGGAAAGTGACTGCTAATGAGTACAAGGTTTCTTTTGGAGATGAGAAAACTAGGATTAATTTTAGTGATGGCTGTACCATTCTAAACATACTAAAAACCACTGCATTGTATCCTATAAATGGGTGAATTGTATGATATGTGAATTATATTTTAATAAAGCTGTTAAAGAATTTAGCAAATCAATTAATAGAATGCATTACATTATTAGTTGAAGCAGAAGTATTGTATGATCATTTTGACTGATATACAAAGGATTAACATTCTACCTATTCTTGATTTAAAACAACACTAACAACAAAAAGGAGCAAGCCACCTGCTAAACCAAGAATGGAGGTCACTCCATTGAGCACAATAAGGAGCATCTATCTGAAACAAGTAACAAAGAACATACTTACTGATGGGACTCTAGAACATTCCCAAGTAAGTCAGGATCAACTCAAGGGTTTATCCTACCATTATTATATAATGTAACTTTGAAGTTCCAGCCAATGTAATAAGACAAGAAAAATTAAAATGCAGATATTGAAAAAGAACTAAAATATTCATAATTTGTGGATTATAGCTGAACATGAAAAAGGTCCAAAAGAAGAGCATTAACAGAAACACTGTGAGAACTAATTTAAAGAGTTCACTGAAGTTGCAGGTTACAAAATACTTATATAAAAATCAACAGCTTTCCTACAGCAACACTCAGTTAAAAAATAAAATGAGAAGGTAAAAAAACCTTTCCATAATAGTAATAAATATTATAAATACACAGAAGTAAATTTTTTAAGTGTAAGGGTAATACAAAGAAATTTATATACTCTACAGAAGGACATAAAAGACAAATAAATGAAAATGTTCAATTCTTCCAGCTTGTAACACTTACAAGTGTAAAGCTATCAGCTACATACCTATTGGAATGGCTAAAACTAAAAGACTGACCATATCAAAACTGATGAGGGCCCTGGCCAGATAGCTTGGTTAGGGCATTGGTTAGAGCACTGTCCTAATATACAGGGGTTGCCAGTTCAATCCCTGGTCAAGGCACACACAGAAACCAACTGATGTTTCCCTCTCTCTCTCTCTCTCATTTCTTTCCTCTCTCTCTAAAAATCAATAAAATGAATTTGAAAAACAAACTGATGAGGAAATGGAACTGGAGAAACTGTAATTCTCATACACTGCTGGTATGAATGGAAAGCGGTACAATCATTATGGAAAAGTTTTATTACATAAGACAAGGGTCTCAAGGTCTAGGTAGTTCTACATGTTACTGTTAAATGTTCCTTTTCCTACAAGTTAAAATGTAGCACAGTATTTGGCAAATGCAGCTGTAAACAGAATGAGCTTGACAGGAACTCAACAGGATCAAGTGTAGCTAACTGCAAAGGAGAAATCAATGTGTAACTGACTAAAATATATATAAGCAATGGCTAAGCTTCCCTTCCGGAAGACAGCTTTGGATGTGACCCCCACCCCATCTCCCTTGCTGCAAGTAAAAAAAAAAAAAAAAATGACCTTGCTACAACCACCTCTCATTCTTGAATAATGAAGCAAACTCCTTGAGTTCATTAACAAATTTGAGGACTCAGATTTGGGACTCTCCTGAAAGGACTCCCTCTCCGCCTGGTGTGGGTGCTGAGCCCAGCGGTCAGTCAGGGCAGCTGAAAGGACTCCCTCTCCGCCTGGTGTGGGTGCTGAGCCCAGCGGTCAGCCGGGGCAGCTGAAAGGACTCCCTCTCCGCCTGGTGTGGGTGCTGAGCCCAGCGGTCAGCCGGGGCAGCTGAAAGGACTCCCTCTCCGCCTGGTGTGGGTGCTGAGCCCAGCCGTCAGTCAGGGCAGCTGAAAGGACTCCCTCTCCGCCTGGTGTGGGTGCTGAGCCCAGCGGTCAGCCGGGGCAGCTGAAAGGACTCCCTCTCCGCCTGGTGTGGGTGCTGAGCCCAGCGGTCAGCCGGGGCAGCTGAAAGGACTCCCTCTCCGCCTGGTGTGGGTGCTGAGCCCAGCCGTCAGTCAGGGCAGCTGAAAGGACTCCCTCTCCGCCTGGTGTGGGTGCTGAGCCCAGCCGTCAGCCGGGGCAGCTGAAAGGACTCCCTCTCCGCCTGGTGTGGGTGCTGAGCCCAGCGGTCAGCCGGGGCAGCTGAAAGGACTCCCTCTCCCTCTCCGCCTGGTGTGGATGCTGAGCCCAGCAGTCAGCCGGGGTAGCTGAAAGGACTCCCTCTCCCTCTCCGCCTGGTGTGGGTGCTGAGCCCAGCAGTCAGCCGGGGCAGCTGAAAGGACTCCCTCTCCCTCTCCGCCTGGTGTGGATGCTGAGCCCAGCAGTCAGCCGGGGTAGCTGAAAGGACTCCCTCTCCCTCTCCGCCTGGTGTGGGTGCTGAGCCCAGCGGTCAGCCGGGGCAGCTGAAAGGACTCCCTCTCCCTCTCCGCCTGGTGTGGGTGCTGAGCCCAGCAGTCAGCCGGGGCAGCTGAAAGGACTCCCTCTCCGCCTGGTGTGGGTGCTGAGCCCAGCCGTCAGCCGGGGCAGCTGAAAGGACTCCCTCTCCGCCTGGTGTGGGTGCTGAGCCCAGCAGTCAGCCGGGGCAGCTGAAAGGACTCCCTCTCCCTCTCCGCCTGGTGTGGATGCTGAGCCCAGCAGTCAGCCGGGGCAGCTGAAAGGACTCCCTCTCTGCCTGGTGTGGGTGCTGAGCCCAGCCGTCAGCCGGGGCAGCTCATCTCGGGCTTACTCCTTCTCCACTGGACGGAGGGTCCATTTATAGGAGACTCCCCTGTGGCGTCCACCGCTGGGGCAGCCGTGGCCTGTCTCAACAGCCTGAAGCGGAATGGTCACCTGAACCTGTTTCATTCAGCATATTGGAAGGGAGGTGGGTAGGTCAGCCCCTGCGGTCACTTTAATTAGTGTTTCTATTCCCAACTGGGGCATAGGGTTGTCAGAAAAATAGTTTTCAGTTCTGATGTGCACCTGGGGCCTGGCCAAGGTTTAACTTTGAACGGCCGAGGAACGCCTGTGGGACAATCCAAGACATCCTCGGGTGACCACCTCTGGTCTGGTTATCTGTCCCGCAGCAGTCAGATTTTGTTCTTTGTGCCTGTGGGTTCGCCTTGTTTGTTCTGCATGTAACTGTGCCGGCCATGGGAAACTCAAAGTCTACCACTCGATGCGGCCTCCTGGGGTGCAATCTCCAGAACTGGATCTGTTTACTGGACTTACAGAAATTAAGCACTTCTATAAATTAAGAAATACAACGATCGGGTCAATGGTAGGAAACTGCCGGTCTGCCCAGGGCCGCCTCGCTCCGGGCTGGGAGTCTGTTGTGGGTTTGGGAGGCACTGGTTCCTAACTGCGGCCTCTCTGCCTCCTCAGGTTTCAGCATTTCCCCGGAGGTCGGAGGTCGTGTAGAACCACTTTTGTTATATACTAGGTTTTCGCACAACTCCTGCCCTGCTTCCTCCCAAGGAGTGCGCTTTCTGGAGCGCCCACAGCCGGGGCGGAACGCAGGGCAGGTCACGGGAATGGCACCCGGCAGGCCCCTGAACAGCGAGGTCCCCATCACACGGGCCGCACCGCCTTCACTGAGGACAGCAAGCGAGTCAGGGTCCCCAGCGGAGGGGAGCTGGGGTAGAAGAGGGGATCTCTCACAAGCAAGACTGAGCAGCCAAGGTCTGGCCGGGGGGCTTGGTGGCCGGTCTATGGCTCAGGGCGTAGAGATAGACGTCCGGGGTTACAGGGAAGGAGTTACCGGTTTTACCTACGAGCTCTCTGAGTGAGACTCCCACTGCTCCCCTTCCTCTGAAGGATAGGGAAAAATAATTACATGCCACATCTCTTCAAAGAGCCTCCCTGATACAAACAGATGTTCCCCTAGCAGGCCGAGGTGAGAGAGCTTGCTGCCTGTGCCCACAGGGAGGGCGAGGGGCTTCTAAGCTGTGTCCCTTCCACGGGGAGGGGCCCCCACTCGCCCTGGGCACAGGCCCCTGTGGCTTCGGCAGTCTGCCGCCTGGCCATGAAACGGGCTGAGCGGTCACCTGCCCGGCCGTGCAGGCAGCGGGGCGGAGCCGTCCAGCGCTTGCCACAGGCAGAGGCCGCCGCGAGGTTCAGGGACAGAACACTGCGCTGCGGAGGGTGAGCTGAGGGAAGGGAGACAGGTGCGTGGAGGCCGCGCCACCCAGAGCCTGCCCCTTAGCACTTAGCGTCCTGTGAGCCATGGCGTCCTGGCTGGCCTCGCCTCTCAGTCCCACCCGCCGGGGACAGGGCAGGACAAGCCCTGGGGAGGCCCCTCTGCCCCAGAGGCCCAGAAGCCAGCGGGCTGGGCGGAGCTGGGACGGGTGACTGCTGTGTGGCCGTCTCTGCCCAGAGAGAAGAGGTGAGGCCGGATGGGGACTGCTGTGTGGCCGTCTCTGCCCAGAGAGAAGAGGTGAGGCCGGACGGTGACTGCTGTGTGGCCGCAGCGGGCGGGGACTGCTGTGTGGCCGTCTCTGCCCAGAGAGCAGAGGTGAGGCCGGGCGGGGCCTCGGGCGAGGGGCCCCCCAGGGTATCCCTGGCTCCCCTCACTTTCCCCTCCTGTTTCGTGACAACCTGTGCCCACAGCTGTTTCCCGTCTTCACTGTTTCCTGTCTTCACTGTCACTCCTGAGCTCCTAATATTTTCAATCTGGAACGAGGGATGCAGGAAGCCACAGTCTGTGAAAGATGGAAACTGTGGGATAGCGAGACCTCAGGTGGTCTGCTGGTCTCAAGGCTCATCCCAGGGCCTGCTGGGCAGTGGTTTTTGGGGGACAAAGAGGTAGTGAGTGGTGCTTTCTCCCTGAACCCTGATTTTCAAAAGAACGTCTGGGCTGCAGCTGTGTCGCTGGCTAATTAGAAATGGTGTCTAAGGGGATGTCTGATCACAGAGGGCCTTGTGCTGGGGTCTGAACAGTGTGGCCTCATTTTGGCCTTACCTTATAACCCTCCTCCAGTGTGTGTGCCTGTGATGTACACACACATGTACCCAACACACACACACATCTGTATTCCCAGGGATGCCTGCCTCCTGCCACCACAGGGGACTGCTCTGTGGCCCACTGTTCCAAGACAGCAGGTGCAGAGAGCCGTGTCAGGGCTCCTCCAAGCTGCCCGCCCCTCCGGCCAAGCTGCCCGACAAGGCACAGCTCTTTCCTTGACCGCATGGCAAGTATTACTGTGCCTGAGAAACCCTGGGACACCAACTGGACACCGGGTAGGACTGTCATAGCTACAATCCCTCCGACTGGACACTGGGTAGGACTGTCATAGCTACAATCCCTCCGACTGAACACTGGGTAGGACTGTCATAGCTACAATCCCTCCGACTGGACACTGGGTAGGACTGTCTGTCATAACTACAATCCCTCTGACTAGACACTGTGTAGGACTGTCTGTCATAGCTACAATCCCTTCGACTGGACACTGGGTAGGACTGTCATAGCTACAATCCCTCTGACTGGACACTGCGTAGGACTGTCTGTCATATCTACAATCCCTCCGACTGGACACTGGGTAGGACTGTCTGTCATATCTACAATCCCTCCGACTGGACACTGGGTAGGACTGTCTGTCATATCTACAATCCCTCTGACTGGGCACTGGGTAGGACTGTCATAGCTACAATCCCTCTGACTGGACACTGGGTAGGACTGTCTGTCATATCTACAATCCCTCCGACTGGACACTGGGTAGGACTGTCATAGCTACAATCCCTCCGACTGGACACTGGGTAGGACTTTCATATCTACAATCCCTCCGACTGGACACTGGATAGGACTGTCATATCTACAATCCCTCCGACTGAACACTGGGTAGGACTGTCATAGCTACAATCCCTCCGACTGGACACTGGGTAGGACTGTCATAGCTACAATCCCTCCGACTGGACACTGGGTAGGATTGTCATATCTACAATCCCTCCGACTGAACACTGGGTAGGACTGTCATAGCTACAATCCCTCCGACTGGACACTGGGTAGGACTGTCATAGCTACAATCCCTCTGACTGGACACTGGGTAGGACTGTCATAGCTACAATCCCTCTGACTGGACACTGGGTAGGACTGTCTGTCATATCTACAATCCCTCCGACTGGACACTGGGTAGGACCGTCATATCTACAATCCCTCTAACTGGACACTGGGTAGGACTGTCTGTCATAGCTACAATCCCTCCGACTGGACACTGGGTAGGACTGTCATATCTACAATCCCTCTGACTGGACACTGGGTAGGACTGTTATAGCTACAATCCCTCTGACTGGACACTGGGTAGGACTGTCATAGCTACAATCCTTCTGACTGGACACTGGGTAGGACTGTCTGTCATATCTACAATCCCTCCGACTGGACACTGGGTAGGACCGTCATATCTACAATCCCTCTAACTGGACACTGGGTAGGACTGTCTGTCATAGCTACAATCCCTCCGACTGGACACTGGGTAGGACTGTCATAGCTACAATCCCTCTAACTGGACACTGGGTAGGACTGTCTGTCATAGCTACAATCCCTCCGACTGGACACTGGGTAGGACTGTCATAGCTACAATCCCTCTGACTGGACACTGGGTAGGACTGTCTGTCATATCTACAATCCCTCCGACTGGACACTGGGTAGGACTGTCATAGCTACAATCCCTCCGACTGGACACTGGGTAGGACTGTCATATCTACAATCCCTCCGACTGGACACTGGGTAGGACTGTCATATCTACAATCCCTCCGACTGGACACTGGGTAGGACTGTCATAGCTACAATCCCTCCGACTGGACACTGGGTAGGACTGTCTGTCATAGCTACAATCCCTCCAACTGGACACTGGGTAGGACTGTCATAGCTACAATCCCTCTGACTGGACACTGGGTAGGACTGTCATATCTACAATCCCTCTGACTGGACACTGTGTAGGACTGTCTGTCATAGCTACAATCCCTCCGACTGGACACTGTGTAGGACTGTCATAGCTATAATTCCTCCCCACTCTGGGATTATGGTGCTTCCCCCACTGTGCCCGCCCTTCCTGTGCCCCCACTGTGCCCGCCCTTCCTGTGCCGTCACTTCCTGCCCGGACTCTACCTGTCTGTCAAAGACCTGGGTAGACCTAGCCACTCAGTAAGTGATGGCTGAATACAAAGGATGGCTTGGTGTCCTGGACCATATGGGAAGAAGAAGACTCAAATATGACAGCCCCTCCCACTTCTCACCCTGGGTGGCATCAATTCTGAGAGGCTTAGAGCTCTTTGTCCTCAGGGGGGTTGGCACTCTGGTCCATCTTGCTCACTAGATCTCCACCAGACTGTGCGTTTCTAAGAGGCAGTGTCTCCGTCTCCCTGTTTATTCACCTGCTGCGGCCTCACCTCTCGTGGGGCGTCCGTCCTGTTAGGAAGAGTGCTCTCTTCATGCACCCTGTTCTCAGGAACCCCAGAACTTACGGGACCCCAACACTTTCCTAAGTCAGGCAGTCAGAGAATGTCACTCCCCTGACTGAGAGACATACTCCATCCAGGTTCAGCAGGGAGCAGTTAGAGAAGTATGACCCTCAAGAATTCCACCTTCCTTAGGAATGAGGAATGAAGGATGAAAAAGCTCAGGGGGGGATTGTTAAGATAAAGCAAGGGTCTCAAGGCCTAGACAGTTCTAAACATTATGACTAAATGTTATTCTTGCTAAATGTTAAAAAGTAACATAGTATATTGCAGCCCCAACTTTAAATAGGATTAGCTTGATAGAAACTCAAATGGGTAAGTGTAGCCAACTGCAAAGAAGAAATCAATGTGCAATTGACTAGATAGTGTCTATGAGCAATAGCTAAGCCTCCCTTCTGGGACACAGAGCTTTTCCCGTCTCCTTTACTTGCTGCAAGTAAATAAAACTACCTTGGGACATCACATCTGGTTCTTGAACACAACACCCCAAGCAACAAACCCTTGAATTCCGTAGGTTTGGTAGTTTCTTTAAAAGTTAAACATACACCGATCAAATCATCCGTCATTCCTCTCCTAGGTATTTTAGTCAAGAGATGAAAGCGTATGCCCGTGCAAAAATGTGCACAGGAATGTTCATAGCGGCTGTATCTGTACTAACCCCAAACTAGAAATAATCTAAACGGCCACCCACAGGAGAATGGATAAACTGTGGTATATCCATACATGGACTACTGCCTGCAGCAAAGAAAGGGTGAACTACTGATGCACATAACATCAGGGAGGAGTCTCAAAAGAATCACGCAGACTGAAAGAAACCAGACCAAAAAAAAGAATACCTGATTCCATGGATATAAGAATCTAGTAAAGGCAAACTAATATAAAACGACAGAAAGCACAGTGGCGGAAAGGAGCAGGAGGTGTGGGCGGGGTTACCAAGGGGCATTCCGACACTTGAGACCGATGGGTGTATCCTTTATCTGTAGTGTGCTAACGGTGTCACAGGGATATGAGTATGTCATACTTACCAAATAACTATTTAAATACGTGCAATTTATTACATTTTTTGAACGTGAATAACAGCTTTGTTTGTAATTGGGCAAAATACTGGAAACAATACAGTGCATCAATATTGGAATAAACAAATTGTGGTTGAGTGCAACAACAGAATACTATACTACTTAGTCATTAAAAAAAAACAGATGATTAACACGTACAACAACATAGGTGAATCTCAAAATAACGACGCTGAGTGAAAGAAGCTGGAATCCCACGAAGGGTACACACTCTACTGTTCCATTTTACATAAAACTCTAGGGAGTAAACACTATCTCTGACGGCGGGAAATAGATCTATGGTTTCCTGGAAGTGGAAGAAGGTACAAGAGGAATGGGGGGGGGGACGAGGGATGGGGGAGAGAGCTGCAAAAGGACAGGAGGAAACTTTGAAGCATAATTACCTTCACTGGGTGATTGTTTACAGGGACACAGCATTCACAATCTATCATGTTGTATATATGTATTAAGTATGGGTTATTTTCTTACGTGTCAATTACACATCAATACAGGTTTTAAAAAAAGAGTAAAATTCATCCAAAGAAGCCACAGACAGTTGCTCCTTGTTTACTGTTCCTTACCAGTGACATCTAGCTCTTCTCCTGCTGCCTACAGAGCCACGGGTGACCTCCCTGATCCCTGAGCCACGTTACTTCGAATTGGGACACTGTCCTAGTCGCCTGCTATAAGGTGTGCACTAAGGCTGATGGGGCGTTTGAGCCCTGGAGAAAATAAAGCCCAACATCCTCACCAGCACTCTACCGGATAATCCCCCCCAGAGGTAAAGCTCATGCCGAACACACACCAGCCAATAGTTAGCCTGAATTTTACTTATACCTCCGTAAGACTGCTGCTAAAGTTTATCTGGAAGAATCGAAGCAAAACACACAACTTGTGATTCTCACCAGACTTACATCCTCCCCGTTTGATACCCTAACAACCCTAATGAAGACATGTACATAGTCAGATCTAAGGACAACAGCTGTATGACACCGTTACAATTCAAAAAGTATCAGATTATCAACAACCACCAAGTTTATTTTAACAACACTGCCATCCCATTACCAATGAGCCTGACCAGGTGGCGGAAGTGCGTGGACCTGAGAGGTTGGGGTCCCAGGTTCAAATCCCCGAGGTTGCCTGCCAGCTTGAGTGGGGACTCATCAGGTAGAGCATGATTATCGACATGATCCCCTGCTCGCTGGCTTGAGCCCCAGGTCGCTGCTTGAGCAAGGGGTCACTGGCTCAGCTAAAGCCCCCAGTCAAGGCACATATGAGAAGCAATCAATGAACAACTAAAGTGACACAGCTATAAGTTGATTCTTCTCATCTCTCTCCCTTTCTCTCACCAAAAAAAAAAAAAAAAAAGAATGACCAATGACTTTTACATTGACAAACTCGTTTAAAACCTATGCATAAACAAATAAAAACAGCAATGAGAATAACTGGGAAAGAACCACTGAAAAAGAGTAAGTGAGTCAATACTGAACCCATCAGATTCTGAAATGCACTATCCAAACAGATAGGAAATAGCAGGAAAACAGACCGGTCAGGGAAACAAAATGGAAAATTCAGAGGACAGATCCAAGTTTACACAATGCTTAAGCATTTAATAAACGTGGCATCTCAAATCAGTGAGAATTTTTTTTCAGTAACTGTCATTGACTAACCAGCTAAATATTTGATGGAAAAAAATGGCAATCTTTACCCTTCACACCGTAGGCCACAATTCCAGATGGGCGGAAGATGAGAACACACGACGTCAAGTTCTGGCAGCCAAGTGGGCTGAGCTAAGGCAGAATTCCTACCTCTGCACACATCTAAAAAATACGAGATGAAATGTAATTTTAAAAAAAAATAGTTAATGTGTAGCAGATCTCACAAGAAATAAAAGGAAATCCCCAAGTGTTAGAGGAAATAAGAATCTGAAAGCCAAAATATTAAAAGAAACACTGAGGCCGCGGTGAGCATGAGGTAGGAGTGAGAGGGGGAGGGTGGGGAGGGCGGGGACGGAGGGACAGAAATTCTGGTTCTGAGACCGGGAGGCAGGCCTTAGTGGCTGTGGGCTTGGGCTCCGGCACCGACACACACGGACATAAGATGAGGCCTTGGTTCTAACAAGGCCCAGGGGTTAGCGACGAGACCCTACTCACAGGCCGGGCCCCCGTGAAGGAAACCGACAAGGATCCCTGCCTCGGCATCCATCCATATTCTAACAAGGGTCCGAATGCGGCAGGTGGGAGGCTGGGAAGACAGAATACATCAGGAAACTACATAGGGTGTTGGAAGGTGATGACTATTAGGGGAGCAGAAAATAAAGCAAGACAGGGTGACAAGGAGGGTGGAAGTGTGTGCGTGAGAGAGGGGGCAGGGGTGGGAGGGAGTGACAGACAGACGGGCACAGAGAAGGACATTGTTGTAGGGTATTCAGTAGGATGGTCAGGGCAGGCCACACCGAGAAGTGACAACTGGCCCCAGACCCGGAGGACCCGAGGAAGCCCTCCAGGCAGGTCTCTGAGCGAGGGCACCGTGAGCAGAACAGAGCGGAGGGCTGGGGACAAGGGCAGAGGCAGGAAGACCCGTTAGGAAACGAGCGGGAATCCAGGTGGCAGAAAGCCGGGGCCTTCCAAGTGGAACCTAAGTGAAAGGGAGACGAAAAATCTTTGTCCCTCAACCTAAGATGACAGCAAAACTCTTGAGTAAAGGGAGAAAAAATCTTCACTGGGGAAACGAAGCTTAGGCCTGCTAGCAATTAAGAGGCAGAATGCATACTCCTCATTTGATACGAGAAGTTCCAAGATAGTCCATTAATGGAAAAATCAGTCCCAGGCCAATGATAAATCTAGGCTACTCAAATGAGAAACCTGGCAAACTCAAATGCAAAATCACTCAACAGAAACATTTCCAGAACTAAGACCGGTAGGATTGCCACGAGTTCCCCAATAAAGATAAGTTCACAGTCGGAGAGTACAACACACACAAGGAAGTCATCACGCAAGGAAGATCAGAAGACACAGCAAGCAGGGGCATCGAGTCCCAGCAAGAAACTGAGACCACCTATCAAACTAAAACATACTACAGGACAGGCCCTGGCCTGTTGGCTCAGCAGCAGAGCGTCGGCCCAGCATGTGGAAGTCCCGGGTTCGATTCCTGGCCAGGGCACACAGGACAGGCGCCCATCTGCTTCTCCATCCTTCTCCCTCTCCTTTCTCTCCCCTTCTTTCTTCACCTCCTGCAGCCAAAGCTCCATTGGAGCAAAGTTGGCCCGGGCGCTGAGAACAGCTCCATGGCCTCTGCCTCAGGTGCTAGAATGGCTCCAGTTGCAGTGGTGCAATGGCCCAGATGGGCAGGGTATTGTCCCCTAGCGGGCATGCCGGGTGGATCCCAGTCACCGGGTGCATGCGGGAGTCTGTCTGTCTGCCTCCTCCCCCCCACTGCTTCTCACTTCAGAAATATTAAAAAAAAATTTTTTTAAATACTATAGGATAAATTATACTGAAAAATCTCTCCAAGGAAAGAAGGCTGAACAACAGAAGCCTGGTAGTGAAGGATCCCACACTACGATGTCATTAGCATGAAGTTCAAGAACCAGCAAAACAAAATCTGTGGTGTCAGAAGTCAACACGGTGGTTACAGTGGTGGGGGTGGTGGGTGGGCTGATGACTGGGAAGGGTGTGAGGGGGCCTTATGAAAATATCTATTTCTTGATGACTGAGCTCGTTACACAAGGGAGTGGACTTTGCGAACATTTCACCCAGCATGTTGTGAGGAGCGAGGCCCAGCTAGCTAACATGCCAGAGGGCAAAGAAGGAACGGGTCCCTGCGCCTTTCCACACCCACACGGAAGACCTGGTGAGCGCACAGCAGTGGGGAGGCTCCCAGTAGTCTCGGAGGGCGGGCCCAAGGGAGGTCCCCCAATCAGAGCCTGAGCAGTCTTTTGAAGGAGCCCTGATGGGGTGGAGGAAGGGGGGAAACACATCATTCAAGTTTCAGAGCTGTTTCCGGCTGAGATGGGCTTGAAGGTGGGAGGGTGATGAAGACCGGACAAGTCCTCCGGAAGCAGGTGCATTCCATCGAACAAAGAACATCAGAGCTGAAGATGGTCTTCGTGGCCCAACCCCTCACTTTACAGAAGAGGAAAACAAGGCCCAGAGAAGTAGAGGAACCTACTCAAGCCCACCCCCCGTGTTAGGTTTCCCTTGGTGGCGGATGTACAGATTCAAGATGACAGGCAGTCAGGTAAAGTGGTGGAAAAGCAAGACTCCAGAGACATACGGCTTAGATTCTAATTCCAGCTCTGCCACTGGCCAGCTAGCTGTGTGACCTTGGACAAGTTATATATCCTCTGTGTGCCTCTGTTTCTTCACCTGTAAAATGGTGTACAGGCCCTGGCCAGTTGGCTCAGTGGTAGAGCGTCGGCTCAGTGTGTGGAAGTCCCATGTTCAATTCCCGGCCAGGGCACACAGGAGAAGTGCCCATCTGCTTCTCTACCCCTCCCCTTATCCTTCCTCTTCCTCTCTCTCTTCTCCTCCTGCAGCTAAGGCTTCATTGGAGCAAAGTTGGCCCGGGCGCTGGGGATGGCTCCACGGCCTCCACCTCATGTGCTAGAATGGCTCTGGTTGCAACGGAGCAATGCCCCAGATGGGTAGAGCATCGCCCCCTGGTGGGCATGCCTGGTGGACCCTGGTCGGGTGCATGCAGAGTCTGTCTCTCTGCCTCCCCACTTTTCACTTCAGAAAAAAAAAAAAAGTGTACAAAACTTTCTACAAAATGTATAACCAAATAGAACCTTCTACTACAGCTGAACAGACAGCTACACTGGGACCCAGAGATTTCACTGCTAGACACGTCCCCACAGAAATGCACACATTTGCGCATCAAGACACGAACCGGTGTGGCCACAGCAGTGTTATTTTTAATAGCTAAAATGGTTATTATAGTTAACCACCTGATACATTGAAAACTACTGTCCTGGATCACTATGAAGCAATCACTATTAATCAAACTACAATGACCCATGGATAAATGCCACAGGTTTACTACTGAGCAAAAGAAACCAGCATACCATTCAATTTATACAAAGTTGAGAAACGGTCAACATCAGTGTATGGTGGGCAGGGAACATGGTGACCGGGAGGGGGCACAAGGCTTCTGGGGCACTGGTATGCTCTTGATGTGGGTATCGGTGACACAGTTATGGTCACGTGGTGAGAAGTCTTTGAGGTGTATGCTTATGAGGCACATGCCTTTCTGTATGTGTGTTATATTCAGTAAGGAAGTTTACTTAATAACAATAATGGAGCCTACCTCACAAGGGCATAATGAGGACCAAAGGAGGTAATACTATCTATAAAACGTTCGGAACGGAGTGTAGCAGCGACAGGACGAGCTAGGGAAATGTCTGCTGACATCAGCCAAAGCGGAGGATGAGCCCTCTGCTTCTAGGTGTCCTTCCTACACCCGCCTCGGAGCCCTCTCCAAGCAAAACGGAAGGGTTCCTCTCTCCCCACATTCTGCGCCATCTACCACCACGGTCCTGAGCACAGTCCCCGGGACACTGAGACAGGGA
Source organism: Saccopteryx leptura (assembly GCF_036850995.1). Taxonomy (NCBI): domain Eukaryota; kingdom Metazoa; phylum Chordata; class Mammalia; order Chiroptera; family Emballonuridae; genus Saccopteryx; species Saccopteryx leptura. The sequence goes on along the minus strand of NC_089504.1, from coordinate 359,422,837 downwards.
AGGTCCCCAGAGCTCACGCAGCCTGCCCAAGCTCTCGCACTGGGGGCGGAGCCTGGCGTCACCCAGGCAGTCGGCAGCAGCAGCGAGCTCTCATCCCTGACCCCTCGTAAATTACATCTGGGTACTTCATACATTATTAAATATAGTTGCTGCGCTCTCTGATCTTGATTTTAGAACAATCTCCTAGGGCTCAGAAAAAGTCATCCTTGCTTTTCACTTTTCCTGGATCATATTCTGCAGAGAGCTTTTGGTTTAAAACAACAACAACACCCACAGCGGTCAAACTACGGTTCCATCAGTTAAGTACAGTGGGAAAATACAGGGGGTGCTCAGTCTCTTCTTCCCTCGCACGTCTGGGTATCAGAACGGCGAACCCGCCTGAAAATGTGGTTTAAAGAGGACTGATGTCTGCGGACTGGAGAGAGAAGAGATTTCCTCCCTCGCGGCAGCTGGGAAGGCCAAGCACTTTCTCGCCCTGAATTCTCTCCGGGTCTGAGCCGCGAAGTGAGACAGGGCCGGGTCTGGGAATAAAGAGTTGGCCGGGACCAGCCTGCCCACCTCTGAGGTCTGGCTTCGAGAAGAGGAAACAAGTTGGCCGCAGGACTCAAGAGCAGGGGGCTGGTGTCCAAGAGCCCTGCCCTGGGGCGCCCAACCCAAAGGTACTTTCATGTTGCAGATGCCAAATTCTGTATCTGTAAACACAATGTGTTTCCTTTTCACGCTGGGCTTTGAGGCTATTATTGTCCAGCACTTTCTGCACCACAAGCCCGAACGTAAGCAGAGCAGTGAGGGGTGTGGCCTCGTTCCTCAACGCCACAAAGATGTGGTTTGGGGTCCCGGGCCCAACTTCTCAGGTGAGGAAAATGACACCCCATGCTGGGCAGGGCCTGGGCAAGCCTGATGCAGGGGGAAGGAGCCTGACCCAGGCTGAGGTGGGATTTCCTTCCTGTTCTGGGGCTGTGGGGAGCTTTGGTCCCAGAAACCCAGGCAGTCCTGGGACGCTCCAGTGCCCAGGACCGTGCTGGGGCTGCAGAGCTGGTGCCCCCAGGAGGGGCACTCTTTTCAGGGAGCTGTGGTCCCTCTTGACGATCATGGTTTGGAAAAAAACAGGAACACCCTGACAGTGCAAAGGCAGGAGGAACACGTGAAGTGAGCTCCACCCCAATTCTTCCCTGACACGGAAGCCAAATCAAAAACGCCCTCCAAGACTCTCGGCACCTCCCCAGCGCCCCAGGCGTCGGGCACATGTCCTCAATCTGGGGGCCCACCCAGGCTGACCATTAGGGCAAGTTTTCCCTTTTCACATGGACAGCCTCCCAAATGAGAGTCCATTCCACCTGCGGGGAGGGCGTCCAATTCCCACGTTACAGGCCAGAGCCCACAGAGCCGCCCACCCACGGAAGGCTCCGGAACCCCCACTCACAGGGCACGTCCGCGTCTGCAGGCTGGGGCAAGTCCTCTGACGCTCAGGGGGGCATGTGGTTCTCATCTCTTCGGCTAATTCTGAATAACTAGGAACGACTGCCTAGGGTTTATGTGGAGAGGGATTCCAAGATCCTAAAATCATTTCGGGACTTATGCGCAGAGTGCTGCGATGGATTAGCAATGCCTGCCCTGGTTTCAGAACCGGGGAGTGGTGGCAAACTGACTAAGTCCTCCCCACTGGCCACTCCAAGCCCTGACCTTGGTCATCAGGCAGGCAGAAAGTGTCCATTGCCTTGCGACCTCAAATATGGAATGGAGCACACAACACAGAGGGCCCCAGAAACTCAAAGAGATATCTTATTTCCTTGTTACCTAGGACTTGGTTATCCAGCTTGGCCCCTTTAAGGATCCCTGAGGTCTTACAGATTGTCTAACGTTGGCATGGAGCCTCTGGAATGTGTAAAAATTGGACATGACAACCTGTAGACAGAAAGGACTATGGAGAGTGGGGGGTGTCTAGAAAATCTAGCAATGGCAGCAGCCAGGAGGGGACATAGATGAGCCTCCAACTCAAACCCAACACCTCATACAGGCCGGTCTTGAAGCCTCCACAGAGACAGGTTTCTGGAGCTTTAATTCCAGGCTCCAGCCAAGCGGGGAAGATTCATTAGTTAACAGTGGATATAATGACCTCGGGTGTTACTTTCTACCTTGAAATATTCTCACCCAACAAATGTTCTTTGATCTCTGGAAAGCCACCCCTTTTCAAAAGCCTGAGAAGTCTACCACACCTCAAGAGCCATCCCTTTTCTGGGCCGTCTTTATATGCAGAAATGCACTGCCACGTGAATTCACTGCCGCTTAACTGTAGCTACTACGCTGATCCCAGCAGCAGAAGGGTCGGTCATCTCTGAGGATGACAAAGCCCAATTCTCCCTTCCTTGGCAGGATCCCTGTACACCTGGTCCCCTCAGATGACACCTTCCCTTGGTCTCTGAGTGGCAGTGGAGACGCCTCCGATGGAAATGTCCATCGCAAAGGAGGCTTGGGGCAGGCTCCGAGGTGGTAGAAGGGACAGGCTCAGAGAAGAGGCACTCCGCATCTCATCCATCCACAGGACCACAGTCCCTTCTCCCTGCCAGAGGGTAGAACTGGCACAAAATGACGTAGCCAGGGCTGAACACACACCTAGCTCGGGCCTCCCAGAAGCTGGTTATGACAGGACACGGCTTTTCCGTTGACCTGCCTTCACAACAAGCACCGCAGATACCCCTGCTCTCTGTGTAGGCAATGCTGTCACCGAATGCTGTGACCAGCCTTCACAACAAGCACCGCAGATACCCCTGCTCTCTGTGTAGGCAATGCTGTCACCGAATGCTGTGACCAGCCTTCACAACAAGCACCGCAGATACCCCTGCTCTCTGTGTAGGCAATGCTGTCACCGAATGCTGTGACCAGCCTTCACAACAAGCACCGCAGATACCCCTGCTCTCTGTGTAGGCAATGCTGTCACCGAACAAGCCAACATGTGCCCTGCAGACCTGTCCACCTTAGTTTAGTTTGTGTAAAAACTGCCCTTCAGTGGCAGGGACATCTGTTTTTGAACAGCTTCCATTCCTCGTGGCACGCTGATTAATTAAAACAAAGCACACACAAGGCACCGCGCACACTGCTTGGCACTTAGGAGGGGGCTGCATCTGTTCAGGATGCAACCCAACAAGCACTGCTGACTGACACCCTGAACTCGGCCGTTCCCCAGCCACCCGAAGCCATGCCACACCCCCCACGCCTGCGGCGGCCACAGGGCTGACGTGCGTCTTTCCAAATGACAGGGGGAAAGGTGGGCTGCTTTGCAAGTCTTTGGCTTAAATCCTGAGTGTTTCGTAAGGGCCTCCTACACCTCCGGTCTCGCACTAATTTAAGGCGCTGCAGAAACACAAGGTATGATTATCACTTCTGAAAGGAAGAAAAAAACAAATACTGGCCCACAAACTATCCATAGTTGTACAGCAACAGATAAGGCTGTTTTATAAGCCAGCTCCCTAGAGGGACATTTATTATGGTGAGGCCAGTGTGCACAGCAGAAACTATAGAAGCCATCAAGATAACACGAATACCAACCCAGAGGACTTTTGAAGTGTAAACATAAAAGTCTATTAAGAATACAATGTTGGTTTAATCCCAAGACAAAAAATCTGCTTAATGAAAAGCACAACTCATCTCAAGAAGGAAATATCGATACCAGCTGTGAGCAGAAAATGAGGGGATTCCTTCCAGGGAACATTTGAATTTCAACCCACTGCCTTTCCAATATTTTCTCTGGACATAAAGTCTCAAATACTTTTCCGAGGATCTCATTTTTCTCCAGGAGGAGGAGGTCAGAGAGAAGTCTGGGCAGGGCCCGAGGAGAGTTTGGCAGGGCCCGGCAGGGCAGAGACCCACCCCTCAGGGATCACCCTGACCCAACTCCGGCTCACTTCTCTGGAGACAGCAGGGAGCAGCCTCCCTCCCTGCCCACCAGGCACTAACGGGGACCCCAGAAAGACCCTCATTCTGGCTGCTACAGGGGCAACAGAGACAAATAGCAGCCCTGTGCTGCTGACACACACAAGCTGCACCTACCAGCAAGACGCTGGTGACCAGGATACGCCATTCAACTCCTCTCTTTAACAACACTGCTTAGCCACTGCCTGATTGTTGTTGTTGTTTTTTGTTTTTGGGGGGGATTGTGGGGGGGTTTTTTTGCAATATGTTCTGGAGAAGCAAAGGGAATCCAAGCATTCGGGAGAAAGGAGGCCTTATTTGAAAGGATTTTCTGATGATGAGCTCTGTCCTACCACCTTTGAGAGGGATCACAGACCCTGGAATCAAGACAGACTGATTTATCCTGACCAGGCAGTGGTGCAATGGATAGTGTCGGCCTGGGATACTGAGGACTCAGGTTCAAATCCCAGAGGTCACCGGCTTGAGCATGGGCTCATCCAGCCTGAGCACAGGGTCACCGTCATCTTGAGCGTGGGATCACTGACACGACTCCACGGTCGCTGGTTTGAGCCCAAGGTCGCTGGCTTGAGCCCAAGGTCGCTGGCTTGAGCAAGGGGTCACTGGCTCAGCTGGAGCCCCCCAGTCAAGGCACTTAGGAGAAAACAATCAATGAACAACCAAAGTGAAGCAACTATGAGTTAATGCCTCTCATCTTTCCCTTCCTGTCTGTTTGTCTGTCTCTCTTTCTCACTTAAAAAAATAAAATTAAAAAAAAAAAACTTGTTCATCAACAACACCCGTGGGTGCTGAGCACTCATAAGGACGTATTTAAACCCTCCTTACTCGGCCCTAGCCAGTTGGCTCAGTGGTAGAGCGTCGGCCTGGCGTGCAGAAGTCCCGGGTTCCATTCCCGGCCAGGGCACACAGGAGAAGCGCCCATCTGCTTCTCCACCCCTCCCCCTCTCCTTCCTCTCTGTCTCTCTCTTCCCCTCCCGCAGCCGAGGCTCCATTGGAGCAAAGATGGCCTGAGGCGCTGGGGATGGCTCCTTGACCTCTGCCCCAGGCGCTAGAGTGGCTCTGGTCCCGGCAGAGCGACCCCCCCCAGAGGGACAGAGCATCGCCCCCTGGTGGGCGTGCCGGGTGGATCCCGGTCGGGCGCATGCGGGAGTCTGTCTGACTGTCTCTCCCCGTTTCTAGCTTCAGAAAAATACCAAAAAAAAAGATAAAAAAAATAAATAAATAAACCCTCCTTACTTAAACTCCTAAGTATATTACTTATAGCTCCCACTAGGCCCGAGGACTGAAATAAAGGACAAGTTCTTATATATATATATAACTTCACATTTAAGCATGTATAAACATAATAAATATAGTAATATAACATAATATTATGTAATATAACCAGAAACCACCTGTAATGCTAGCAAGAAGTAACCAGTTGTGCCAACTCTTCTCTTATACACGGATGTGTAACTACCATCCATCCATCCATCTATCCATCCCATGGGGAGGCCGCACAGAAGGTGCCATAAAAGCCTAAGTTTCAGGCCAAAGTCCCAGCTCCACCACCTTCTAGTGGTGTGTAGTACTAATAGCTAGTAGCCTTTGGGTAAACCGTTTAAAGTCTCTAGATTACGACTTCCGCATCTGTAAAATAACAACAATAACAGTGCCTATTATTAGCAGAGTCACAAAAGATTAAATGACTACACTAATGAGTGCCTGGCAAAAAATAAGCCCTCAAGAGTTCATCATCACAATGACAATAATTATAATAATTACTATGATTATAAAAACACTCGCTGATCTACAGCTCTGTGCCAGTCTCTGGACGAGGCAGCAAATGACGTGGGCCTTCTGATTTTGCAAGAATCTTTAGTGGGGCATGAGATTTCTCACGGCAACACCACCAATACAATCTCCCTCTCTTGCTGGGGACGATAGTAGACCCAAACATGAGAGCCATTTACAGCACGAACAACTCCCTCCCAAAGCCATGTTTAAACAATTATAATAAGCATTATGTTGCCGGTACCCATGACCATAGGAGGCCAGCCCAGCACCGTGCTCATCTTGCAGAGATGTCTTTTGTGTGGGTTTTGGGTTTCAGGCTGGGCTATGCAAAACCATCAAGTGAGTCACAAAACGAGTTTTCACAGGCTCACCCTGTCACAAACCAGGCAGGGGTTCATACTGACATCCCCACAGTAAGATGAAACAGCATGCTTAGTCAGGCAATAAATACTAACACAGCTCTGACATCAGGGGGACACTGATTAAAACTGATGTCAATAATTTATGAAACACAATATGGTCTTCAGATGCTCTTTTGGAGGGAAAAAAAAAGGCCTAGCAACCCAGGTGGTTTAAAACTGTTCATGCATTTCCTCTTGAATGTACACCCCCCCCACCATGCATGGATGCTTCCTTACACCATGAATGTAAATGCACATGTGTATGAGAGCATGTGAACACTGCTGATACATATGGGCGGAAGAAAGTATTTAGAAATTCCACTGAGAGCTGTCCAGGCTGTAACGTTAGACGTAGTCTTGTCTTTCATATTGTTCTGAAGACTTTTTTTTTTTTTTACTTTTTCTCCAGAAGAAATCCAAAATTGCATTTGAGATAAAATTGGGCTTTACAAAAGTTCACATTTATTATTTATTCCGTAGAGAACTCAACCTTATCACAGTACCGAAAAGAAAGCTTGACCAAGAAACACACCTACAGGATGTGTGTATTTCTTAGCCTTCTCAATGTATTTGGGACCTATGTAGAAGAACCATTTAGTGAGATAATATCAAAAAATATTTTCAGAGTTTCAGAGTGGCAGTGGTTGGGATGGGGGCGGGGAGTTAACCTGGGAAAGGATACCATTTTAGTCTATTCTTAATCGTGTCTCATTTTGTAAAGTCAAAGACAGACTAGCACAATGACAATGCTTCGTTTTGATCAAGACTGATTTGTGGAATAAAAAAAACATAGGTACTTCTTTACTTTGCCTTAGTTGTAAATAATCTGGGTCGTCTGACTTGATAGGTCAACAGTGTGAAATTCACAAGATGGGATTATGCTGGAGAAAAAAACATCTGAGCCGCTGACAGCACAAAAGTTAGTGTTTGAAGGATTTATTAATGCTCTTTTCCTAGCACAGTGCCCTGTAGTGTCTCAGAACACCTGTCAAATACTAATTCATTCACGTATCTCCACTACAGGCCCTTTTCATAAAAGCCTCGACCTTTAATTGTAAATCACTTTTAAATTGTCTTTGCTGGTTCTCTCTTTTGCAATAGAATGGAAAAATCACTAAGACTTCAATTAAGAGTTTATGGGAACTTCAACCTGACTTTCCTGTCTGTATCTACAAGGTATCAGAACATCTATTCAGAAAGGAAACTGTAAATAACTTTAACATAGTTGAGTTGGCTCGGCTTTTATCAGATGACTGAACCATTGGCAAGATTTAAAGATACTGTAACCACTGAGAATTGAAATAACCTCAAGTAAAAAAAAAAAAACAACAACAAAAAAAAAAAACAGGAAATACTGTCAGCCTATTATTTGTCATGTAGATTATGTACTTATTAGGCCTAATTAACCTTTTTGAGCAAAAAAAGGCTTACTAATTACATTAGTTAATATGTTGATTGCTCAATTTGGCTTAAAAAAAAAGTCAATCCAATTTGTGCATCGTTAGTGCTTCAGTCAAAAGACAAAATCCTAAACTACAGAGGTTATTTCATGTGCTTGACCATTGTTACAGCAAATGACTGTGGTTTTATGTCTCCACACTGAAGTGACCGGGAGAGAGAGGGGTGCCTGATGAATGTGAACACATCTGACACGAGGATGAATCTTCAAACCAGCAAAACGTTGCCCCGTCCAGTTTATCTGCCTCAATGTACTCACTGGCATTTGTCCAATGAGACCCCCAGCCAGTGACAATTCAAAGGTATCTTTCATATGCACATACAAACTAAAACTGATAGCAGAACCCTGGGAGGCCCTTGGAATGTCAACACAGGGTTTTTCCGCACAAAAGGAAGAAAAGAAAAGAGGAATGGGGGAAAGGGGGAAGAGATGGGAAAAACCAATATTTCTGAAGACCTTGAGCAGATCAAAGGAATTGCATTCTCAAAAGACCACTAATTCCGGTTATAACTAGTATCTCTCACTGTGGAATCCTGAACCGTCTCTTCCAACTGCCAACCAGTTGCCTCTCTTAAAGAAGGGAGGGGGGGTAAGAACAATTAGGTCTGCAAAATCAGGACCCACTGAGAGTAGAAATGGAGGCCCCGCCACGCAACAGGAGGCACAGCCCCTCGCAGACCCGGAGGCCGCCGGGGCCTCAGCGCCCACCGCTCTGCAAGACATGTTTTTCCATTGGATTGCTCAGAAGTCTGCATCCGCCGCCGTCGTGAGGCACAAACTATTCGACAACAACATGACACAATTAATCAGAACCAGACGTCAAAACGTGTGTTTGTGGGACCAGCAAACTGCAATGTCCTCGGAGGGCGCAGCAATTGAAAAAGACTCACACTGGCTGTTGGGGGGGGGGGGTCAGAGGAAAAACCTATATGTTCGCAGAAGATGCACACCAAAATGGCACTTTACAAACTCAAAGATTTTCACTGAAATGAGATGAGCATTTTGGAAATTTCTCTCACACACTGGAAAAGTATTCTTACTACCTGCCCCCCTCTTTCCCCGCCCCCCTCCCCCAGAGAAACTGGTGCCTGAGTTTCTATAGCAGCAAAGTTGTACTATTCAGAAATAGAACGTATCCTTTTCTTTTCCTCTTTTTTTTTTTTTAAGCCTCATTTCTGACACAATGTATTCGCCAGTGCCGGTTTTTGTCAGTTTTCTCTTTCAGGAACTGAATTAAAAAGCAAGAATCTGGACCCTCAGTTAATTCAAAACTGTTTAATTTTACGAAACTCGGACACTAACCAAAAAAAAAAAAAAAAAAAAAAATCTTATATACTTCTTTTTTGAATCAGAATTGAATTAGTTTAAAATGATTACTGAACTCTCCTTTGTAATCTGTAGATAGTAATTAATTTAAATCACATCATTCTTTTGCTAACACAAACACGCTGTCCAAAAGAGAAAAAAAAATTCAAACCATGAAAGACAAATGGGAGGACGCAGAAGTGAGATTCGTCGGGGACTGAACTGGCCGCAAACTGTAAGCCCCTCGGCCGTCTCCCAATGGGTTTAAGGCTGTGGCGCTGGGACTTCCCGGGAACCGGCCGGGACCCCCAACTGCGCGCCCAGCTGCAGCCGAGGGAAAGGGGGTCGGGGGTGGGGCGGAGGTGGGTCCCAGGGTCTCGACAAACTAAGGGGAAGGCAGTGAGTATTTGCATTTGGATCCGAGGTTAGAGGGACCATCCGAGGTTAGAGGGAACTCTTCTGTCTTAGGAGAGCTCACCGGGCGCAACCCCGAGGGTCCACGGCCAGCGCCACGAGCGCGAGTGGTCTGCTCTCTCTGCCCATCCAGGTCCACGACATCCCAGAACGCACCGCCCACCATTCCCTCGGCATTCCCGCAGCGGATGACCCTCCGCGCGGCGGCCGCCGGCGCTCCGGAGAACTCGTGGCCGCGAGGCCCGGGAGCAGCCTCCCGCGCTCCCGCCCGCCGCCCGCACCCCCGCGGCGCTCCACTCACCCACGCACTCGTTGGCCTCTCGGGCGGTGGCGCGCTGCCAGGGCCGGTCGTAGTGGAAGGGCTTGCAGCGGTCGCACTCGGGGCCCGCCGTGTTGTGCCTGCAGTCACACACCAGGCTGTCGTCGCGGTCGCGCACGCAGCGGGCCGCGTGTCCGTTGCACTTGCAGCGGCCGCCCACCTGCAGGTCGGACACTGCGTAAAAGTACGAGTCGCGCGCCAGCTCCGAGTCGTCCTCGTTCTCGTCGCCGAACGTGTGCAGGCGGCTGAAGGCCACGCGGATGTCGGTGGCCGTGACCCAGTCCTGCAGCACGGGCGAGTTGTCGAAGTCGTGCGCCGAGGGCCGCCCGTCCAGCGTGCTGAAGGCGATGAGGCCGCCCGAGAGCGGGCGCATGTCGGTGTGCGAGTCCGTGCACACGGCCTCCTGCTCGTTCTGCTTGGTGATGGGCGCGCGGTGCGGCCGGTTGTACATCTTGCGGCACTGCGTGGAGTAGAACTGGAAGGGCACCCACGTGCGCCCGTAGTCCATGGACTTGTAGATCGCCATGGACTCGGGCCGCGGAGAGCAGAACTGCAGGCTCACGTAAGTCACCTCGAACTTCTTGCCGAGCGACAGCGTGAGCGTGACGTTGTGCGGAAACTGCAGGTAGTTCTCGGACTGCCAGCACGTCAGGTTGTGCGGGTTGTTGAGGTCGGTGAGGAAGGAGGGCGGGTGCGCCTTCTTGGGGTCGGACGCGTTGCAAAGGTGGCAGGCGCGCAGCCGCTCCTCGCCGCGCTCGCTCACCACGCAGTAGCGCGCCGCGGGCCGCCCGCAGGTGCTGGACACGCGCACGTCCTTGCCGAAGGCCGCGTTGACAAAGTCCGGGATGCAGCGGCGCGGGTGGCCGTTCTCGTCCGAGCAGGGGTCGGGCTGCGCCGCCTGGCCCGCGAACATGCTGAGCCCGGGCCCGCCGCGCACCGCGCCCACCAGGCACGCCACCGCCGCCAGCAGCGGCAGCGCCTCCCACACCACACGCATCATGCTGCGTCCAGCTTGCCCCGGCCCCGCCGCGCCGCAGAGTCGGTCCGCCCGCCGCAGAAGGCGCCTGCGGAGAGAAGGGAGCTACGCTCAGCCAGCCTGCCCCGCGCCCTCCACCCCCCGCGGGGCAAAGAGCCGGGGCGCGGGCGAACGCCCGGCTTCCCCACGGCCGACTGCCCGCCTCGCAGCGGAAGGCGAATCCGGAGCCCCCAAGCCAGCATCGCCGGCGCTTCTCCCCGGCCGAGCGGCGAACCGGAGCCGCGGGCGAACGCTGGGCTTCCCAGCCACCACCGCCTCCACGCCGCCCGAGGGGCATGCCCGCGCCCGCCTGCCCATCTGCAGCCAGCCCGCCTAGCACCCCAAGTGTCGGGCGCAGGAAAACGCGGGGGTCCCCGGCCCCGCGCGGCCCGCGCTCCTTCCTCCCGCAGCCTGGGATCCCTCTCCGCTGCCGCAGCTCGCGTCCCCGCCGGAGCCTCTGCATTCAGGACTTTACCTCTGGAGAGGGCAAAAGAGAAAGAAAAGTTTGCCCGGCCCTGGCCGGAAAGCCCGCACGCCGGACAGCGAGAGCCTCTCGTTCGCTGCTAGCAGACGCGTCCTGCTCAGCGCGGGCTTGCCAGCTCCATGCCCGGCGCGGCCGCCGCTACCCAGCCCCGGCCCCGGCCCGGCCGCTGCCGCTGCCGCTGCCGCTGCCGCCGCCGCCGCCTCGCTCTCCCGAGTGACGACGCGGCCGCCCGTCTCCCGCCGCGGTCCGACTGCTGCCCAGCCCGCGCCCGGGGCGCACACACACTCACGCTCGCTGGCGCGCACTCACACACACGCACGCACGCCTCCGAGGGCTGCTCCGCCGCCGCCGCCGCCGCCGCTCGCGCCGGGAGTGGGGGGCGGAGGGGAGCGCGGGGGCGGGGGGCGGGGCCGCCGGGCGGGGCGCCGGCCAATAACGTCGGCGAGCAGCCGCCCGGTCGCGAGCAAAGTTTTCACCCCGGGAAAGAAGAAACTTAAAGGGAACCGGCCTGGGACGCGGAGAGAGCGAAAGGGCGAGCGGGTGGGAACCCGGGAGCCCGAGAAAGAAAAGCGGAGACAAAGAGAAAGCTAGAAGAGCGCCCGGGGAAACCCCGGAGAGGGGGCTGGGCCCGCGCGCACCCCTGGAGGGAGGAGGGGCCGGCCGGGACTGTCAGCCTCGCCCGGCCCGGCGCTGCCCCGGAGCCTCGCCGCTTTCCGCCAGCCCTGCGCCTTTGGGAGCGCGCGGGCGGGGTGTGGGGGAGGGGACAGTTTTCTCCCTCCTCGTCCCGTCCAAACACTTCTGTGTTTGTTTTCTTTGCTGCGCCGAGGTCGGGCCTTCTTCTAACCCAGCCTGATGGCCCCGGTGGCACCTCGTACAGCGCCGTGCCCCTGTCGGCAAACAGCGGGGGCCCGGGGTCATGAGGAGGAGGAGAAGGAGGAAGGTGTAACCTCTGCCTGCTTGCCCCTCCTGCCTGAAGCCTTTGGGGTCTGGTGAGAAGGGGCTGCTCCTACACACCGCGCGCGCGCGCGCGAGCACACACACACACACACACACACACACACACACGCACACAGTTGTCACTGTGCAGTTGGGCCTGTAGGTCGGAGTGTGGCTCCTTTCATGCCGGGGGAGCTCAGGCGGGCAGGAGACAGAAGAGACCTGCACCTGGGCATTGGCCAAGGCCACTGTAGACATGTCTGCGGAGCCTTGGGCTGGGGGAAGCCCAGCCCTCCTCAGATCCCTGGAGGTAGGCTTGTAGTACTTCTTCCTGGCTCAAGTATTTCGGGGTGCTCTATACCTTGTCTTATCACATGGGAGCCCCACAACAGCTTTGCAAAGCAGATATTTACTCCTTTTTGCAGATGAGGACACTGAAGTCTCAGGTGATGAAGAAACTTGCCCAAATCTCTCAGCTAGTAAACATCAAATCCAGGAATAGAAAACTGGGCTCCTTCCTCACCTAACATTCGTCAAATGGATATTCCCACCCCATTACAGCTCATGGGGCATCCTCGGGGTCACCCGGCTTCTCCTTCTTGCTTCATTCTCTGCCACTGTAGCAAAAGGACTGAGGGTGGTGACAGCATTATCCTTTGACCATCTTGCAGCAGCAAAGAGCTTTGGATAAAGAATGCACTGGGCTGAGTTGGGAACTAAATTTGTGATGGCTTATTTTTTTACTAGTAATAGATCTGGATTGAAAGTCCAGGGTCCTGGTTCCAGCCCAATAGCTGACTGGCTGCATTAGCTCCATGAAGTGCCTCATTTTGTCTACTGGCATTTACACAAACTCTGAGACTTGTAAGAAAGGGCCTCAGGGCTGGTCGGGCCCAGCTCAGTCCTGGAAGAAGGCCTTTCTGCGGGTCCTGGAGAGACAACCACCCAAGCCAGCCCGTCTAGGCATGGGAGTTCACTCAGCCCAAGGAAGTAAAGCCGTTCCTTTGCAGGTCGACCTGGGCCCCTCCCATCTTCTCCCCGGGGCAGCACATTAGTTTTGCCTTCTTGTGCTACGACCACTCTACCCGGGCTGTTTATGCCTTATCTTGTGGCAGAGAGGGTTTCAGGTGGCTTACAGGAGTCCTTAAAACACGGCAAAACAGCAAATCCGAGAGTGAGCTGGAAGGTGATAAATGAAACGTTGAACGGCTGTGGACTGTGACACTCCAACAGTGTGAAAGGCAGCAGAGTGGTTGGAAGCACACACTTGGGAGCCAGAGTGTTGCTGGCCGGTTTGCAACTTTCTGTGCCTTACTGTCCTCACTTTCAAAAGGGGTGCAATCATATCTACCTCATAGGATTGTGAGTGTCAAAGGAAATGAGTTAACGTATGATTATTATCAGCTGGTGATAATATGTACACACGCTATATAATCTACAGGAACATACTGGCCCAGGATGTGTATGTAAATAGACATAAAGCCAGGCATAGAGTAAGTGGAAGTGGAAATGTTAGTTCTTAGTATTAAGTCGCTAGATCTTTAAAGAAATTTTAAATTGTTTAATAAATTTAATTCATAAAATTATAAAATGAAATGCTATAGCCCCCCAAAAACACTATGCACATTATAGTCTCATTTAATTTTTTAAAAATTTTTATTGATTGATTTTAGAGAGGAAGGGAGACAGACAGACAGACAAAAACATCGATCTGTTCCTGTATGTGTCCTGACCGGGTACTGAACCAGCACAATGTGTATCAGAACAATGCTCTAAGCAACTAAACTCTCTGCTAGGGCAGTATACATATATATTTTTTTGTTTGTTTGTGTTTGTTTGTATTTTTCTGAAGCCAGAAACGGGGAGAGACAGTCAGACAGACTCCCGCATGCGCCCGACTGGGATCCACCCGGCACGTCCACCAGGGGGCGACGCTCTGCCCACCAGGAGGCGATGCTCTGCCCCTCCAGAGCGTCACTCTGCCACAACCAGAGCCACTCTAGCGCCTGGGGCAGAGGCCAAGGAGCCATCCCCAGTGCCCGGGCCATCTTTGCTCCAATGGAGCCTTGGCTGCGGGAGGGGAAGAGAGAGACAGAGAGGAAGGAGAGGGGGAGGGGTGGAGAAGCAGATGGGCGCTTCTCCTGTGTGCCCTGGCCGGGAATCGAACCCAGGACTTCTGCACGCCAGGCCGACGCTCTACCACTGAGCCAACTGGCCAGGGCCCATATATGTATTTTTTAAGAGTATGCTTACAAAGACAGCACTGTTCATTGTGGTTATCTCTAAATAGTAAGATTAGAGGTGATTTTTATTTATTTTTGCTTGTCTGTCCTCGATTTTGTATAGTAAGAAAAGAAGGAAAGCTAAGAGGAAAAAGACAAAGCAAATGGGAAGACCAAGTAGAAATGGTGACAACCGCACCCCTGGAAGGCCCTACTCACCTGTGGGTGGGCCACAGATTTGTCCCTACGCTACCCCCACCCCCACAGCCAAAATGAAAAGGAGACCGTGTCAGTTACACAATTCCCAGTGTCTGTGAGATAAAAACAGACCTATTACCCAAGAGAATTACAAGTATTCTTGGTACTAAAGCCAGACAGGAATTTCTCCTGAAGGGGGTGGGGGTGGGGGTGGCTCGGAAAGGGAACAGGGCGTGAGGTGTGGGGCAGACTCCCTCAACAACATCCCCCCCCCCCCGTGAGGTGCGGGGCAGACTCCCTCAACAACATCCCCCCCCCCCCGTGAGGTGCGGGGCAGACTCCCTCAACAACATCCCCCCAGAGCAGTCCGGGCGGTGGGCTTTGTGGGCCAGTTTCTGAGATGGCCCACAGTATAAGCTGATGGCAGTGCTGGCAGTGCACCAAAACACGGGGAAAGACTGACAAGGAGAGGCAGAAAGAGGCAGATTGGAGTCCCTCACGCGCCACCCAGCCCATTCGGTCACCCCGGGGTCTCCAAGCCCGACTTCCCGGTCTCCCTGTCTGCAGAGCTTCTGATGGGTCTTGCGCCACGGAAGGTTTGAAATCGCCATGTATTCCAGGGAATCCAGCTCTCCGCAGCCCCTGGGCTTAGGCCAGTGGTCTTCTGGAGGAGGGAGGAGATTTCCACTTTTATTGTGGCCACTGAGGCCTAAGCGTATCCATAGTTAGTAGTTTCTGCTGAGCGGGACTGTCTCCCTTTGCATCTTGGAGGTCTGGAACATTCTGGGACCCGGGAGAACCCGACTACCTTCGTTCAAACCCACCTCTCTATCACTGTGGTACAGTCGGTCCAATTCCACCTCCCCACAAGCAGCCCAGACCAAAGTTCTGCCTCTTCAAAGTTCTGAAACCAGCCCTCTGTCATCCCTAAATGTTGTCTTCTCGGCTAAACATCCCCAGTTCCTGTCAAGATCCCTCCCAGGACGCGGTCTTCTGGCGACTCCGCAGGCGCTCCCAGGCCCTCTAATTTGTCAGTGTCCTCTCCTGAAGCGTACCACCTTTTCAGGGAACAAACGACAAAAACAGATGTCCGAGTGTTGTGAGAGCTTCTCCGTGCAGGGGTTATAAATACACACCTGCAAAGGCATGTCAGGCTGAGCGGCAGGGTCCTGGGGACAGACGGGAGTTCGGAACACAGCAGCGCGGCTCTGGGGCGAGAAAGCCTTTTCCCAGGTGTTTCTGCGAGGAATGCGTGGGGAGGGGCGGCTGCCACTCTGGGCACCCAGCCTCACCTGAAGCCCGAGGACCCCTCTCGGAAGCGGAGAAGGCGGCCGTTGCAGGAAAAACCTACAAGTAAGCAGATGGAAGGAGGAAAACAGGAGACTCAGGTGTCCCTAGACACCAACCGGCAAGTTCCAGGGAGGAGGGGCGCTGAGCGGTGTCACATGCCTTCAAGGTCAAAATAAGATCCCAAAGGAGTCCATTGGATTCAACTACAAGGAAGTCGTTGGTGACCTTGACTAGCAGTGGCTGAGGAGTGGTGAGGACAGAAGCCAGACGGCCTCAGATTATGGAGTGAAGGGAGGTGAGAAAGCGGAAGAGAGTGAGTCTAGACAACTTTCAAGAAGGGTGAGAACAAGGGGGCGGGAAGAGATAGGGCGATAGCGGGGAAGCTGCCGAGATGGGATGCAGGCGAGATTTATTTTTATTATTGTTTATTGAGATAAGGCTCTTTAAACATGCCCGCATGCTGATAGGAAAGCCTATAAGGAGAAAGGTTCAAGACAGATAAAACCAGCCTTGTAAACTCCACGGTCAGGTGGTGGGAAAGCTTCTCTGGTTACACTGGGAGAGGAAGTTGCACCACCTGCTGAGAGCCAGGGAGCAGGTGGGGGCGTTGGGAGTTTGAGAACAGGAGAGAAGGCTGGGCCGGGTCATGACAGAAAAGAGGATAATGTTTGCTGGGCAGATAAAGGTCCTATTGAAGTGGGGGACTATCTATGAGAAAGAATGCAAGCCAGCGAAGTCCCGGGACTCCCCGCCCCGCCCCCCGGCCGCGCTCAGCAGCCTTCTGTGTGGACCTGGAGAAAGCAGAATGGTTAGATGGATCTAGAGCTGAAGGTTTGTTCCGGGAGGACAGCAGGACAAGGGGAAGCGGTGGCTGACGTGACAGACGGCGGAGACGAAGCTGGAGAGAGAAGGAAGGGAAGACAGGACGTGGATGGAAGAGGAAAGAGTGAGGTCGGTGGTCTGGAGCCGTGCTGTCCAATCCCATGGCTAGTGACCACGTGTTCTTCCTTCCATTTCAGCTCGAAGGAATTCAAGTCAAAGGAAATTTAAACTTCGGTTCCTCAATTGTCCCTGATTTGGATAGCACCCATTAAAAACTATTTCTGCCATCCCAGAAAGTTCTGTTGGACAGAGCGGGTTTAGAGGAGTCAGGGAAATAGAAGAAGAAATGTGGTGGTGTGATTATGGTCCAAAACCAGATGTCTGAATGGAGGATTCCGGAAGTGGGTGACGACAGCTCTGGGTGGCGACGGGGCCCACTGAGGGTGAAGGGCGGGTGGTTTTACTGGGAAGCAGAGGTGAAGATGACCAGAGAGAAGGAGGTCAAGGTACCTGATAGGCTGTCCACCTGGGTATTAAACACACTCGGAACCAATATCAGGGTTTGGGGTAGAGATGGAAATTGAACAAGTGCTGGTGTCTTCAAAGAAAGAGAAGTGACCTGGATCAGCGATGTTTAACTGCTGTTCCTCAGGAATTTCTACAACATATAGTACCTGACTATTATATCAGGGGCACTGACCTCTTTTCCCTTAGGTTGTCAAGTTAAAAAAAAAAAATGACCATGGCCAATACAGCAATAGTCGTTCGGTGTGAATGAATCAAAATTGGACCTTTATGCCAGATCGGCAAAAAATACATATTTTTTGGCGTGCCGCAGAATTTCAGCTATTAGTTTATGTGTGCCAGGAGAGGAGAAGGGGTGAAAATCACTGACCTCGGTGGAGAAGAGAGTTCAGGGATGAGCTGCGGAAGGTAGAACGGCTGTGGTTCCGGACACACAGGGAGCAGGGTGTTGCTGGTTTCCTTAACAAAGACGCAAGGACCCCTGGGAGCTGAGGAAGATGGCAGCTCCCGGCCGTCCCTGTCCCTGCCGGGTGTTGGGTCTGTGCCGGGGGAGAAGAGCCCACGGCAGGGGGCAGGGGGCCTGGGCTAGGCATGAAGGTGGGTGGAGCACCAGGCGAACAGGGTGAGGGTGCGTGGGAGGCGGTCCGGGGACGGGGGCAGCAGATGGCACAGGCTAGTGGTGTGTGAGGAACAAGGACAGGAAGAGAGTAAGGGTGCAGGAGGAATGCGGGGAGCCGAGGGGCCTTCATGCTGGGCACGACTGCGGGTCTGCCTTTTCGCATCAAGCATTTATCTAATGCTCACCTGTGCCAGGCACTCTTGTGAGCGCTTTATCAACCGTGAACTCACGATGATACTCATAACCACCTGATGAGGTAAGTACGACTGTCTCCACTTCCCAGAGGAGAAAACAGACACCCCAGAAGGAATCTGTTGGCGACCACATCACTGGCAAGTAGAGGAGCAGAGATGGGCACTGAGACGCCCTGGCTCCAGCGTTGGGAGCGCTCAGCACCTATAAGGCATGGTGGGCTCGGTCGCCGTAAGCTTTCCAACATAAATGGGGCCCAGCCATCTTGAGACAGGGGCAGGGAGTCAGGTCTCCCAGGAATGCGAGCCGTGACCTGGCTCAACTGTGCTTCTGAGCATGTCGAGTTCAGTTAAGAGGACAAACGTGGAATGATCGGATTTCCAGGACTCCCACGGTAGGTTGGAAATTGTAGCAGCAGGGGTGAGCCTCGGGTCTGGCCCCTCCAAAAGGGTCAGGGTGGCCTGGATTGATGGTGTGTCTTCTGGAAATGGGACGAGCTTAACGTAGATGGAGCGCCATTCCGTTTCACCGCGAACTGACCGCATGACCTTCAGCAAGTTGCCTGACCCCTCTGAGCATCCGTTTTCTCACGGTGAAATGGGGGTCGTCACACTCACCTTACTTATAGGCCTGTTAGGGTGGTGACAAGATGTATCTGAAAGGAAAGAAGCTGGAACAGGGCCGAGGCCCAATATGTGACCGTTTACAGGGGGTTTCTTTTATTTGTTTGTTTGTTGTTTCCATTCTCATGATTCTCAGGTCAGGCTCCCAGATCGGTCACCCGGGAGGGATGAGGGGTGTCCTCTCATTTCAAGCCTTCTAGAGCTCAGCCTACAGGGATCGCTCAAGGGATCCGGCCCTGGCCCCTGGGCAGGATTCCGAGAGAGATGCGCCTCTTCTGGGAAAGGTTTTCAGAGCCCGGGAGAACGGCCCGGTAGCGCACAGCGCTGGCGGAAATGTCTGTCTCTCCAGCGCCGCTGACCTGCATCAACAGCTCAGCCTCCCCTACCGCAGGCGTCTTGGCTGAGGATTCGGGAGTTGGGTATAGAAACCATACAAACCCCAAATCCGACAAATCCTTTAATCTACCAGAGCTCTTTGAAGGGGTGAAATGCCTGTGGATAAGGGGAACCAGCAGATGTAATTTATTTTCGTTTGCAAAAAAAAGCTTTTGACAAGGTCCCACCCTGCACGCTATTAAAATAAAGAAAATGGGGCACTGTGGGGGGAAGCTTTGTCATGAACGGGAAAGCCTGGCCGTGGAGGCGGGGGACAAAGGCTCGCAGAGAAGAGGGTGGATCTCTCCGTGGAGGCCGTGGAGGCGGGGGACAAAGGCTCGCAGAGAAGAGGGTGGATCTCTCCGTGGAGGCCGTGGAGGCGGGGGACAAAGGCTCGCAGAGAAGAGGGTGGATCTCTCCGTGGAGGCCGTGGAGACGGGGGACAAAGGCTCGCAGAGAAGAGGGTGGATCTCTAGGTGGAGGCCGTGTGGAGACGGGGGACAAAGGCTCGCAGAGAAGAGGGTGGATCTCTAGGTGGAGGCCGTGTGGAGGCGGGGGACAAAGGCTCGCAGAGAAGAGGGTGGATCTCTCGGTGGAGGCCGTGTGGAGGCGGGAGACAAAGGCTCGCAGAGAAGAGGGTGGATCTCTCGGTGGAGGCCGTGGAGGCGGGGGACAAAGGCTCGCAGAGAAGAGGGTGGATCTCTCCGTGGAGGCCGTGGAGACGGGGGACAAAGGCTCGCAGAGAAGAGGGTGGATCTCTCGGTGGAGGACAAATGGGGGGGGGCGGGGGCTGAGACCAGAATTGGACTCCGACCCACTGAACATTTAGACACAATCTGGAGGTGGCTTCCCAGGGAAACCTCAACATTTAGAGGTGACGCTGCAGTGACACCGAGAGGAGGGGGTGCTGGAGGGATCTCCAGAGGGCGGTGTGGACGGCTGGGGAACACAGGCACGTTTAACGGAAGCTGATGCGTTTGCGGAGAAAGAATTGGAAATATTCTTCTAGGAGAAAAGGTTATCAGTTGAGGTTTAAAAAAAAATACGATTTTAGGAACCGAAGACAAACTATATATTTCCTCAAGGTAGTTTCTCCACAGAGGTGCTCCTGGCATTCGGCATCCACCGGGCAGAACAGTCCTGCCCACTGTAGGACACTGAGCACCCTGACCCCTGTCCACTCAATGCCACGAGTCGTCACCCCCCTACACACACCAGTCATTATGACAACTGAAAAATGGCTCCTCCAATTTATACATCCCCCCTTGAAGAGCCCAACCTCATTCTAATCTACTTGAAATGTAGTCCTTTGTGCTAATAAGGCAAAAAAAAAAAAAAAAAAAAAAGGTAAATGCATTCTCAGGAAGAGAACTGGAAATAAAATCTGAAAATAGTATGCATTTAGGATCTTCTAGGACAGCGGTTCTCAACCTGTGGGTCGCGACCCTGGCAGGGGTCGAACAACCAAAACACAGGGGTCGCGACCCACAGGTTGAGAACCGCTATTCTAGGAAGTTCTGGTTATCACATCTCGAAATGCTTGTGAAGGTAGAGATGGCAGGCAATGGCCCAGAATACCCAACATCTGCCCTTCGCCATGCTGGGGCTCGGAGGAGGGGAAGGAGGAGAGGGGGAAAGATCTGGAATAAGGGGCCCAGACAGGAGAGCCTTCACTGTGGTATATGCTAGGAACACAAACAAAGCAGAGGAAGGGATAGAAGGGGCCCGGAGGAAGGGTGGATTTTAGACAAGGTTATTGGTGTCTGTGTATGGGGTGGGGGTGGGGGGTAGTCTCTGAGAAGGAACCAGTGGAGCAGAGATAAATGAAGAAGGGAACTGTGGGATATCAGCAGTGGCAAACATACATTCTAGACAGGGAACAGCAAGTGCAAAGGTCCTGAGGCAGAGCTTGGCTTGTATAAGGAACAAGAAGGAGGCCAGCTTGATGGGGACTTGGTGAGCCAGGTGGGGACTGGTAGGAGGTGCAGTCAGAAAGGTAAGTACAGGTCAGGCTATGCAGGCCCTTGCAGACACTGATAAGTGTGCATTTGGGATCCATCCTGGGTACCTCTAAGACCCTGGAGTTGTTTTTCTCCATAGCTCTTAATATTATACTGTTTCTTGATTAATTCATGAGCTTGTTGAGGGAGGAACTGTGTTTTTCCCCTCTGAATCTTCCATGTTTAACAGACCGCCTGGCACACAACAGAAGTGCACTACAAATTGACTAAAACTAACCAAAGACCACAGAATTATGGACAATTGATGGTAGGGACCAGCTAGGTTAAGCTGAAAAATGCTCCTCCCAAATGATATCCATCTCTGAATCCCTGGAACCTGTGACTGTTACCGAATATGGCCAAAAAAAGTCTTTGCAGATGCAATTCAGTGAAGGATCTTGAGATAGGACTATCGTCATGTATCATCTAGGTAGTCCCTGAATGCCATCCCAAGTGGGAGATTTGACAAGATACAAGAGAAGGACATGTGAAAACAGAAGCATAAATTCCGGTGGTGTGGCCACAAGCCAAGGAATATTGGCAGCCACGAGAGGCTGAGAGAGATAAGGAGCTCATTCCTCTCCAGAGCCTGTGGAGGGAGCACATCCCTTGATTCCAACCCAGTGATAGTGATTTCAAACTTCTGGCCTCCAGAACTGTGAAAGAATACATTTCTGTTGTTTCAAGCCACCCATTTTGTGAGAATTTGTTATAGTGGCCATAGAAAGCTAATCTGCCAACAATCCAGAAATGCCAGAATTAAGAAGGTACCTTGCAGATGTTAAAAGACAAGCTTGGGGTAAATGAAAGGAACAAAAAGAGAGAAGGCTAACACTCTGGTCTCGGAATGTTTGTCGAGTCTTCTGCTGGGCCTTCCCGTGAGCTGTGGCCATGTCTCACGGTCCTTTACAGCTCAGCGCCTTCAAGGTAAGCTTGCCAAGTGCATGCCCTTAATATTAAGGTATTGTAAACCCCCCTTTTCTGGAGGCCAGAGTTTATGATTCCGATCTTATTCCAGAAGTAAGTCAGTAGCCTCCTGAGCATTGGAGAGAAGAGGAGCCACAATGTCAGGGACTTCAGTCCCCAGGGAGGCCAGGAGTTCTTCACTTAGAAGTGTGTGTAAGCTGAGGTCAGGCGTTTTTGGTTCTTCTAGAATCACAGCTTATGATCGTTGGGGGGATGGATGACTGCTGACCATTGTTACACTGAGAGGTGATGACTGAGAGTAGAATCTACCCCAGCCACCACCCAGGGACTCAGGAGAGATCCCACCCAGACTCATTACTATGCTAGAGCCCAGCGGAGATAGAGAAGAATAGAAGGAGCCCCTACAGAGCATCCATCCAGTGCTCCCCAGTGTACAAGTGGGGAAACTGAGGCAAGGAGGCTGAGAGAATGTTCCCAGGATCTGATGTTCCTAAAGATGGCTATGAGTTATAAAAATAAGTTATAGGTCATCCCAGGAAACACCTGCTATATATTCAATCCTGCTAACTTAGATGACAGCTCACACTTACAATTTTGATGGAAAAATCTTTTTTATGAAAAATTACTACGTAAAAAGTTTCTATGTTTAAAGGAGTAATCTCCTGTTAAATGAAAAAAAAAATGTATGTGAAAGAGCTTATTTTCTCCTCAATAGTCAAATGAAGTATTACTGGTCTGCACATCACACAGGGATAAAACTTAGGGGACTTAATTCCAAGAGGTGGTAGAAGATGGAAACAGACACAAACCATTGATTCCATTCCGATTAGGTAAGTCCATGACTTATCCAACCATAATAAGGTATTAAAGGAAAACAGGACTTGGGGGGAAGGAGGGGACCTCTCTCTCACTAATGCTAACATCAGGCAAGAAGTGCCACCATGCCAGCCCCCAGAATGGTTCCTGACACTAGGTATAGGCTGGATGGACATGACCTAGCCTAGGAGGCTCCTTCCCAGCCTCTCGCTGGGCACCTTGTTCACGGGGTCTCCCCGGGAGCCCAGGTTCCTAGCCCCATTGGCTGAGAGCTCCTTAGGGGACTGGCATGATGGTGCCAGACCCAGAAGCCCACTTGGATTGTGCTCCAGTCACATACACACCCTGACCCTCACACCCTGAGATAGTGGGTGCTACGGGATAAATCAGGGGTCGGCAAACTCATCAGTCAGCAGAGCCAAATATCAACAGTACAACGACTGAAATTTCTTTTGAGAGCCAAATTTTTAAAACTTAAACTATATAGGTAGGTACATTGTTATTAACTTAATTAGGGTACTCCTAAGCTGGCCAAAGAGCCGCACTCAAGGGGCCAATGAGCCGCATGTGGCTTGTGAGCCGCGGTTTGCCGACCACTGTGCTAAATGATTGTGGCCCTCCCCATTTATACTGAAGCCCTGATCCCCACTGGGGATTAGTGCCCTTAAAAGAAGAGATATGAGAGACATAATCTCTCTTTCCATCATGTGAAGACACAGCAAGAAAGCAGCTAACTGTCTGAAAACCGGGGGAGGGGGGAGGCTTCACCAGGAACTAAATCCGCCGGCTCCTTGGCCTTGGCCTTCCCAGCCCCTGGAACTCTGAGAAGTAGGTGTGTGCTGCTCAAGCCCCCAGGCGTGGGTATTCTGTTAGAGCAGCATGACCCAAGAGCGCGGGCAAGTCGCTCCACCTCTCTGAGCATCAGTTTCCTTTTCTGAAAAGTGTGGAGAGTAATACTGTTTGTCTTCTTCCTTCCCCCCTCTCTTCTTCCTTCTTTGCTTCCTTGCTTCCTTCCTTCCTTCTTTTATTCATTCCTTCTTTCCAGCCATCCAAGTCTCCCATGGATAGCAGGCGTCACTGAATAAAAGAGTGTGTTCAAAAGACCCTGAAGTATCTTAAGCCCTAAACAAATATCATCTTTATGAAGTTGTATGGAACCAGCTAACCCAGTGCCACCACCATCACCATGGTTACCATGGGGACACCACCTTCTGGAGAGGATGACAAGCTGTCATAGGCAACTGGAGATTGTGTGTGGGACTGGAGCTCATGTAATGACAACTAGAACTCCAGCAAAACTGGGGTTGGTGTTAATAATACTTGACTAAGTACTAATTCACAAGAGGTCAATGAGCATGAATAATAAGTGTCAATAAAAAGTATTCACTTCAGCTTGGGGTCAGATAGATCCCTCAAGAGTGGAGTGTGTAGTCACAGGCACAGTCACGGTGACAGTTCACACTCAGAGCACTGTATAGTCACAGGCACAGTCACGGTGACAGCTCACACTCAGAGCACTGTATGGGTGGCCAGGCTCAGTCAGGGGACCAGTACTGTGTCTCAGCCAGGGGCTTATAGCGGCAGTGGTGGTGGTGGAGACACCGGAAGCAAAATAGTGACAAGTTTCTCTTCTTAGGGAAGACGGGAAGATCGGGTGGGGGTTTGTAAGCCCCGTGCCTGGGTGCAACATCTTCATTGCTCGCTGCTGTGTACTCATCACCTAGCGAAGAGCAGGCACTCAAAAATGTCTGCCAGATGCACACAGAGGGGCCCAGCCAATGCGTCCGTATGTAAGGAGCAGTGATTTGTCGGTGTCCAGCAGCATAGCTGGGCTCGGGTATAGTGGGTCTGATTCAGTTCTGTGGCCACGGACCTTCGTTTTCCCATCAGTTGTTCAACCACATAGAGAAGGCGGACGGAGCAGGCCATGCTGGCCTTGCTCCAGAGCTTGGATGTTCCTTGGCATCGTCAGGATCTCATCATCAGTGACAACACGCACACACAGTTATACACATCCCCACCACCACAGTGCCTCTCGGCTCCAGAGTGGAAGCCAGCCTTTTCAGGGCGAGCCAAGGACCCTCCCTGGGCCGAGTGCCCTCACCTTGGATCCAAAGGGCTCAGAAGACAACTGCCTCCTGCCTGGGCCCCCCTCAGCTAAGATCTGATTTTCTCATCATCTGGATAGTTTCAGGGACTTGCAGCAAAGGGATGAACCAGGCTGACCTTTCTGGAGGTTTGTTTAAAGCAGAACAATGTTTGTCTTGTCCAAACACTATGAATTACTCCAGAGAATCCTGCCTAGTTTTACAATCCACAGCTACAAACGGCTTACATAAATAGGGACTCATCCTCTCCCCTGCCCCCTTTCCGTTCTTAACAGCTTCTCCTCCTCCCACCCCTTATTCCAGACCTTTCCCCCTCTCCTCCTTCCCCTCCTCTGAGCCCCAGCACGGCGAAGGGCAGGTGTTGGGTATTCTGGGCCATTGCCCGCACCCGGGTTCCTGCTGGCACGAACGCCCCGTGGAGGGCTGCTCTGACCCTGCTGTAGGCAGGCTCTGCCTTGCTAAGGGCCCCTCCGGGCCTTTCTGTGCTGTCCATGTGGGGCCCGTGGTGCACAGTGCCAGGTCCAGCTGTCAGCGTGTGTTGCTAAGAGGAGGCCCTTGGGTTTGGGGCTCAATGTCCGGGGAGCCTCAGCGGTGGTACAGTCACGGAACCCAGAGGTAGCTCTGCGGTGAAACCCACTCTAGTTCAAGTTCTCTGACAAGCTGGTTGACATTGGAAGGCCACTTCGGGTCTCAGTATCACCATCGGTACAGGGGCCCTAGCCTCTGTGAAAGGCCCCTTCCAGCCCTTACAATGTTTAGTTTCAAGGGGACAGGGGACACCGAAACCCAGGAGCAGCGAAGGTAGGTGAAAGTAGCTTAAAAAAATAGGGGAGTCACTAACTCTCCAAGGAGAGGGGGAGGTGCTGGTGAAGACTTGGAGGGAGGCCAGGGCAGCATGTGGCCGGACTGGCGGCCGGGGTGTGAGTGGTGAGGGGGACCCTTCTACCGAGGGCCCTGCACTTGCGGCCAAGCGTGACCTCATCCCACTCTCGCTTTGCAGACAAGGAAAGTGAGCCTCGGGGGAGGTATGACTTCCACTCAGAAGCTGGTGAGTGGCATGGGATTCCATCCCCTGTACATTCTGGGACACCCATGTGGCCATTCCAGGAATGTCCCTTCTGACCAGCTGCGTCCCTTGTCATTCCAGCCTCTCAACCAAGTTGGGCTTTGAACTTAGAACCACAGCACCTTCTCTTCCTCAGATGGGAAGAAGGTCCCACTGGGCCCAGCGAGATGGACACAAGATGAGCCCCGACGGCAGAAAAACCCAGTGCCTGGCGCTTCACCCTGGACACCTAAGGCTGCCACGGGGCCGGGGGCGTCACCAGGGAAAGGTCCTCCTTTCAGTAGACCATTTGTGCCCAACACTCAGGGCGACCCCCAGGTCCAGAAGAGGTCAGAGGATAAAGCCACCGTCACCCTCAGCTGATGCCCCAGGACAGACCCTAGGGTCTGGGCAGGGGTGGCAAGTTGGAGGCCACAGAAAGCATGGTGTCACCTCCCTAACTCTGTCTGCTAGAGCTGATATCGCGGGGAACCCGGAATTAAAGATCAGGTGAGGGTCAGGATGCACCTGCTGGCCCTGCTTCTGTCCTCTGTGCTTTGCATTGGACTCCATTTATAGTTTGGGAGATCCAAAACTTGCTGTGTGGCCGTGGCAAGCTACGGACTGTGCCAGCCCGCGCGGATCATTCTCTTTTGCGAACCGTGGGTTTTTGGACGGACGTTTTCTAAGCCTCAGCTCCACCGTCCGCGCCTAGAATTAGCCTGGCCTCCTTCTAATTTAGATTTGCTTGTCTAATCAAGTTCTTTGTCCCCTGTGGCCTTAACCCGAGCCCCCTAGTTTCCCATTTCCCCGTGGCCCCTGCCCGGGTCTCGCTCTCGCCCGACTTGCCCGTCGAGGACACTCGGGTGAGTGGTTCCCGGGAGCCGGTGCCGAGGCCCGCGGGCCGCGGCGCGGCCGGGGCTGTATGGAAATGGCCAGAGAAGCCGGCAGGCGCGGCGGCGATTTATTCTAGGAGTGACAGCCCCTTTGAGCGCTCGGCGAATGGCATTTTCTATCTGTGAAAGCCTTTCTTCCCACCTCTGTTCAGATTAGCCCGGGGGATGAATGCGCCCATTATCCAGCCCGGTGACCATGCTGAAACGCCAAATTAATTACTAAGCACTGGATCAGGCGCTGGGGCCGGGGCACTGGAAGGTGTGGAAACAGCGAGCGGCTGGAGATGGGGAAGGCGAGGAGCGCAGCGCGGAGAGGCCGGCGCGGCGGGGCCAGGGTGGGCTCGGTCCGCCGCCGAGAGCGACCAGCCGGCGTGACCCGGAGCGCCCGCGGGGCCAGGGGGCTGCAAAGGGACCGGGCGAGCAGGAAGGCGTTGGGCCGGGGGTGGGGGCGGTCCCCGCAGGCTGGGAGCGCCGCCAGAGCGCGCCAAGCGCCTGGGTCGCGGGGCGGGCGCTCGGGCGGGCGCCGCGCGCGGGGTCTCTCCCCGGAGCCCCGACGGCGAAGGCTAACCTCCTGACGGCCCCAGCCCGCGGCCACCCGCGCCACCCGCGCCCCAGCACTGCGACGCTCCAGCTGTCCTCTGGGGCCTTTAGAAAACTTGGGCGCCGCCCTCCAACCGCAGCCCGAGCAGGGTCTTGCGAGCGCCAGGCCGCCCGCCCCGGGCCCCGACCCCGACCCCGGCCCCGGCCCCGGCCGGCGGCGACACTTACCTCCGGAGGCGCGCGCTGGGCGGGAGGCGAGCCCTCGGCGTCTCCCGCTGGAGACTCTTCCCCGAGACTCCGCCAGGTGGTGTCAGGCCCGCCGGCTCTGTCGGCTCCTCTGCCCGCGGCCACCAGGCTTCCCGGGCCGCCCTGGGGAGAGCCCGAGCCCCTCGCTCCCACTCCACACCCCGCCGCGCCCGCTCCTGTGGAGTCCAGCCAGAAGCCCAGGGGGACAGGAGGGGTATCATTTCGGACACACGACTACCCAAGAGAAAGCCAGCCAGCCCACCCACTCCAGCTTGGTTGGCCTGGGGAGAGGGGGCGGGGGTGGGCGTGCGGGAAGGGGCAGGAGAGGGTTAAGAAGTCTTGTCCAAAGACGTGCGATTTTGTCCCCCACTGTCATCATCTCAGGAAGCGCCTCAAGTCCGTGTCAAATGGGTTCTCTCGCCCTTGATCCAAGATGGCGAGTGACACGCCTCCTCCAATCGCCACCGAAAAGGACTGAAAAGGACTGAAGCGGTTGAGAACCGTCGCCACCGAAAACTAGGGAAATGTGTCATTCACACTCCCGAAACAGAAAAGTTTAACAGGACCCAAGGGAAGAGGGAAGGAACTCCACATTCATCAGGCGAGAAGCAGGAGTCGGCCTGGGAAGAGTGTAGAGCAGCCCTGTGCCCGTGCGCCTGCTCCGAGCTCAGGGCAGGGAGTCCGCACCCCGCGGGCCGCTGGGCCCCTCGGCGGAGCTCACCTGCTGCAAGGGGCCGCCGGCGTAAACCACGACTGCGGCTGCCAGTGGTTATTAATATTTTACACCATCTGTCTCCTCTGTCGTACTTATTTTTAATATATGTATTGAGATTTCAAATTGCATTAATAGTTAACTCAGTTTTTCTGTCTTCACTGTTCACTATTTCTTTTATGTAAACGTCTTCCTCATTCTTGAGTTGCCTATTCTGATTAATTTCTCACACACTGAAATGCTACTTTGAATAACACTTGGGGGAAGGGCGTGTGAATGGCGGACATTTTGAATTATTTGCACGTCCAAGAATGTCCCTGTTAACATAGACAGAGACACTAGTAGACTTGGGATCCTATAGGATATAGGATCCAAAACCTTTATTTACACACGCAGCTCTCAAAGTAGGGATCCTGTCAGCAGTAAACAGGGAAGCGAATGGAAAGTGTTTACTTTGCTCTGTGGCTGAGACACATAGAGAATCCATGAGCGAAAATATGTATGGCTATCCGTTATTAGTTATTGATTCATTGTCTCCTGGTTTTTATAGCTGCAAACACTTCTCAATTTAGGGAATAATGTAACTGAGATGCTCGTTCTTCTTTAGACATCTGTCTTTAGTTTTCTTTACCTTTTACAAGAAAATATATATATATAAATCCTGTTACTGCCTCCTTTACTAATTGTGACCTTGGGTTAATCCCTGCTTTCTTCGCCTTCATTGCTTCTCTTGTTAAATGAACAAGTTGGATCACGTGATGGCTGTGGTCCCACCCAGCTCCAACGGTCTGGAAGTCTACAAGTCTATGATGAAAAAGCTACAGCCCTACCATAAGGGTACTGCTTCACACCAACTAGAATGGCCATAATATAAAGACAGATAATAATAAGTGTTGTGAGGATCGGGAGATATTAGAACCCTCGTCCGTTCTTGGTGGGAATGGAAAACCATGGTGCAGCCATTGGGAAACCGGTCTGCTAGTTCCTCAAAAGGTGAAACATACAGTTACTACTATATAACCCAGCAGATCTATTCCTGGGTATATGCCCCAGAGAAATGACAACATCAGTCCACGCAAAAACTTGTACACAACTGTTTGTACTAGCTTTATTCATAACAGCTAGAGAGGGAGAACAACCCAAATTGTCCACCAGCTTACAGATGAATAAATAAAATGTGGCAATCTAATGTAGTATAATTCAGCCATAAAAAAGGAGCAAAGTAGTAATAAACACTGCAACAGGGATGAGGCTTGAAAACAATATGGTGAGTGAAAGAAGGCAGCACCCAAGGCCACATCTTATATGGTTACATGTATCATGAAATGCCCAGAATGAGCAAACCCGAAGAGACAGACAGTAGATTAGTGGTAGCCTGGGACTAGGAATAGGGTTTGGAAATAATGAGAAATGAATGCTCATGAGACTGGGTTTTCTTTTTGGGAGGATAAGAATTGATTGTGGCCCCAGCTGGTGACTCAGTGAATAGAGCATCAGCCCAGAGTATGGACATTCTGGGTTCAATTCCTGGCCAGGGCACACAAGAGAAGTGATCATCTGCTTCTTTCCCTCTCCTTCTCCCTCTCCCTCTCCCTCTCCCTCTCCCTCTCCCTCTCCCTCTCCCTTCCCCCTCCCCCTCCCCCTTCCCCCTTCCCCTCCCCCTCCCCCTCCCTCTCCCTCTCCCCCTCCCCCTCCCTCTCTCCCTCTCTCCCTCTCTCCCCTCTGTCCCTCTCCCCCTCTCCCCCTCCCCCTCCCCCTCCCCCTCCCCCTCCCTCTCCCTCTCCCTCTCCCTCTCCCTCTCCCTCTCCCTCTCTCTCTCCTTCTCTCCCTTCTCTCCCTCTTCCCCTCCCACAACCAGTGGCTCAATTGGTTCAAGCATGGCCCCAGGCACTGAGAATGACTTGGTTGCTCCAAGCACATCAATCTTAGTGCTAAAAATAGCTTGATACTCCAGCATTGGCCCCAAATGGGGTTGCTGGGTGGATCCCTGTCAAGGTGCATGCGGGAGAGTCTGTCTCATTATCTCCCCTCCTCTCACCTAAAGAAGAAAAAAAAGAATTGATTGTGATGATGGTTCCACAACTCTAAATACATGAAAAACCATTGCATTGTACATTTTAGATGGATGAATTGTATGGCGTGTGAATTCTATCTCAATGCAGGTATTATATGAAAAAAATACTTACTGAGCACTGAATGCATGTCAGGTACAGGAGTAAGTTTTACTTCCGACGTAGAAGTAAACAAGGAGATGTGGGCTCTGCCCTCATGAAGCTTAAACATAATTGAGGGTTTAGGCATCTCAGGGCCCAACAATCTGCAGGAGGAGTGAGACCTTCCTCTTATGCACACAGATTTCCATGGCTCATACACACGCAAGAGTTTTCTGCATCTTACCGTGTTCTAATACTTAGGTATTAACCTTCTGTTCTTCCTCTCTCGGTGGTAACCCTCCTGCCCTGAAAGAAATGGCTGCTGGGTCGTTGCCGGATAGCTCAGTTGGTTAGAGCATCATCCCAAAGCACAGAAGTTGCCGGTTTGATCCCTGGTCAGGACACATAAGGGGACAGATGTTCCTGTCTCTTTCCTGCTCTCTCCGTTTCTCTCATTAAAAAAGAAAGAAAGAAATGGCTGCTGGTAGCCCTGCAGATTCAGAACAGTTTTTGACTCTCCAAAGAGGAGCCTTGCAAGGCCAAACCACAATGGTTAAGAAGAGCAACTGTAGAGACAGACACCATGTTCAAATCCCCGCCCCGCCTTGAACAGTCATAGTCAAGCCACTTACCTTCTCTGTGCACAGTTTTCTTCATGTGTAAAGTAGGGATAATGGTGCCTATGTCAGATAGATTGCATAAGGATTAAATGAGTTAATATCTATGAAATGATAGTCTGTGGTAGGCACCCCATAAATGTTAGCTGATAGTAACATTCCGTTATTATTGTTAACCATCAGCAAATTCAAGTGCGTCTCACAGACCTGCTACTTTCCCACGTCCCACTAGGTGGCGTAGGCGCAACATTTCGGCAACAGAAAATGGCCCTAGGTCCCTTGCACAGTTAACTCCGGGCTTTGAAAACAATACAAATCATTTGCAGGTGCTATTGTGGTTCCGTTTGTGAGCTATATATATAGCAATATCAC
The DNA here is from genome assembly GCF_036850995.1 of Saccopteryx leptura. NCBI lineage: Eukaryota > Metazoa > Chordata > Mammalia > Chiroptera > Emballonuridae > Saccopteryx > Saccopteryx leptura. The sequence continues at coordinate 359,391,503 of NC_089504.1, read as the reverse complement.
CTATAATTCAGGAAATTGCTCTATTCAGTGCCAGTCGCTGGACAAAAATTTCTTCAATCCAGAGAAACCAGTGTATGTCTACAAATAAAGTGCACAGTTAAGGTAAAATATTTAGCTGCATATTAGGCGATGCCCTGTCATCCAACCAAGGCAGAGAAGCACGTGGGTGAGTGTTCCCACAACATCCTCTTTCTCTTCATCACAAATATTTTGTAACACCCTCTCTCATCATCCTGAAATGAAATCTGTAGACAATACAGTTCTCTGACACACACCACTTTCTCCCCCATATCCGCCTAATGACCTGATTAACGTAAGGAAGAAATAAGAAATAAAGCCCACTTACAGTAAAATACTGTGCATTTTAATATGTAAGTGCGTGGGCACAGCTACCTTAGGTGACATAAGGGAATAACTCCATCTATAAGTAGAATGACCAAGAAGACCACAGTGACAAATGAGGTCAGAGAGAGGTGTGTCATTTTGGAGACTCAAACACCTTGAATGGCGTTGCAGGGAGCAGCGTCACTTTGCCGTGTGGCCAACAGTTCTTGGTCAAGTTGCCTTCCCGGAAACGATGGTGTCTATTAAAATTGCGCATGGAGACAAAATCAAACGGAACCTTGGGATTCACAGACAAAATAAAGTTAAGACTCTGGGCTCCAGTGACTTTTCATCTTTATGAATGTCCACTGGGACTTTGACAAGTTGTACAGGAAGTCGTGCTGTGCACGGCTGTCCCGTGTGCATTATAGACACCTGGCACCTCTGGTCCCTGATTACTGAATAGTAGTAGCAGTGTTCCGCCGTCAGTGTGACAGTCAGAACCTCTTCATCACAAATTCTCAACTCAATACTAGCATCTCCGTTGAGAACCTCTGGTCCGGAGTAAAACCGCTGCGGGCGTTTTCTAGCAAAGTGGATACTTGGTCTGCTCAGGGTTCAACTGATGCAGGGTATTTGCTTTTTTCTAGTCCTCACAGTTACACGTGTCTGGGGCGAGAGCTGGGGTGCACAGGGGACTTCAGAGAGGAGGAGGCTGTGGGGTGGAGCCTTTCCCTCTGTTTCTCTTCGTGTTAGCTCTTTGTCCAGGGAAGGGAGGCCTAAGGGAGCCTGACCTCGCCTGCCCATCTCAGGCATAACCCAGGAGTCTTTCTGAGGCTTTTCCTAAAACCCAGCTGGGAAGTAAATCAGCACAGACATAATCCTGATTTTAGCCAGAGGGGCCGGGGCATCTGAGCAAACCCCTGGTTTGTGCGAATTTCCTGCCGTCCGTTGGCTTGGCATGTCAGTCTCAAGCTACCCTTCCTCTGCTTTCTCAGGGAGGGGACGAGGGAGACCAGGACTCCTTGGGACAAGGTTTTGACAAGCTGGCGTGCACAGGCTCGCTCACTGGGCTCCATTAATTATGTCCCCCTCCACCTGCTACGGGGCTTGTTCCGGTCCGGGCATCTGGCCCTTCCTTTCTCTCGGCAGTCAAGGCACCTCCCCCCACCCCCCACCGGCAGCTTGTTTGTCTTGAGAGGCAGGTATGACATGACCCAATCTCCCCGCTGGTATTCCTGGAATCCAGCCGCTTTAGCAAACCAAGACTGGATCTTTCCTGAGCGGGGCAGCTGCATGTCTCTGTCCACATTCCATCACTTCTGCCAATTGATGTCTCAGGGCCAGCTGGCCATTGACAACACAGGTTTTGATGCCTCAGGAATTCCTTCCCAGAGTCTTTGGTCTAATAAGGGCAGCCGAAGGGTCCAGAAACCTTTCCGTCATCAAATGGAAAGGTCAGAAGCCTGTGACTGTGTATTTCTGCTCTTCATTCAGACAACAGTCCAGATGGCTTCTCACACAGGCGTCCACACACCTGCAGCAGCTGCAAGCCCGTGGGGACTCCACTAGTGCACAGACTTTTACGGGCCACCTCCTGTATGCCAGGCACCGTGGGCACAGTGGGAACAGAGTAAACACAGTCCCTGTTCTCACAGGGCTCACAACCCAACAGGAAAGAAGACATTCAGTCAATAGCACCCAAACGACTGCGTGACTGCAGCTGAGATGAGCATTACAGGGAGAACAGGAGCCCTGGGAGTGATTATGACCAAGGCTAGGGAGGGCCAGGGGCTGGGACACCCGCAGCCCCGAGGAAGTGGCATTTATGTTGAATGCTGAGGGATGACGTCTTATCCAGGGGAAGAGAGTGAGGAGTAACAGCACCGGTGAAGGCCCGGAGTCAGAAGAAGGTGGCCCGATGTGCTCAGGAAATCACAATGGTCAACATTTATTGATTACGCACCATGTGCCCAGCCTGTTCCAAGAGACTTACGGCACTAGTTCTTCTAACGCCCAAAGCGCTCTGAAATTAGGTACTATCAGCTCTGTGTGACAGATGGGGAAACCAGGGCACGGACAGGTGAAACAACGGTCCACCACAGTCACGCAGTGACCAACATGACAGAGCCGGCTTCTGAAGCCAGGCCATCTGATTCTGCAGACTGTATTCTCCTCTGAAGAAAAAGTTTCCCCAGCCTTACTAAGACATGACGTTATCTGAGTTTACGGTGTACAATGTGATGACTTGCTACGTAAATATTCATATTGTGAAGTGATGACCGCAATGAAGTTAGTTTCCACGGGCTGCACTGCGCGTAATTACCATCTTCTTGGTTTTGTCCTAGTGCGAACATTAAAGCTCTGCTCTTATGACAACTGTCAAGGACGTGAATACAGCATTGTTGACTAGAGTCACCAGAGTGTACATTGCGTCCTCGGAACTCATTCATTTTGTAACTGAAAGTCTTGACCGCTGTATCCCTCGCCCTTCAACCCCTGGCGGCCACCATTCAACCTCTGGTTTCTGTGAATTAAGCCTTCTCAGATTCCACTTGAAGTGAGATCATACAGTATTCGTCCTTCTCTGTTGCATTCTTTCATTCAGCATGATGACCCCAAGGACCAGCCGTGTTGTTGTAAATGGTGGGATTTTCTTCTTTTTTGTGTGTGGCTGAATAATTTTCCACTGAACAAACAGACATTTTCTTTATGCACTCATTTGTCGGTGGACACTTAGGTTGTTTCCGTGTCCTGGCTACTGTGAAGAATGCTACAATGAACACGAGATTGCGGACAGCATATCTTTTTGAGGTAGTGATTTCACTTCCTCTGGGTTTATACCCAGAAGTAGAATTGCTGGGTCACATGGCAGTTCTGTGTTTGACTCTCTGAGAAACCTCCACACTGCGTCCCGTAGTGATTGTGCGTGTTTGCATTCCCACCAACAGTGCACAAGGGTTTCCTTTTCCCCTTGTCAGGTTGTTATGTCTTGGTCTTTCTGCTGCTAGCCCATCTAACAGGTGTGAAGTGGCCTCTCATTGTGGTTTTGATTTGCATTTCCCTGATAATTTAGTGATGTCCAGCATCCTTTTCATGTACCTATTGGCCATTTGTATGTCTTCTTTGGAGAAATGTCTACTCAACTCTTCTGTTCATTGTTTAATCTGATTGTTTGGATTGTGCGTTTTTGTTTTTATTTTGTTTTGTTTTATTTTGTTTTGTTTTGTTGGTATTGAATTGTTGGAGGTCCTTGTCTTTTTTCGGCAATTAACTCCTTATCAGATTCCTTCCTATTCTTTTTCTTTTTGCTCCTCTGACTGGATAATTTAAATTGATTTGTTTTCTAACTCACTGATTCTTTCTTCTGCTTGGTCCAGTTTGTTGTTGTAGCTTTCTTAGTTCAGTCATCATAGTCTTCAGCTCTAATATTTCTATTTGGTTCTTTTTTCAGTTTTCTATCTCTTTGTTGAACTTCTCATTTTGTTCTTATATTGTTTACATTAAAAATGTATCTGTGTTCTCTTGTTGCTCTCCGAGTATCTTTAGAATAATTATTTTTACTTCTTTGCTGAACTATTTGTATCTCTTCATTTCTTTGGGGTCAGTTATTGGAATGTACTGTATTCCTTTGGTAGCGTCACGTTTTCTTGAGTCTTCATGGTTCCTGGAGCCTTTTATAGGTGTCTGCACATGTGAAGAAACAGTCACCTCTTCCAGATGTTATGGATGGGCTTCAACAAGAAAAGACTTTCCCTTGTGGTTGGAGAACGCTGGGGCAGGCTGTGATATTGGGTCTAGTGGTGCAGCTTGCCGTGTGCAAGGGTGCAGGGGCCTATGGAGGCTCTGGGCCAGAAGGGGGCATGATGTCTCATCAACTCAGGCCACTGGTGTCCACAGCATCGACACCTGCATGGTTCTTGGTGAGTGCTTTGAGGCATCCATAGTGGCTGTCAGGTCTGTTGGAGTCCTCAGCAGTGTCTCCAGGCCCAGCGTTAGGGACCAAGGCAGGCAGCAGTGGTTACTGGAGTGGGTGGTATCATACAGCTGGGCTGTGGAGGCCAGCTGCAGGTGCTCGTGTAGTGGCAGAGGGCAGCTGTAGACACAGACACATGTTGTGGTGGGGACCAAGGCCAGCAGCAGAAGCCAGGGCCAGCTGCTGGTGGCGGTAGGACCCGGCTGTAGGCGGGCACCGTAGGGTCTCACCTTAGGCGTGCACATAGCAGTAGAGGCTGGTGAGAGGGGTCAGACCAGTAGCATGCAGGTAAACAGCCGGAGGGACTAAAGCTTCTTAAATGAACTAAACTCTCCAAGAGCTATTTTTGTTTGTGAATGGCTGTCTGATTGCGGGTCTCTGTCAGGAGACAGAGGCTGGGGTCTCTGACTTTACCGCTTGGCAATGTCATTCCCGGAGACTGTATCCTTAGCCCCTATGTCAGATCAAATGTCATGGTCATAACAGAAATACACATGTTAGACGCATATAAGGAGACCGATGCAGCCACATCCACAGCAGAAGGGTGAATCAACTATGTTTTCCTGTCTTCTCTATCCTTGATGCTCGGGCCTCTGAGGCCTTGCTCATCCTGGAGGGACTGGCTTCCTGGGAGAGCTCATTCCTAGAGAGAGCAAATCACCCCCCTGTGAGCATGTCCTTGATATGCAAACCAACCAATTCAAAGCCCACACCCAAGCTAGCACAGGTCGGAGCACTATCTCTCCTGTCCTAATGACCTCAGGGCCCTGTTCTGGCTGAATAGAAAGAAAGGTCCAGGAAAGGTCCAGGCCCTCCGACCTCCTTCAGACAGAGACCATCCTGAGCTGGCTCACCTGATCGGCCTTGCCTTCCCCATGAAAACCACGGCAGAAGCTCTTGCCACACATGTTTCCATCCCTGGGTCTCTGGACTGGTCCTGCTGCTTCCCCACGTAGACCAGCACGGCATCGGAACTGTAACAAATGATGCTGGCCTCACCATACCTGTAGAATAATAAAACTTATATTTTAAAATCAGGGGGACTGTAAAGCCAGTGTCCAGGGCCACCATCACAGCAGCCTGGCCCATGCAGGTTCGCATTGGATTCGGACAGTCGGTAAAGAAACAACGGAGCCAAAAACTGGTGGGCCATCATCTTTAATCCTAGCTTGCACCTGGCATGCAAGTAAAACACACACTGGGCTCCAAAACCCACTCACATTCAGTGCTCACAAAGCTATTGACTTATCCGAATTTCCTAGAATCAAAGGTTTCTAGCTTACCAGACTTATTCACCTCTGTTCCCCATCTCCTTCCTTCTCCCGGCACAAACTGTGCACAAACTGGCTTCTCACTCAACACTCCGCCATCTTGGCTGCTTCTCCTGGCCTCCTCCATGTGGCCTCTCTCCGCTCTCCTCTCTGCTCTCTCCTCTAATGATAATCTCAGGAACCAAGAGAGCAAGCTCCCGTTCTGCCTCCATTTTATAGTGTAGAAATCAAAACCTTTAATCCAATATACAAAATAGGAAAGTCTCTAATACAAAGTCACTTATCAGAGACATGATGTGATTGTACCACCCCACATCAAAAAGGATGGGAAAGGCTTAATCCCAAAACCAAGCCCCAGGCTACAAGGATTCTGCTTTCCCACAGCCCGCCCCCAACACACATTAACATCACCTGGGCAACGGCTTTCATGTGGGCAGTGCCATCTTTAACAAAGTGAGCATAATATATATTTTATCTGCCCAACAGGGACCCTTGCTAGTTTTGATAAGGGGAACTCAAGAGTTAAAATTTTAGCTTTAGGAATAGTAGCTTTTAGTTATAAAGAACAGGCTTACTGATTAATGCAGGTAAACTCTTTGTTCCAGGAGCTGGGATACAAGAACGGCCCACGGGACCTCACAAGGGCTGCGAGCCACCCACCTCTGCGCCCCAGGCCCAAGAGATCTGCAAGCAACCAACACGATATCTAAGTCCTGGGGCTCCAGACTCACTCACTGCTGATAAAAGATGTCGATAAAGAATTACTGTGGGTCAGCAGATGAAGAAATGCTAGAAAACTGCAACTTTTATCTAGTTAACTTTTCCCTAAATTCCAAACCCCTCAGCGACCTCTTTCTTCCCTTTATAAAAAAAGGTTGGCTGAGATGAGGCGTTAGGTGATTTGGGGGTTCAGAACCCCCATCTTCTCAGATCACTGGCCATCGGAAGAAAGCTCTCATAAAGATTTCATCTGTGTCCCCACTTATTTGGCTGAGTGGCGACAGGCAGGACGAATTTGTATATTTTTCCGGTCTCACTTCCGGCCACTCTGTGGGGACAGCTTCGGGACTCATTGATAAGTCTGGGTATTTATTTGGTGGGGAGTCCCATTGGCTGCCTGGACTGGGGGTCCCCGAGGTTGTAGATTTAGAAACTCCTTAGCAGCTACGAAGTGAATTCACTTTGGGGTCTCTCTTCCTCCAGTCCTGACACCTTCTATCACCTTCACCTTGGATATAAAATGCTGTCATTTTCAGGTTTACAGTCCCGGGTTGCAACCTAGAATGATCATCAGGTTAAGATGCCTTCTGGTTTTTTGTCTGTGTGATATCAGAAAGACTTCATTCTGGGAAACAGCCCTTTGGGGAGAATTCTGGCTGAATGGTTGACCTATGTTACGAATATATGACCAAAAAGAAGATAGTTTCAATTAAAATTATTCTGTCAAAAAAAATCAGGGAAATGGGATGAAATCTTCAAGGTGGTGCCAGAGGTTAGGGTTGAAATAAGACAGGACAGAAGGAAAAAGGGATGGCTGCTTTTCAACTTTGGCCTCTGAATTAGAACTGCTTTCTGAAGGTCTGCACAAAAAACCTGTTGGTGGATAAATAAGAGTCTGAATACATTTGGCTCTGACGATGAGGGGGACTTCCTCCCCCAGCTCAAATCTCTGGTATTCTCACGTAACAAAGAATCTCCGTGGGGGTGTCCCAGGGCAGCCCTCAGGACCTGCAGGAACCCCATAGGGAATTCCAGCTCAATGTAATTCAATAACTGACTCATCTGGGGACACACACATAGAGGTTGACTACCTAGAGTTCCAAGTCCTCATGGCTGTTCTAGACAGATGCGAGAGAAACCAAGACATGTAAGAGGGTTTGAGAGGACTCGGGAGGTGACACTTCCTTGGAGCTCAACCCACAAGTAGCACACTTTAACCTACTACACAGTATCCCTAGAAATTTGTTCAGACTCTACAGATACCAAAGTAAAACAAAACTTCACATGGAACATCATGCCTCCAAGGCCAGAAACTTTCATTCCCAACCCCCGTTAATACTCCTCCATATATTCAATTAATAGAAAACCTTTACTTGTGAGTACATAACAGAAGTAGAAATTTAGCCATGATATCAACTTAAAGTAGCCAAAATGGAGGTCTGACCATGTGGATGGCTATGTTCTCTCTGTTCATGCTCTCCAGAGTTTAGGGCAGAGTAGCAGCTCAGCTATCAGGCTTGACTGGGTTTTATTTAGGTATTGTACTCCCGTCCTTGTGTTGTATTTGTCTTGTTTGTACATGACATTTGACTCAAGTCTGTGAATAGGAGGAGTCAGTTTTGGTTGAAGAGCTCTTGTCTGTCTATCTGTCTGTGTTTCTGAAACTCTTCGTATTCAGTGCGCCCTGAGAATCTTCTGTCTCCGGACCTTGTAAAGGTTATTCATGACGTCAGTTGGTGTGAGATAAGATTTTAAGACTAGTGCCTCAGCCCTTCCGTTCAGAGGATCTGGTTTGTAGATACTCATTTGTTTAAACTTTGTGTTTTAAATTTTGTTTAGTTTTTAAAATAAGCAGCTGACCTGGGTTCCACCAGAAAACCCATTTAAGCCTTATTCTAGCTGACTGGTCAACTTGCAGCTAGACCTGTTTTGCTGATCCCAGGGAAATGGACCAGGTTCCACACACCCAAGTTTTTACGGCTTTCAGGAACAGCCCCAGGCTATGTAGATCTCTCTGTGATTGCTACAGACCCTGAAAGAGAACTACACCCAGATGGGAAAATTCCGAACTGAGTGGATGAGTTTGTCAGACCTTGGCCAACATGTGAGTGGTAACCCAAGCCCTAAGGTATTAAAAACCACCATCCTTGTTTTACAAATAAAATCTTCGCAGAACCAGTGGTGTGTCTCCAGAAACAATACAAAGCCCACCAAATCGTATCTAAGCCATCTTTTAAAATGCAAGTTTCTGGGAGGAAATTCTTTTCTTTTCTTTTCTTTTTTTAATGTTTATTTTATTGATTTTAGAGAAGGGAAGAGAGAGAGCAGGAAAGAGATAGGAACATCTATCTGCTCCTGTATGTATCCCAACCGGGGATCGAACCAGCAACCTCTGTGCTTCAGGATGATGCTCTAACCAGCCCAGCTATCCCAACAGGGCTGGGAGGTAACTCTGATCGAAAGGAAAAAGCTTTAGCCATCTGAGCAGATCAATTAACTTATTTCAGCGCTTAAACATTAATTGCTAGGTAAGTCTTAAGTTCACCTAATTTTGGCCTTTTTATTACAGAGAAGCTAGGAAATACATTTGAAGCTGTTAATGAATGTCTTAAAGTATGTCCCTTAAAAGTGTATGTTTACCAAGGAAAGAGCCTATTTCTAAAGATCGTGAAATATATTCACAAATGTATCAATCTATAGAATGCTGACTACTCACTTTTGGTTGTCACTGAAAGTTAAGGTTTCTGGGAATTCAGAATTCTAATTAACTGGAAAGAAATTGTATGGTTTTAGTGATAGAAGGTATAAGGTATGGAAATATTTTTTGAAGGAAAAAGAAGAAAATGAGTTGTTCTAAAAGATGGTTATTTATGAATGGGTAAGTGGGCTTGTGAAAACTGCGGAAGGGTTATGCAGAGTGAAGGAGCAAAAAAGAGGAATTAAGAAAAATATAAAAGATAAGGAATACATATTACAGGAAGGAAGGACTTTGGAAGAAGGATCATCCTAAAAGGAAAATGAAAGGAAAAGAGAAATTTTGGACTATTTAATATGCTTGAAATTACATGGAAATCTTCACAAAATATATAATAATAACAAATAACTATAATTATATTCTGTTTAGATACATATATTTTTATTAAAGTAAATATTCTGGAAATTCTGTGAAAATCTCCAGAAGTCTACAAGGTTTTGAGATACTTTCCTTTGTAATTCTGGTTGCTATCCAGCTCCATCCCCACATTTTGAGTTTTCTTTTTGTCATTTAGAGAGAACCACTGTTTTGGTCTAATGCACTTGCAACTGTATTACATCTTCCGGAAGATGCGTGGAAAGGACTTGGGCTTATTCTAAACTATGGGTTTCTGAAAACAAATAATCAGATCGTACCTTTAAATGCACGACTATTTATAGGACTCCGGGGAATCGCTGGATTTATGTAAATGCTGGCAAATAACCAGGAGAAACAAAAATTACCGTATTTTTCGCTCCATAAGACGCACCTGACCATAAGACGCGCCTAGGGTTTTAAGGAGGAAGATAAGAAAAAAAAAATATTCTGAACCAAATGGTGTGTTAAAATATTTAATAAAAAATTGCCTGACCAGGCAGTGGCGCAGTGGATAGAGCGTCGGACTGGGATGCGATAGACCCAGGTTCGAGACCCCAAGGTCGCCAGCTTGAGCGAGGGGTTACTCGGTCTGCTGAAGGCCCACGGTCAAGGCACATATGAGAAGGCAATCAATGAACAACTAAGGTGTCACAACACGCAATGAAAAACTAATGATTGATGCTTCTCATCTCTCTGTTCCTGTCTGTCTGTCCCTGTCTATCCCTCTCTCTGACTCTCTCTCTGTCTCTGTAAAATAAAATAAAATAAAAAATAAATTAAAAAAAAATTTTAATAAAATATACCACATAATATTTCAACAATGTCAACTCAACAGCAGTATCAACAACCATGAGCACTGTTATTAACAAATGAGAAGAGACTTCAGTGTTCAAATACTCTTCTAGTTGTCCGGAAACCCGCAGCAGCTAAAAAAAATGAACATTCTCTCCATAAGACACACGGGCATTTCCCCTCCCCCTTTGGGGGAAAAAATGCCTCTTATAGAGCGAAAAATATAGTAATTATGGGGCTGAATGAACTAGAAATAATCATTAGTTCTCTGACTTTGTTCAAAATATTGTTGGTTTTTAAATCTTTTTGTTTTCCAAAAATAATAAAACTTGTTTTATTTTTTCTTAAAACAATTCAATAAAATATACCATCATAAGCAATATTGGAGCATTTATATTTTCCTCCTTACTTAATCCCTCCAGAATCCGGCTACTCAATGAATGAGAATTATAATTAACGTGGCAAGATGCTTGTTTGCACGCATCCAATAAGACCCTGCTCTCTTTATAAGACGCGTGGAACCAGTTTCCAATTGTGGTTTCATTAACCAAGACTTTGACTGGAATGTCATGTCTGGAAAGGTCATGCCTGGGCTCTGGTTGTCCCCAGAAAACTTTAAGGAATTAAGATGGACTTTAAAGCCGATAAGGGCCTTTGGAGAAGCAGCCGGGCGTCCTGCTTACTCATGTGGCTCACGGCATTTCCAGGTAAGGCACAAAGGCTGCTTTTCTGGGTGACAGCAAGGGAAGACCTCGGGACATGTGGGAACCTCAACAGCTTGAGGAATTCACTCTAACACAGGTATTGCAGGCAAAGCCTTGTAACAATTGCATGGCCTGGCTTTTTTTTTTTTCGCCCTGAGGGGCTCAATCTGACCTGGCCTGTGGTGGCACAATGGATAGATTGTTGACCTGGAACGCTGAGGTCACCAGTTCGAAACTCTGGGCTTGCTGAGTCAGAGCACATATGACAAGCAACCTACAAACAACTTAAGTGAAGCAACTGTAAGTTGATACTTCTCACTCCCTCACCGCCCCCTTTCTCTGTAAAATCAATTTTAAAAATCTTAAAAAAAAAAAAATAAATTAAAGAAAAGCTCAAACTGGAGATTCCTTATGAAATTCCAGCACAGCAGATTTAAAGAGAGCCTATGCAATCAATTGTTGTTCTTATTGTGTTTATGCAAATAATCAAGCCAAATTAAAATGGGCTTTAATACAGTAAATGGGTTGGTCTTAATGTAGCTCTTTGTTAAAAATGAGGGTATTGTAGGAGAAAAAATATGTTTCAATAGAATCTATAACACACACTTTGCAAGCAGATTTGCAAGCAACCAGAAACTAAACTGGATTCTGAATTTTTCTAATTTTCTTAAATGTTTTGGCTACAACCATCTGAGCTATTGTTGCATTTCTCTCCCATCCTTTGATTGGAATTCTTGAGAACAAAACTTTTTTCTTCCATCGAACCGTTCATTATAATTCTGTCGTTCTAGCTTTTGCACCAACAATGCCGAGGTCTGTAACCGTTTGTCTCCACCAGGTTACAAACCCTACTCGTACTCAGGGAATACTGTCCCTGGACACCATGGCAACCTCCTTCTGAGCCGGGTCTCATCACCCCTCTGACCAAGAGACAGGTGCTCTTGTCTCTGAAGGAAAATGTCAACCCTCTTCAGCAGAAAGAAGCTACAGAAGAGACCCTGCACCCATTTAGCCTGAAAGACGTCAGAGCCAGGACCCTTGAGGGGGAATGTGGTAGGCACTTAGACAGACAGGAGCAGAGCAGGGACAATGGGCCACTCACAGGAGGTCACCAGAGCAGAAAACCCCAGGCGGCTAGCAACGGGCAAAACTGGGAAGACAAAATCTTGCTCCGAGGGTAACCTTTCCTCCACTAGCATATTGCTGGCCATGCAGGTCAGAGCCCCTTAGAAGGTGAGTGAACCAGGGGGCCAGAGAACAGCACTTCAGCACTTCCCTAGGGATAACCTCCAGGCCTCAGTAGTGTTCCAGCTCTGGGCCCAGAAAAGCAGCAAAACCCAACAACTGATACCACAGCAGACCTCAGGACCAGCTGCATTCATTGATGGCCTCCCACGAGGCCTTCTAATGCTAAGATACATGCTCAGCAACAAAAGAATTACTTCTGTATAAAACTAACTTTATAAAAATAAAATGGTTAAAATTAGCAGTGGAGAATGATCAGGAGAACTCAAGAGTTAAAAACTTGGCTTTACTAATAGTAGCTTTTAGTTATAATCACTGGTTTAATGATTAATACAAGTAAAAAAGCTTTGTTCTAGGAGCTGGGATACATGAATGGGCGCACATGACTTCACAAGGGCTGCAAGCAACCTACCTTTGCGCCCCAGGCCCAGATCTGCAAGCAACCAAGATGATATCTAAGTCCTGGTGCTCCAAGAACTGGCCAACTGCTGACAAAGACACTGATAAAGAATGACTGATCAGCAGGACAAAGAAATGCTACCGAAATTAACTTTTCCCTAAATTCCAAGCCCGTTACCTACCCCCTTCTTATAAAAAAAAAAAGGTTGGCTGAGATGAGGTGTTAAGATAGCTTTTGGGTAGAGAACCCCCTGTCTTCTCCGATCATTGGCCATCTGTATAAAGCTCCCATGAAGAGCCAGCCCTCGTCTCTGCTCATTTTCTTCTCCCATCATTGGCACCTGAATAAAGCTCCCATGAAGAGCCAGCCCTCGTCTCTGCTCATTTGACTGAGTGCTGGAACGCAGATATGTTTCCGGTTTCATTTTGATCCCTGGTCAGGGCACATACAAGAGTCAAGCAAGGAATGTATAAATAGGTGGAACAATGAAGTGATGTTTCTCTCTCTCTCTCCCCCTTTCCTTTCTTCCTAAAGTCAGTAATAAAGAGAAATCAGTTTAAACCTAAGGGACCCGAGACATCTAGCTGAGGCTCATGGAGGAGAAGCCCCAAAGTGGGGCCAGACGCTGGTCTCTGGTCTCTGGTCTCTGGTCTCAGCTCCTATGCTTGTTCTACTGCTCTGCCCAGAAAAGGCAACGGGGAAGGCTAGGGCAGGCTTGAAAGAAAAGGAATAAACCCTTAAGCAAGAAGAGAAAAAGACTAATTTCTCAGGTAAAAACAGCATCATAAAGGGAGGAAGAAATTGAAATGGATATTTGGAAAAGGGAAGCGAAGAAGAGAAGGGGATAGCCAATGTGTTTTATTGACTTATTTTATAAAACTCGTGCCAATGATAATAGCACAATCTCATTTGACACTTACTGTGACCTGCGCACGCTTCTAAGTGCTTCCTGTAATTTAATCTACATAACAGCCTCACAAGGTCAGGGCCACTGTTCTCTCCGCTTTGGCGATGAGGAAATGGAGGCACAGAGGTCAAATAACTCACTAAAGTCACATGGATGGTAGATGGCAGGGTGAATGTTTCTAATTCAGGCTCTTTGGAGTCTGCTTCTTCCTTTTTTAATTGATTTTAGAGAGAAGAGAGAGAGAAAGGCAGGGTGGGAAGGAGCAGGAAGCATCAACTTCCCATACGTGCCTTGCCCAGGTAAGCCCGGGGTTCTGAACCGGCAACCTCAGCGTCCCAGATCAACGATTTATCCACTGCGCCACCACAGGTCAGGCGTGGAGTCTGCTTCTCCACCACTCCATCACACTGCCTCCTGAGTGATCTCAAAGCCAGCTCAAGTACCAATGGGAGCACAAGATGGGGTGAGCCGACACTTTCCTCTGCTTTGCTTGCGGAGAATGACAGCACTGTCATCAAACCCTGCTCCCAAAAGTTCTTTGCACTCCCGTTCTGGGAGGGGTCGGCCGCAGGCAGCTCTGACTATCACCACATGGCAACTCAAGGCGCAGGCCGCAGACAGGTCATCACTGTTTGCTCCGGAGGGCCCCCCAGATATGAGCAGAGAACCTTCCGCAAGCTTCCTGGCCCCCTGAGACTTCATCAGAATCTGCCCCGTGACCCCTGGCTTCCCACCAGCCACAGAAGAAAGAATGGCAGGGACCCAGGCAGTTGGCCTCGAACCAGAGCCTGTGACAGTCCTGTGAATCCCTCCTGCCTGGACCGACCTGGACTCAGGACTGTGGTGACAGCTGAAGGCCTAGGCCTGTGCAGCTTTGAGCGGTGGCACCATGTTGACAAACCCTCTGAGTGCTGTTTGGCTGGTGCTTCACCCCCCAGGAAGCCTCTGTGTGTGTTACAGATGATTACACCGAGAGTTACTCCTCCCCTGTCGACAGGTGCGTGTGAGAGAGAGCTGGGAAGAGGAGAGGAAGACGTGGTCTGGGGCTGTGATATCGGAGGCCCACCAGAGAAAAGGGCAGGGGACCCTGCCACGGGCAGTTGATTCTCCCTCAGCTAATGGAGTTAACTCCTCTTTCTAAATTACCAGCGCCCCCTAGTGGGAGTAAGTCTTCACCCACACTTCAAGATTCTTAACCCGGAATAGCTGAACTCACAGGGGGAAAATGATCATCTTAATTGCCACTGCCCTCCAACCGAAAACGTGCGTTTCCTTTAGTAATGCATGCATGCAGTAAATCATAGTAGTGTCAATAAACAGTACCTGTGACTTTGTCACAATGAACGGGAATTTTTATTTCATATTACGGTTGTTGCAGATAACTTGTAATATCATTTTCATGAATCAATACGTCAGAATTATGCCAGCTGTTAGGTGTGCCATGGAATCATATTATTTAACACATTAATAAAAATGCACACATGTTACTGGATTTCCTTTTTTTTTTTTTAAATTCACGCTAAACCTGTAATTTAGTATGATTGTTTTTCTTTGTAGTCTACATTCAAAACATTATTCTGCAATGGGGTTCCTAGGTTTACTGAGTCACCAGAGGAGTCCATGACATAAACATGGTTAAGGACCCCTGCTTTAGAAGATGCTGGTTTAATCAGATCCTCTTCTGTCACCGAGGTAGGGGCTGCCGACCCATGGTGCGGGATGGGGTTCAGGGCAGCCAGGGTCGAGGAGAAAGGGGTCGTGGGGAGGAGCAGGGTGACTACAGTGCTTTGCCTGAGACCCTGCACAGTTGACACAGTGGTTTGAGCTGAGACATCAACAACTGGAGTTTCTATATCCTGTTGGTGTCAGTGCATGAAGGTGGCCCTGGGGTCCCTCCCACACGCCAGCAAATGCTAGTGATGAGGTTGCCTTTTGAGAAAAACAGGACAACATGGGGAGACAGGGTTCAGTCTAAGAGAACTAGGAAGAAGTATCTTAAGGAGAGAAAATGGCTTCCGGGTCTAAAAGGAGTACAACAATGCTGTGTATGTTGATATAAAGTAACAAGAGGATGGCCCTGACCGATTGGGTCAGTGGTAGAGTGTTGGCTGGTGTATGGATGTCCCAGGTTCGATTCCTGGTCAGGGCACACAGGAGAAGCAACCATCTGCTTCTCTCCCCCTTCCTCTCTCCCTTCTCTCCCTCTTTTCCTCCCACAGCCAGTGGCTCGATTGGTTTGAGTCGAACCAATGTTTCCAAGGTTCCAAGTGTCAGCCTGAGTGTTGAGGATAGCTCAGTTGATTCGAGCATTGGTCCCAGACAGGGGTTTCTGGGTCGGCCCCAGACAGGGGTTGCTGTGTGGATCCCGGTGTCAGGGCACATGCGGGAGTCTGTCTCACTGTCTCCCCTCATCTCATGAAGAAGAAGAAGAAAAAGGAGGAGGAGGAGGAGGAGGAGGAGAAGGAGAAGGAGGTGGAGGAGGAAGAAGAGGAAAGAAACTGTATTATATTTAATTATATACTGTACTAAACTAGAGAAGAATGAATCTCTTTTATAATACCATTTTCTAATACAATAACATTAAATGTTTTCTATTTATGTAAGACTTCTTTTGTATCCCACAATAAAGCCTATAGCTTTTTGTTTGTTTTAGTGAGAGAGAGAGACAGACAGACAGGAAAGGAGAGAGATGAAAAGCATCAACTCATACTTGCATCACTTTAGTTGTTCATTGATTGTTTCTGATAATGTGCCTTGACCAGGGGGTTCCAACTGAGACAGTGACCCCTTTGCTGAAACCAATAACTTTGGGCTCAAGCTAGTAACCTTGGACTTCAAGCCAGCGATCTTTGGGCTCAAGCCAGCTGGATGACCCACGCTTAAACCAGCAACTTCGGGGTTTCGAACCTGGGACCTCAGCATCCCAGGTCGACGTTCTATCCACTGTACCACCATTCATCAGGTAAGCCTATAGTTTTTTAATAACAGCTTTATTGAGTTACAATTCACATACCACACAATTCAGCCACTGAAGTATATCATTAAATAAGTTTTAGTGTGTTCAGAGTTGTGCAATCAGCCTCACAGTCAATTCTTGAACATTCGTACCACCCTGCCAAAATGCTCTACCCATTAGCATTCACTTCCTCCTCTCCTGCAGCCATCCCAGCCCTGGCAGCCAGCAGTCTACTGTTTGCCTCTATACATGTGCCCATTCTGAACGTTTCACAGAAACGGAATCATACAGTAGATGGTCCTTTGCAAATGGCTTCTTTCCCTGACCATGTTTCCAAGGCTCATCCATGTTGTAGCATGTATCGGAACTTCATTTCTCTTTATGGCCAAATGATACTCCATTGTACGGCTACACCACATTTTATTTATCCATTCGTTAGTTCATGGGCATTTGCGGTGTTTCTACCTTTGGGTTATTATGATCAATGCTGCTATGGTTACCTGTGTATAGGTTTTTGTGTGCACATATGTTTTCACTTCCCTTGGGTCTATACCCAGGAGAGGAATTGCTGGGTCATGTGGCTACTCTATGTTTAACCTTTTGAGGAAGTGCCAGACTGTTTTCCAAAGCAGCTGCACTACTTATATTCCCATTCCCACTGTATGTATGAGGGTTCCAAATGCTCTCCCTTCCTGTCAACCCTTGTTATTATCTGTCTTTTTAATTATGGTGGATGTGAAGTGGTATTTCCTTGTGGTTTTGATTTGTATCTCTCTGATGGCGAATAACGTTGAGCATTTTTTCAAACGCTTGTTGACTATTTTTAGGTCTTCTTTGGAGAAATACATATTTATGTCCTTTGTCCACTTTTCAGTGTAGGTATGTCTTTTTATTACTGAGTTATAGAGATTCTTTATACTGTATTCTAGATTCCAATCCCCTATCATATGTATGATTCACAAAATTTTTCTCCCATTCTGTGAGTTGCCTCTTGTTTCTTGATGGTGTCCTTGAAGCACAAAAGTTTTCAATTTTGATGATGCATATCTTATTTATGTTTTCTTTTTTGCTTGTGATTTTGATATTACCTGTATCTAAAAAACTGTTATCTAATTCAATGTGCATAAAGATTTGCACCTATATTTTCTTCTACGAGTTTGATAGTTTCAACTTCTACATTTAGGTCTTTGATCAATTTTGAGTTAACTTCTGTGTGTGGTGTGAGTTAGGGGTGCAATTTCATTGTTTCATATGGATAGCCAGTTATCTTAGCAATAATTTTTTCCCCCTTTGGATTGTCTTGGCACCCTTGCTAAAAAATCATTTGATCATAAATGTGAGGGTTTATTTCTGGACTCTCAATTTTACGCCACTGACTACATCTACCTGTAGCTTTGCGGTAAGTTTTGAAGTCAGGACGTTGGAGTCCTCCACTTTTGTTCTTCATTTTCAAGGTGTTTCGGCTATTCTGGGTCCCTTGACTGTCCTATTCTTTGACATTTTGTTGCTGGCGTGAACAAGCTCTATTTTATGTTTGGTCACTGAACAAGCTCTATTTTCTGTTTTATATATGTATAAAATTACATATATTTTTGTGTCCAGTTATTTTTCTGAACTCTCTTGTAAGTTCTAAACATTCCTCAGCCCATTAGCTAAAGTCTTTCAGATAGACAAGCATATCTTTTGCAAATAATCATAAGCTTGGCTCTTCCCCAAATGTATGTCTCTTATTTATTTTTCTTACTGTTTTTCCTTAAATTTTGGAATATTGTTGACATCATTCACAGTGTGACGTCTTGGTTTCGCTCCTTGTTTTTGGAGCGATGTCTTTGTTATGAAGAACTCTATTTGCTCCCCATTCCAGGTCATCGCTAGGCATCATACTGGCGGTTGGATTGAGATATATACATTTATCATCTTGACATAGTCTTTTTTATTCCTAGTCCCTAAGAGTTTTCATCAAGGTGCATCCTATTAGGATAATTATCCAGTTTTTCTCCTGTGTCCTATTCACATGATGAACAACATTAATAAACCTTTATCATTGGCCCTCGTTGCATAAACTGTCTCCCGAGCCAGTGGGAACAAATTAACTCACATTAACAG
Organism: Saccopteryx leptura; assembly: GCF_036850995.1. Lineage (NCBI taxonomy): Eukaryota > Metazoa > Chordata > Mammalia > Chiroptera > Emballonuridae > Saccopteryx > Saccopteryx leptura. The sequence continues at coordinate 359,372,990 of NC_089504.1, read as the reverse complement.
AAATCACTCAGACGCCACTGCTGCCGCCTTCCCTGAACAATATCGTACAGACGTCACAAGCTGAGAGTCAGGAGGTCATATCTGGTTTGGCCTGCAAGGAGTGTTAAAACATGGTTTTGAATTTCTAGCATTTAAAAAACCAGGAGATTTCAGATTGGGAATTCTAGTTTTTGGTTTCCTTTAAAAATGATAAAATCTGACCACACCACTCCTGCATTTCCACATGGCCACTGTGGGCTACAGCTGGGCCCCCGGGAGGGCCTCCTTCAGAGAGCTCCTCATTTGCATCCTCCCCAAACCCTATTGTCTCCATACCTTATTGTTCCCAGACCTCAAGGTCAGGGGTCAGGCGCTCGATTTGGTATATGTGCAATTGTTTTTCTTATATTGGAGTTAGGTAAAAGCGAAATGTTTCTTGCAATCATGTCTCTAGCAAACGTGGAAAAATAAAAGAGGCCAAGAGGGATACGTGCTTCAGGAGAAACGGCAGGAGGTATGTTTCTGGGTGCGAGTGGAGAATGTCCCCTTTTATTTCAGCGTGCCCGATGGAGGAGTACAGCATAAAACACCTCCAGAAAAGAAATCGTAAGAGCAACAGGGACAAGCTGTGTGGGGAAAGAAAACCTTAATGCACTGGGCGGGAAAAGGACTGATGTTTCCACAGGGTTTGTTTCAGGAGGCACAGAGTATAAACAATACAATCACGAGATGTCATAATATCATTAGTGAACACCAGCTCACCAGTTCTGTTTGGCTTGCTTGGCTCTTGGAGACCTCTGAGTTTCTGATTTCTGCTCTAACCCCCCAGCCTCCTCAAAGCATCTTTCACTGCGTGTCCTCTACCTCTCTCTCCTCCTCTCCCCTGCCCCCCTGGGTTGTTCTGTTGCTGTAGTCCGGGTCTCCAAGACCCTCAGAGAAACTGCTTCTTTGCTGCTGCTTGAAGCTCTTTCCTCTATAAGGTACAGATGCCAACCTGTGAGGCTGACCTGGGACAGTGGTTCACACGCCTCCCGGTAGAAACAGAAATGGACTGGCTTGGGAGAGACGGTGGTGGTGGGTGGGTGAAGGTCGGCCCCCACCTTTATCAGCTCCTCCCAAAACGGGCAATCTAAATTTTAAAATGGTGATTGATCGGTTGGTCTCTAAGTCTCCTGTGTTGAATTTTGGAGCTTCCACTGGACCCACATTTCATCTTGCCACCCAGGACCCACCCAGACCCCATGCCTGGCCAACCCCTGATCTTTAACTATCATTGCTGGCGGGCGACCAGCCAGCTGCCATCGACTATGCTTGAATTCCTTTAGGCTCATTCGAATGTTGCCATTCCTTGCACAAACCCTCCTTTTAAAATTTTTTATTTTTATTTATTGTGTTGACATGGTTTCAAGTGTCCCACTCAAATAACACACTCTACCCACCACATCGTGCCCCATGCCCCAGGCAAAGTCTCTTTCCATCGCCATTTCACCCCCTTCCTTCCCTCCACCCCCTTTCCCTCTGGGAATTGCTACCCTGTTGTCTGTATGTATGTGTTAAGCATATATGATTTTGGCTAATTCCTTCACACCTTCTCTGATCTCATCCCCACTTCCCCCTTCCATCTGACAGCTGTCCATCTGTTTCCTGTGACCCTGCCTCTGTTTCTATTTTGTTCCTCAGTTTATTTTGTTCATTCAATTCCACAGGTAAGTGAGATCATATGGTATTTATCTTTCTCTGCCTGGCTTATTTAACTTCACATAATAATCTCCAGGTCCAGCCGTGCTGTCGCAAAAGGAAGAATTTCCTTCTCTTTTTACGGCTGCATAGTATTCCATTGTGTAAATGGATCACAGCTTTTTTTAAATCTACTTGTCCACTGATGGACACTGGGACTGTTTCCAGATCTTGGCTATTGCAAACAACACCGCAATAAAAATGGAGGTGCATATCTTCTTTTGAATTAGTGTTTTGAGACTTTTTAGGCTATATTCCTAAAAGTGAGATCGCTGGGTCATCAGACAGTTCCATTTTTAATCTTTTAAGGAAACACCATACTATTTTCCACAGTGGCTGCACGAGTATGCATTCCCACCAGCAGTGCAGGAGGGTTCTCTTTTCTCCACACAATGGACAGCTCTTGTTTGTTGATTTGTTAATGAAAGCCATTCTAGCAGGAGTGAGGTAATATGTCATTGTGGTTTTAACTTGCATTTCTCCGATGATTAGTGACATTGAGCATTTTTTCATATGCTTATTGGCCATCTGTATGTCCTTTTTTTTTTTTTTTTGTATTTTTCTGAAGCTAGAAACGGGGAAAGACAGTCAGACAGACTCCTGCATGCACCGACCGGGATCCACCCAGCACGCCCACCAGGGGGCGATGCTCTGCCCCTCCGGGGCGTCGCTCTGTTGCGACCAGAGCCACTCTAGCGCTCGGGGCAGAGGCCAAGGAGCCATCCCCAGCACCCGGGCCATCTTTGCTCCAATGGAGCCTTGCTGTGGGAGGGGAAGAGAGAGACAGAGAGGAAGGCGAGGGGGAGGGGTGGAGAAGCAGATGGGCTCTTCTCCTGTGTGCCCTGGCCGGGAATCGAACCCAGGACTTCTGCACGCCAGGCCAACGCTCTACCACTAAGCCAACCGGCCAGGGCCTGTATGTCCTCTTTAGAGAAGTATCTATTCAGTTCTTTTGCCCAATTTTTGATTGGATTGTTTACTTTCCTGGTGTTGAGTTTTGCAAGTTCTTTATAAATTTTGGTTATTGACTCCTTATCAGATGTATTGACAAATGTGTTCTCCCATTGTGTGGGTTTTTTTATTTTTTGAATGGTGTTTTTGCTGTGCAAAAGCTTTCTAGTTTGATATAGTCTGATTTGCTTCTTCTGCCTTTATTTCACTTGCCTGAGGAGATATATCTGCAACAATATCGCTGCTAGAGATGTCGGAAAGTCTACTGTCTATGTTTTTTTCTAGGATCATGTCTATGATCCCATACTCAAGCCGGCAATCCAACGCTCAAGCCAGTGAGTCTGCACTCAAGCTAGATGATCCCCTGCTCAATCCGGTGACCTCGGGGTTTAGAATCTGGGGACTCAGCATCCCAGGTTGACGCTCTATGCACTGTGCCACCACTGGTCAGGCAAATGTTTCCTAATTTTAGCTTGTATTTTTAAAAACGAATTCAATCCGCTACATTTATAAATGCATTATCTTCCCAAGCATCGCTGAAAACACATATGAAAAATATTTTCTAAAAAATTCTTCTTTTATGTAAATTTAGTTTCAAAGGATACTCATTTTCTCTGATCATGTGCCTTATTTTTTTTTTATTTGTATTTTTCTGAAGCTGGAAACAGGGAGAGACAGTCAGACAGACTCCCGCATGCGCCTGACCAGGATCCACCCGGCACGCCCACCAGGGACGATGCTCTACCCACCAGGGGGCGATGCTCTGCCCCTCCGGGGCATCGCTCTGCCGCGACCAGAGCCACTCTAGCGCCTGAGGCAGAGGCCAAGGAGCCATCTCCAGCGCCTGGGCCATCTTTGCTCCAATGGAGCCTTGGCTACGGGAGGGGAAGAGAGAGACAGAGAGGAAGGAGGGGTGGGTGGAGAAGCAAATGGGCGCTTCTCCTATGTGCCCTGGCCGGGAATTGAACCCGGGTCCCCCGCACGCCAGGCCGACACTCCGACGCTCCACCGCTGAGCCAATCGGCCAGGGCCTTATTTTTGAAATTCTGAATCTTCTTGTGTTTTGCTCCCCCCACCCCGTGTTTGCTCATCTTTCCCGAGGGTGTCTGTGTCTATCCAGTAATAACAATGGAAGTGGCTGTGCTGATCACCACACATACAGAAGGGTCAGAGTGAGCAAGGCATGGAGGTGTGCGAGTGCGACACAGACTTCTTTCCCATGTGTTTTATGTCCTGAGATGTAATTTACAAAGAGTGGAATGTGCAACTTTCCAGCGAGCATCTCAGTAACTTTCTCATAGGTACATACTGTGTAACCACCACCCAGGTCAAGTTAGAAAACATGCCCATCACCCCCAGAAAGTCCACTCATGTCCCCTTTCCAGTTAAATCACTCCCCCCCCCCCAAGATAACCACCATTCTGACACACCGCTATAGATTAATTGGCTGGTCCTGGAACTTCACGTAAATGAAATTATGCAGCATACTTCCTTTCGTGTCTTACTGCTTTTGCTCAACATAACGTTTGTGAAATTCATTCATGTTGATACACGTATCAGTGAGTTATCCTTTTTACTGCTGAGTAGCATTCTATTATATAGGTACAGGGTGGGGCAAAAGTAGTTTCAGAGCTGTTCATATGGAATATAATATGATAACTAATAAATAATAATACCAGGATAAACTCACTCTGTGTTTTGTGTACTCACAACTGCAAACCTGCTTTTGCCCCTCTCGTGTAAAACAATCGGTTTTTTACCTGCTCTGCTATTGACAGAAAGCTGTATAATCATTCTCATATGTTCCTGTGTGGACATATTTCTAAGAATGGAATTGCAGGATCAAAGGGAGATGTATATTCAGAGCTCAAGAAAAGCCTGGGCTATCGATTTGGAAGGGGCGGGTATGAGGGGAATGGATCAGGGTGTCCAGGTAGAAGAGAAGCAGTCTCGAATAAAACCTCGTGCAAACCAAAGTTTAAAACATGATGAAGACTATGAAGCCAGAACAGAAATACTGGTCAGGGGCACAGGAGGAGAACTCAAGGGGGCATTTGAGGTTTCCTTGGTGATATTTTCAGAGCATGGAAGAATGAATGTAAGATGAGGAGATGGAGATGGGTAGACTCCTCTTGGAAAATCTAAGGCACTGAAAGGAAGGGGAGAGATAAGTAGACATATTTTCAAGTGAAGCCACAACAGAGCTGTACAAAGTGGTACAAAATCTGTGCCACATGAGTGACAGGCACCTTGAATCTTACCAGCTGCTTTGAGGAGGTGGGAGTCAAAGGTGCCCCCCCTGTTTGTAATTCTAAATTCTGGCCAGTAGGTGTCAGGTGCTGAGCCACTCTCCTGGTCGGTGGTCTGCCCTCTTGACACAGGGAGATACAGGTGGAGTGAGTGAGGGGGTGGGATATATGAGAGCTCAACACCTAGGTCGCACCTGCTGGCGAAGAGAATGCCCACCTGGGAGGGGATGCAGGAGGGGACTAACTGGGCTTCTTGGGGTGCTCAGCTCCCTGGCAGTGACCGCGAAGGGGCCACTCCGCTTCAGCTTTTCTCCATCTTCGCTGTTCGGAACACCAAGGACCTGGAAGAGGTCACGGATGCCGCCACCTGTCTAGGACTTTCTTTAGCTTTCAAAGTGACTTCATAATGCAATGTTTCAGTCTGGTACACTGTGTTACACTTGCTACACTATTCCTCATTCCAGAGCAGTTCTGCCCCTCCCCCCGTACTTGGACCACCTCTGTGCTAGCTCCCTCTCCCCCTTTCTCCTTTTCATGATGGATAAGCAGCGGTTGGGGAGACTAGGGTCCTTGCCCACCCTCACCAAGTCATATGACCTTAGACATGTCCTCTCACAGTCTTTCGTGATTCTAGTTCCTTATTTGAAAAATGGTAGTGGTGGTGGTGGTGGTGGGGTTTCACTTGTGAATGAGGCGAAGTACTGGATGGTTCTGAGAAGTACTAGATGGTTCGAGCTCCTTACCACCTCTTACTATATAGGCTGGAACCAGTCCTCCCTAGGACCTGTGTTCACCCAAGGGTACTTTCTGTTTCTATGCCTTTGGGGAAGTTGCTTTTTCTTCATATTTAGGGAGCCAGAAGAAGAAAAGCCATTGGTGCTCCCATTTCTCAAAGCCTCAGGTAGGGCTGTGGCTTTTGACTCACACTAACGTACAACCTTGTGGGTGGCTTTTGACCCACAATAACGTACAACCTTGTGGCGGATTTCGAACGCCACTACCAGAAATTGTGACACAGAGTCTGTCATTCAATAGTGGAAGTGAAAATATTCAGCCTTGACCTCAGTTAACTCCGAAATAAGGTGCTATCCTTTCTTTGCCAGGGCTGCCTGTACAGCCTGCTCATCCCTTTTGTAAAAGAGGAAACTGAGGCACGGGCTTGTGCAGCGCTTCCAGGGTTCTGGAATCACTCTGGGTATAACCACATCTGCTCCGCTGTCTGCGCAGAGAGGGAGGTAAGAAGAGGCCTTGACTGCGGAGGTGACCTTTCTTCCCCTGCAGGGGCCGGGAAATGGATGGAGTGACAGCCACCGCAGAAGGACAGTGGGACCGTCAGATCGGAGGCGGACGCAGCAGTGCTGAAAGTCTAGACAGTTGCTTCTACGAAGGTTTCTGCAGAAGGGTGAGGGTCAAGGCGTGTCTGTGCACAGAACTGGTGCATGCATTTTCAACGTGAAGAGCATCGAAAGAAAATAGAAGTAATAAAAGGAAGTGGGGTGCTGGGGTGCAGAGAGAGAAGGAAGCAACGCTTCGGAGCTTCCTCTTTCTCGTCCTTCCCCGAAGCCCCCACCCCAAGCCTCGCTCCTGCTCCGCCCACCTCTCCTGCGGGGGACCAAACCGCGCTTCCGCTGCGCCCGCGGGCCCGCACCTTACTCCTGGGGGCGCTGGCGGTCGGGGCTGGCACCCCTCCGGCCGTGGCCGCCCACCCGTCCGGGCCTGCTCCTTCCGAGGGCAGACGGCCCAAGGGCTGGGTCTGCCTCTCCGACGCTGGGCGGGCTGCGACCGGACTCGGAGGACACAGGGACTAGAGTCGCATGCGCTACCCCGCCACCAGGGGGCGTGAGGGGCCGACTGGGTGACCCGCGGCTCCCAGGCCCCGCCCCACGCGCGGCCCCGCCCCAGCCCACCTTCGGAGCGGAGCCTGGGCGGATAGATGCTGGGACTTGCCGCGCGACTCCAGCCCGGGTGCGGTGGTTCTGACCGTCCGCCGAACCGTAGGGAGTCGTCGCTGGAGAAGGGCTTGGCGCCCGGCGGGGACTGCAGGTGTGTGGCCGGGCGGCCGAGGCCGGGTGGGCGGGGCCGGGGCGAGCTTGGGACTCGCGGCAGAACCCGCGCGGGCAGGGGACGGTCGGGAAGCAGTGGGCTCCGAGACCGGCGGCCGCAGCGGGTCGGCTGGTGACACATCCTGCTGTCCTACGGCTCCGTGGACAGCCGCCACTGCCGGGACACAGGGTCCGCCCACTGCGTTTCCAATAATCCCGGGGACAGAAGGGGCGTTCCGGGGACTGTCTCTCGTCTAGGGAGGGTGACCACTGCTGGACCACCTGCTTCTGTACGGTCCGAGTGTGACCCAAGCTTCCTGCCTCCTACGCAGGCCGCCAAGTGGCCACAAGTGTCGTGGGGTCAAGGAGTCCGCACCCCTCCTGCGAACTCTCAGTGAGCATTGGTCTCACGGGTCCTCTGCCATCAGAACCTGGGAGTCGCTGAAGCGCCTGCCCCAGCCCGCCCCTGCTAGCGATCGTGGGCCCCCGGGCTGTGGTTGCTCCTTTGGAGAATTGCACGCTTGGCACTGTCAGAGGATGTGTTTACACTCGGGCTGTCCCTTGCGTGACTCTGTGTGTGCGTGTGTGCCTGTGTTTGCGCGTGCGCCTGCGGGCTGGCCCATCCCAGTCCTGGGGTAAATAAGCAAGAAGTTCAGGTCAGTAGGAGGAAGGAGATTGTTCAGAGGGAAAAAGGAAGGCGAGATGAAAGCAGCAGGATGTGGTATCTAGTGAGTTAACAAGCCTCCGTGCAGAGCGGAGGGGTGGGTCTAGGGAAAAGGAGGGCTAAAAGTAGGCCAGGGCTGCCTCTAAAGCCCCTCTGGATTGCCCTTCTCCCAATCTCTCCCCATCTCCCTGCACCTGCCCCCACGGGCCCCGGACCTTTCCATGCAGGCTCGCCTTCCTCCCGGCCTTGGAGAGGCCTGCCTGGAGAGGCACCGGTTCCCAGAGCGTGTTAAAACACGTCCTCTGGACCTCAGCACTACAGCGCACCTCTCCAGGGGCGGGGCTGGCACCGGTTTGGTTCTAAAATCGGAATCAACTCCCGAAGTGATGGTCCCGGAGCCATTGCCTGGGGACTCCCTGTGACGTGGAAAGGAGCCTTGAGTTCCAGCCAATCCCAGCTGTGTAACCTTGAGCCTTTTACCGCCCACTCTCCCAGCCTGTTTCCCTGTCTGTAAAATGGGTCTAATCGTGACTTCACGGGGCGGTGGGAATATTAAATGAGAAAAGCGTGGTAAGTGCGACTACCCATGGGAGCTGCTCCACGGGTGTTTGCAGAACAAAGGTGTGGGCAGCAGCCAGGGCTTACCTCTTCCTCGGTGTGGCCACCATGGTGTGGGATGGTCAAGCTCCCTCTTCCCGCTTTATGAGAGCCCCCTTGCTTTTTGAAGCTTAACTGGCCCGGTCTGTAGGGAAGGAAGGCACCCGGTCTTTGTGTGCTGGGCCTCACTGGGTTTTAAGAAATCCTTCCTCATCTCTAGCTTAGGTGGGGGGTGATCAATATCTTCTCTCCCCAGGCTGCAGTGGAAGCTGCCACCCTTGCCTGCTCCCTTCCTCTCGTGCACCCTTTTGTTTCTTACAAGAGTAACAGGTGGCACTGGGCAAAAGTGGGTTTGGGGTTACTAGAGGGGCAATGATGAGGGGGTTCCACAGTGCGGCTGAGGAGGCTGGCTGTGGGAACCACTCTCCACACCGCGGGGTTAGTCACTGATCATGGGGCTCGCTGGCCGAGAAGTGGGCGAGAAGGAGAGCTTGGGTCGCTCAGAGCTGGAGGTCCCAGCAGGGGTTCTGTGGAGCACCAACGCTGTGCAATTTGGCCTTGGTTCACACAGGCTCGCCCCTACGGGCTGAGCTGGTAGCTCTGGGGGACCCCTGGGAACCTGAAGACTTTGTCTGGCTGAGCTGTGGGTGGCTCGAAGCCTGGATCACCTTTTTGAGAGAGGAAGCTTCTGGAGGGGCAAGGTACAGTGATCTAAGCCCCTGGCACAGATGGAGAGAGTAGGGGTGGATGAAGGAAAGAATGCACCTTTCTTCTGCCCGAGGGGAAGAAGAAGCACTATCCCAGCAAACATATTGCATGTTCAGATTTCCACTGACTTGAAGATGGACATTCACATCTTAACATCTCTGAGATCAAGATGCATGTATTGTCTAGGGCATCTCACCACTGTAACAGGTAGCAATGCTTCTTAGTGGCACACAAAATAATGCTGCATCTTACAATTGATGGCCTCTTAGATTCTGTTAGATGTGATGGATGCTTTAAAGATTTTGAGGGACACTTTATTTATTTATTTATTTATTTATTTCAGAGTGAGACAGACCGACAAGAACAGACAGACAGGAAGGGAGAGAAAGGAGAAGCATTAACTCATAGTTGTGGCACTCTAGTTGTTCATTGATTACTTTCTCATATGTGCCTCGACCGGGGGGGGGGGGTGCTCTAGCCAAGCCATTGACCCCCTTGCTCAATCAAGCCAGTGACCCTGGGCTCAAACCAGTGACCTTGGACTTCAAGCCAGCAACCATGGGGTCATGTTTATGATCCCACTCTCAAGACAGCAAGCCAGTGACCCCATGCTCAAGCCAGTAACCCCACACTCAAGCCGGTGACCTCGGGGTTTTAAACCTGGGTCCTCAGCATCCCAGGCCTATGCTCCATCTGTTGCAGCACCGCCTGGTCGAGCTTGAGGGGCACTTTAGATGTATTCAGATACTCGCAGAATTGTCATTCCCAAAGTAAATTTGCATACATTGATTTTTCCAGTAGCTCTACCTTCTAAACACCGAAACATTTTAATATGTCTAATTTTAAAGGAAATCTTTGTGAAATGTGTTGCTTGCCTTTGTAAACGTCGCATACTGCGACTGACTTAATACATTCTTGAAAACATCGCATGGTTCCACCTGCCATTCTGTTTTATACCTTGGGTTTGCTCAGGACATATTTTCTGCCTTTTTCTTTTCACCTTTCTTTTTGCCCTTTCCCCTCGTATTTCATATTCTTAAATCTTCCCAGCCACACTCGGTAGTAGCCACAACTGGTGCCCCCATTTTACATATGACTAAACTGAGGGCCAGGGCCTCATGGCTGGAAAGCGGTAGCACTGGGCTGACTCTGGCTGGCGTCTACTCTTGACCAGAGATGATTCGGCTGGAGTAGCAGCCTGCATGTGCCTTTGGGTGTGAAGTATACACTCTGTAGGGCATGACTTTTGGGGCATAAATGTGGTGGTCCGCAGGTCTTTCCTGTCTGCTTGCAGGCTAGCAGCTGGGTTCTGGAGAGTCGAGATTATCAGTTACCTGACTTCCAGATAAGTGAGATATAGCTATAGCAGGGTGTACCCAATAGGAAGGTGAGGGCAACGAATAGGAAGAAGTGAGTGACTTCGGTGGCACAAAGCCGACATTGGGTCCTTCTTGAGCCTGGTGTGTTACCAATTTGGGTTCTAGGCTTTAGGCTTTAAAATTTGGCCTCAGGGCAGGACTCCTGCCTCCAGCCTCCCCCACTCCCACTCCAGCCCCTCTCCTGCTGCCATGGTGATGCCAGGACACTAAATTAGAGCCAGTAGCTTTTCAACTGCAAACCCAGCAGAGCTATCACTGTCCTCTGGAGAAGGCTGGTACCCGCTAGCATGACTAGCAAGACCTTCTGCCACCCAGCCTGCTTCCCCTTCTGAAGCTCAGGCAAACCTCAGTGCCTTTGCATGTGCTATTCCTTCTCCCCCCATTGCCCTTTGCTATGAAGCCCCCCCACAGTCAAGGCACATAGGTGAGACTTCTCTACCTGCCTGGTGAACCACAAATCCGTCCTTGGATACCCAGCTCAGACGTCATCATCGCTGAAGTCTTCCCCGACCCCCTCCTCATTCCACAGCACTGCACGTCCACTCCTGTCCTCACCATGCCTGTTATGTCCTCACCATGTTCTCCTACCAGAGCACTGACTGCCCTGCCCTGCAGGGTCTGACCAATGACTTGGTGGCTCGCTCACCAGAGCCAGCTGATGCTCAGTGTGGCTGGCAAGCTGCGGTCATGACACTTCCTACGGTCGCGTAGGGAAGAGGTCCATGCACACGAAGGTGGAAGCTGCCGGGATGCAGGGCACTGTGAGGGCGGCAGGGTAGGGCCGGGAGGGAGTGGTGTGCTTTTCATTTTCATGTCCTCCCAGTCTTCTTGCTGCTGCTGTTGATCTAGGCAAATAAGCGTGTGTGGTTTCCTCGTGGGGGGCAGGGCTTGGGTTTGCCTGAGGGCTGACGGTGGCGTTCAGACTTCTGCCCATGGACCTAGGGATTCTCGTTTCTGCCTGAGTCCTTCACTCCTAGCCATGCAACCGTGGCTAAGTCCGTGTATCATGGAAATGACATTGCCTACCCTCATGGACATTACAGTCTAGTAGACAAGACACTAGACACATATATCACTTAATTGCAATCACGGGAAGTGCGGCGTTTTGTGAGATTATATAAAGGGAGCCGATGTAGTTTAGGGGTTAAGGAAAGTCTTTCCTAAGGAAATCATACTTGGGTTGAGGCTTGAGATACAAAATAAAGAAAATACTAATACTAATAATAGTAATATCTAATAAAAAAACATTTAGCAGAGAAGTGCTGAGTGATTTTGGGGTGCATCCTCTGAGGTATTCCTTTCAACAACTCTCGGTTGGGGGGGGGGGTTGTGCGCAGACTTCCTGTCCTGTGGGAATTCACTGAGATAACTGCCGGTGAGTGTGTCACCCGATGTCTGGCACGGACCGGGGCCTGTTCTGTGCCTCTGCCTCCTCTGACTACCCCAGACTCCCAGGTACAGCTTAACCACAGTAAGGCCATGCCTGCTATGACAGGGTGTCCCCCTTTGCCTCCCGCCTCTCATCACCAGAGAGCACATCTCAGCGCTACTGTGCAGCTGCTGCGGGGGTCCTCGCCCGCTGGGCCACCATGCCAGCCCCCTGCAGTCACGGGTGCCCTGTCCACTGGAGACCACCGCACCATGTGTGTGGGTGCCTCCTCGCGACCCTCTGGGGTGCTGCTCTTCTTGCAGGGTTTTCTGTACCACCTGTGAAGTCACGTGGTCAGCCCCCACCTCCTCCTTCTTGATCCCAGTGGTTGCCCCAGACCAGGACGGCTGTGCAGACGTAGCTCTGGATTTGGGGTCTGAGTGTTTTTGTCCCTGAATGGCTTGGTGGTTTTGACTCTTGTCAGGCAAATGTTCACACAGGCATTTCCACGCAGCCTGGCTGGGGCGGCCTGCCTCCTTTCTGCACTCCCTGGGTTTGGGAGGTCCCATCGGCACCCACAGCTCCTAGAGGGGGGTTCAGAGGTTCTCCAGATAAAGGGCTTCTTTGAAAAACGGACAAAAATGATAGCTCATCTGCTCCCCCACCCCAAAGGCATATATATATGTGTGTGTGCGCACGCTTACATGATTGCTCTCCCTCTCTCAAAGCTTTGGGTAAGACTTCAGGATCTTCTAAGACCTCGCTGTCCACCACGTACCCCAGTTTAGTAACCCCTGCTCTAGAAAACAGGACTTTCTCTAGGCCGATTTCTTTGAATAGGCCCCAGCTGTTGTCAGAGGCAAGCCAGGGGTGATGGGGGGTTGGCATGGAAACCGGAAGCTGCCGAGGAGGCCACTGGTCCCTCCCAGGCGAGATCTCCAGGCAGCTCCCTGACCACCCACGGAGACGCGCCATGTGGATGCTTTCTGGGTAACTCAGCAAGTCTTGAATTCAACCCATTTCCAAGGTGATTAAAGAGCATTACTTGTGCAGGTGGTGTCCTTACAAGACACCCTCTGTCCCCCCCCCCCCCCCTGCCCCCAGTGAGAGAACTAGGGTTAAGGCTAGGAGGGAGGGTCAGAGAAAAGGTGTGCTGGTGGCTGTTCACATCAACAGAAGCGGCCCGGGAGGCCCCGAGGCAGTCCCTGCTGTTTCTTTGCCTCAGGTATCCGGCCTATCTCCCTCCCCCCCCCCCCCCAGGTTCCCAGGGTCCAGGCCCCGAGGCAGTCCCCGCTGTTTCTTTGCCTCAGATATCTGGCCTATCTCCCCCGCCAGGTTCCCAGGGTCTCGCAAAAGGCTTGGGCTTTGTTTCTCTGATGAGGTCACAGGTCTTTAGTGTGCTTTGAAGTCAGGTGCCATGTGTGAAGCGTGTTTGCTTCAATTCCTTGTTTCTAAGGATTTTCAAGAGCAGGAATGGAAGTTAAATTTGCCAAATACTTCTTTAAGCATCTACTAGGAAATGCTTGTATTCTTCCACGTGGAGATAGGTTTCTGGGATGCGTTCTGTCAGCCTCCCTATACTGAGCACTCCTTGTCCTTACAAACTCCATTTGGTCAAGGTGTCTTATTTTTTTAACACAGTTAGGTTTGATTTGCTGTGTAGAGTTTTTACATCTGTCAGTATGGCCTATCTTTTCCTCTTCCCGGGGCTTCCTCTCTTCCCGGGTTCTCCCAGGTATGCACCGGTCACCTCAGGGCTCCCACACTGGCTCCTGAGAGCCATCTTGGACTCTCGGTGCATTTCCACAGGGAGCTGCTAGAGCCATCTGGAGTGCAATTCAACCCCAGGGGCTGCATTCAGTGGGGGTGCTGATAAACCACCTTCTACCCAGAGAAAGGTCCCCGAGATCCGGGTGCCATATACCAGCTCGTTAAAGCAGTGGAGATGTTTTCCTCCAAGAAGAGGACACAAGAAGTAATATCTCTCTTAGGATGTTCGAAGGACAGCATCCTTTGGAAAAGGTGAAGACCTGCTCTGTGGCGGTCTCTCTCTCCGGAAGGAAAAGGGACTAGTGAAGGGAAATTGTGAGAAAATAGACTTCATCTTCCTGCACGGAAGATCTAGGGGAAATCCAGACTAGAACAACAGTGGCCTTGTGGTAATGAGTTCCCTGTCGGGGGAGGTATTCAGGAGAATACATGTCAGACGTAGAAATGAGAATGAAGACCAAGATCATTCCATTTCTAAGCATCTCTACTTCTCCAAATCATACTGGCTGTGTCTGACTGGTTGTATGAAAATTGGTTGTTCTGAGAACATAATTTGAATTTAAGAAGTCCACTGACCTTGAATAAACAAATCCCAAAACTGGGAAGTTCCCTCACAATTCCCGTAGCCTTTCTTCACAGCCTGCACCCCCTCCCCCCCAGGCAGGAGTACTTTAAGGGTTAGAAAATCATTGCTATCCACGATCAAAGACCCTGGAGCCATCACTGACACAGCGACCCTCGCCCACATCCTGTGCTGAATTATGGGCTCTGCTTGGGGTCTCTTGTTCTTGGCTCCTCCCAACACCTGGTAAAATAAACTGGTTAAGCTCCCCTTGAGAATCCCCTCCCTCGGTGGCTGACCGAGGTAAGTTCTCAAAACCCAACCTGCAGGTTGAGCTGGGAATGAATGGCCTCTTGTTGGTGGGGTTTTCGAGCCAATGTTTCATAGGCCTTTACATTCTGTATTCACTTCTATACTAACGTCTCGGGAGTTTCATTCTGAGAGAACTAAAAGCTCAGAGAGCTGTCCTTGGCCTGCTCTTGGCCTGCTCTTGTCACGAAGAGAAAACAGCTGTGGTGTAACGTTCAGGCTACAGGACTGGAACGGGAGAGGTGCTGTCTGATCCCTCCTTCCCGCCTCATCCCCTCGAGCCTGTTCCCTCCTGGGTCAGATAGACTCCATTGTTCTGCCATCCTGTGACTTCTGCTGCGCTGAGCAGAGAGGGGACCTGCTCCTTTCCTCACGGTGCCCATCTTGGGGCAGGACTCCCAGAGACTACAAGTCCTTTTTCAGACCATAGTGGCATGCTTCTCCAGTGGATGGCTTCCTCCGAGGTCATTGGTGGCTTGGTGACGGGCACATCCCTATGGCCTCCTCCCAACCTGCGTCTATCTCTCTTTGAGGTTTCTGTAGCACTGGATGTCCAACACGTCGGCCTGGAGCCGTACCCCTCCTACTGCTCCCGGCAGACTCCGGTTCTTGCTGGGCCCAGTGTGCTTGTCTTCCTCACCCAGACTCTCTCCTCCTCCAAGTCCAGGCCGGTTGCCTTCGCTGCTTCATCTTCGACACGTGTCCATCGCCCCCGCCCCCATCCACGGAGTGGGATTCCTCTGCGGACTTCCCGTTTGGTCCCGAGTGAAATCAGACGCTCAGTCTTGAAAGCTCAGAGTCACCTCGAGTCTCCCCTCCATCTTTCCGTTCTCCACGACCGAGCCAGTGTTTTTATGACTGAAGTTCGCTGGGGTGACGTTGGCCCGTGACGGCCTGTCCGTTGCAGGTGTTGGGCTCCAGAGCACATCAGCCCTCAGTTGCGCGTGTGCCCGCCCGGAGTCTGGTCTCCTTCCGCAGCTCTGACGGCGCTTCCTTTCCCTGGGGCTCTGGCTCCTCTCACTTCCCCATCGTCCTCTCTGCCATCTGACCCGGCTTGCGTCACCGTCGCCCTCCGCCTGCTCGTGGTGCCTCCGAGCCGCAGTCTCTGTCTTGCTTCACCAGGAGACTTTTCTTATGAAAACACTTCCGTCCTGTTTGGAAGCCTGGGTGCTACCGTGCCTCGCAGGGAAAGTCCGGAGCCCTCCGTCTTCTGTTCACGTTTCAAAGATGCGTCCCGCCCTTGGAGTCTTCTCCATGAATTCTCATCTTGTCCCCCAGCTGGACTGCCTGCCTCGGTTCCCCCCAAGACCCAGTGTGTGTTCTTGCCTCTCCCACCCCTCTGCTGATGGGGCGAGCTTCCCTACTGCCTTGTTCAGCACGGGCTCCCCAGCGCCTGGAAGAGCCCGTGCTGGGTGGTGCCCGGTCAGTGTTTGCCGAGTGAAGGACTGTGGCTGAGCTGTCCCCCACCTGATGTCATTGTGCGGTTCAGTCACCCTCCCCCTCAGGGACTGCACCCTGCGGGCCCCTCACCGGCCTTAATGGGCATATAAAGGTGCAAACCCATGTGTCTTTGCCCTCTAGATGGGCAAGTCCGATGTCCTGCCCTGGAAAGCCGCAGATGCTGAGCCTCCACTTCTTGGGAATCAGGCAGATTTAAGGTGAACGGCTCTCTAAGTCTCACCGGGGCGAGGAACTGGGGAACTGTCCCCAGACACGCCACTCCCAGGCCAGTGACCTCTACTTTACAGGAGCCCGGGGAAGTATCTGTTTGCAACAGCGTGTTTACAAGGCAGAAGGGCTTCCTGTCCTGCCGGCCCTGCCAGACAGGACAGGCGGTGGGGCAATAGGGAGCTGTGTCTTCAGGGGCAAGGGCCGAGAGAGATGCTGGCCGGCTCCCTGGGGACTCCTCAGACATCCCCGGGGGCTGCCTGGCCACGCTGACCCTGGGGGAGGTCAAGGAAGGTGTCGAACTCAGGTTTCTAAATTGGGAGAAAATAAAGTATTGCTAATACTTGTTATTAACTTGCATATTACCCTTTAGCACTTGCAAGCTGTTTCACCGAGGTGGCCTACTAGTCTAAGGCAGAACTGTTGAGAGCATGAGACACTCTCTTCTATTGTTCCCAAGTGAGGGGCTGTAAGCCAGTGTTCTTTTCTGAGGGGAATTATGCTCTGGAGAGGAAGGAAGGCTTTCGGAGGGAGGAGGGGAAGAGAGGGGGAAGGGGGGAGGGAGGGGGAAGCGTGGAAAGGACTCCTCAGGAGACAGAACCCTCCGTTCTGATGCAGAGTTCACCAACGTGGAGAGCAGTGCCCTCTCCACGCCCACCTGAGAAGAGAGCCCACCGGAGCAGTGAGCTGCCTGAGAGCTGAGGAAGCTGAGACCAGCCTCCCTCCTCCTTCCTCCAAGGGCCACCGTGGGGTACCCCCCAACCAGCCCAGAACCCCACCGTGACATCCCCAAGAACACAAGCTTGTGTCCAAGACCCCTTGTGTCTCTGGCCCCAACACACACAGCTGGAAATGTCTGGAAAAGTGCCTCAGACTCTCTCAGCCCTGGAGACAGAAATATCAATACTTTATAGTCCCTTTCTGGTGAGTGGGTGTCCCAAGCGTGGGTGACCCAACGCTGGGGCTCACCCACACCCCTTGCCTCCGAACGACCCGAGGCTGTTTTCTGTGGTGAAGTCTTCCTCTGAGCCCGTCAGAGAAAGGATGTGGAACAGGAGGTGCCCAGCTGCAGGGCAGAGGGCAAAGGACCCCTGTGTCATCAACACATCAGCCTGCGGGTCGCGGTGCAATAACATTGGTTTGTGTGGGGAGGTTTGCTATCAAATGCAAAGGAAGGAAAAAATAACTTGAAAAGAAACTGATAATAAAGAAAGAGATAGAGGCTGGCCTGGGGGGCGGGGCTGGGGAAGGACTGGCCTTGTGCAGGTGGCACCAGGAAACGCATCTCTGAACGCGTGAGGCCAGGGAGCTGTTTAGGGGCTCGTGCGAAGACTGTATTTTCACTGCCCTAAAATCCCTCTGGGCTCTGCCTAGTCATCTCTCCCTTCCCCCCGGCCCCTGGCGACCCCTGATCTTATTACTGTGTCCCTAGTTTTGCCTTGTGGGAACATTATTTTTCACTAAGCTGTTTTCTCTTGTTCAAGGAGGAAGTTTTGTAACCCCCATGCTTCATTTCCATGGTCCCTTTTTATATTGGCCAGTAAGAAGTGATCTCAGATTCATTTACCAAAACGTTGCTCTCTCGATTTGAATTGCTTCAACGCCAGCTGGCCAACCCAGTTGGTTCCGAAGAACGTCTGACCTTTAAATAACTTCATCTCTGCTTGTTGCTGCCCCAGAGTCGGACACACAGAGGTGGCTACTCTGGAGGATGACCTCAGCTTTTATGAGGTGTGCCCTAACAAGGGAATTTTGGGTCCACCATGTGGTCTTTATTTCAGGTCAGACCATAGGACGTACTCTACACAGGCGGGGAGAATCCCACCAGCTATGTCTAAATGACACAGCAACAGGCAAACAAACACATCATTTTGCTTCTTAGACTCAGTGTTGACTGAAATATTAGTTAGCATATTGGTTTGAGAGATCTAAAAGAATAGTGCCTTCAGTGAGCTGGAGGTTGGTTTCTCTCTCATGCGGTAGGCTTAGAATGAGCATCCAGAGTTTAATGTCATTCTCATGGGCTGGCAACCTCCGCTCCTTCTACGTGGTGGCCCCTTCCTCCTTCGATGTGTGGCTTTCCTCTCGTGGCCCATGACGGCTGCTCTAGCAATTACAATTATTATATATCCGCGTTCCGGCTAGCAGGAGGAGGAGAAAGGAGGAAGAAGGCATGCCTCTTCCATTTACAAACATGTGGAAATCGGCCATCACCAACGCTTACTTAGAGTCCTTTGGCCAGAATGTAGTCATATGGCCACATTTAGTTACAAGAGAATCTGGGAAATGTAATCTAAAATTTCCAAAAAATGTTATTACTATAGAAGAGAGAAGAATGGGCATAAAAGGACAATTGTGAGTCATATCCCCATCTGAACTCTGCTGGTTTGAGATCTTTCTGAATCTTTACGGTCAGATTTATGTTCTTTATCCCTTCTGTCATACAGTAAGCATGCCTTCTAAGTCCTATTGAAAACCATTCATCAAAAAAAAAAAAAAAAAAAAAAAAAATGGCACGCTGTACCAAAAGATGGAATGAACCCAAATGCCCATCTACAGGCAAACGGGCAAAAGTATGGTATATGCGTACAATGAAATAGTATCATTTAGCCAAAAGGATGAATACTGTATGATTCCGCTTACACGAGGTACCTATGAGTCAAACTCAGAGACAGAAAGTAGAATGATGGTTACAATGGGCTGGGCGGAGGCAGAATGGGGAATTAGTATATAATCGGTACAGAGTTTCCGTTTGGGAAGATGAAGTTCTGTGATGGTTGCGCAACAGTGTGAATATACTAAATGCCACAGAACTGTGCCTTAACGATGGTTCAAGCGATACATTTTGTTATTTCTATTTTGCCCCCAGTTTTAAAAGGGCACGTTCTAAAAATCCAAAAGCACGGCTCGTCTGGCATTTTAGGAGAGATATCCCTGTAGATAAAGATTCTCCACAGCCGCTGGGTGAGGGCATTAAGTCAGCGGTGGGTCCATCTATCCGTGTTGCCTTTCAGCTCACATTTGTCTCCATTGTCATGAGACTATAATGGGACTTGCCAAAATCCAGAGAGACTCTTTTCTGTGGCGTTTTCTTGTCTTAGCTGTTTTGCTGGTAGGTCCATCCTTGCGCCTGGTGGTCCGCAGATCCTTTGCTGAGTGCTCATGAACTGCCCCTTAATTCTATGGAGAGAACACTGTGAGGGGGCTGGCGGGCTCAGAGACCACAGTCTCCATGATTTCACCTTCTTCCTGTTCTCCGGAGCCAGGACAGCCTTTTCTAGGGTCTTCTCTGTCTCTCTTGCACGTCTTTCGTTTTCTCTGATTTTTTTCGGAGATTATCAGAAGCAGTTCCCTTTCACAACCTCAGGTTTCTTTATGACTCTGGGGTGTCTTTACCCTCATCTGCAATACTCAACTCATTTTCATCAGCTCCCTGCCTGACTTCCGAACGCTCTGTGCTGGACCCTTCTCTTCCAGCTGCTGGGGTCATCTCAGTCCCAGGTGGATGGGGCCTTTCCACCTGGGAAGCAGATGTGCCAGCTGGGAATTCGGCAGTGGCCCCACATGGCCCTTGAGGAAGCCCTTACGCACCCAGCGTGGTGGATAAAGCCGTGCGCAGTCTGCCCCCCGGCGCTGCCCGTGTCCTGCTTTATCCTGCAGTGGGGCTGAGCGCCCGGCCGTTCCCTCGGGAGCCACGCTGGCTCACACCTCTCGCCTGTCCATTTTCCCGCCACCACGCCCGGACCCGGGGCAGCGTCTCCCTCCTAAAGAGCTCCCTCGGGAGCTGCCCTCTTGGAGAAGCTTTACTCACCGACCTTCTCCCTCCTCCATGTTCCTATCGCACGGGCCCCTATCAGCCTCCACTGGGACAGCGCCCCCATTGGGTGGTGCCTGGTTTGAAGGTGATTCGGAATGATGCTGCTGTGAAATTTCCGGCGCCTGGCCCTTCGAGGACATTCCCCGGAACGGGACATTCCCCGTGTCGCAGGGCATGCTCAGCTCTGCCTTAGTGGGGACTGCTGACCAGTCTTTCATTTGGGAGGTGACAATGCCAGTTTACACTCTCACCTGCAGCCCTGGGACTTCAAGGTGCTGTACTGCCTCACAAACAGGGTTTCCCCCGATTTTCATCTGAGCCA
This sequence comes from Saccopteryx leptura, assembly GCF_036850995.1. Classification (NCBI taxonomy): domain Eukaryota; kingdom Metazoa; phylum Chordata; class Mammalia; order Chiroptera; family Emballonuridae; genus Saccopteryx; species Saccopteryx leptura. Next base: position 359,352,867 of record NC_089504.1, on the reverse strand, counting down.
TGCTGGTGGCTGCCCAGTGGTATGGTGTTGTGATTCGAATTGGTCTTTCTCTTATGACTGATGAAATCGAGTACCTTCTCGTGTTGATTGGCCATTTCGGTATCCTCTTTTGTAAAGGGCCCATTCAAGTCTTTCACCCATTTCTTTTTCTATCAAGTTCTCTCTCTCTCTCTCTCTCTCTCTCTCTCTCTCTCTCTTTTGTATTTGTTGCAACGCCTAACACTTTGTGTGCAGATCTACCCCTCTGGCCATGAACTCCTTGAGATTTCTGGACACCACTCCTCCCATCCAAGTAAAATTCATCCAATAATAGACGCTTCACGTAGACCTGCTCTTGACTAAAGAAACCATCTTTGATCCATGCTTCCCAGGAGGAGAAACGTCCTCCTTGAGGAAAGAGGTGGAGGGAGTAGCTGTGGAGGGGTCCGAACCCCCCCCCCGTCCCCGCCCCGGGCACCTGTCCTTGTCCTGAGCAGTTAGCCTCACCTCTCCAAGCTTAGGCTCTGAGATAACTCCAGGGCCCTTACTGATGTCTTCAGCGTTTCTCTCAAGCCTTCCTTCGTGCCTGCTCACTCCCGTTTGTTCTAACTTGGGACCTCCCCTCATCTTTTGCGTATACCCCGGAAAGTCTATCTGGCCCCTCTACGTTCTCATGGGACCTTGGGACTGTGTCTTCAGGAATTCATTTTCCTAGTTTTTTTTTTTTTTTTTCCCCTGTAAAGCCATCCTCTCTGATTCCTCTTTCTTAAAGTCCAAGATCAGTGTCTGACTCTCTAGCATTTTCTTCCGTGATTCATTAGTCCAAACTTGGGGGCGACGTGCTCATTGCCTCCCTGTCTTCCCCTCCCTCCTGTTTCACTAGCCTTTCATTAGTCTTGGTCAGAATCACAGACACAGATGGAACATTTTTTCTCACCACGTTCTCAACCTTCCAAGAGACAAGAGGATCAGAGAGGAGCAAGGGTTCACCAGACAGCCTGATTTTAACCAAGTGAGACTTCCAGGTACCGTCGGGGTGAGATGCTGCGTCCCAGGCCTTGCTGTGGGTCAGGTTGATGATTCACGTGAGAACAGCACCATCCGTAGCTCAGTTCAGCTCCATGTGTGTGATCCCCTGGGTTTCTCTCTTCTTTTATCTTCTTCTAAACCTTCGTGCCATGGCCTTCCTCATTCTGTATCCGCGTGTGCATCCAGCACGTACGTATGGGTCAGGCACTCTTTGCAACGCTCATGGAGTTTACAGTCTAGTGGGGATGGAGGGGAGAGACAGAGAATAAGCACGATGAAGAATAAGTCCCATGTTTTGTGTATCAGTTGGTGATAAATAAAACAGGATATGTCGGAGGTGGAGTTTGCCAGAAGTTCTTGTGGAGAAGAGAACATAAAAACTGCACAGAGACAAAGGAGCCAGCCAAGTGGACATCTGCAAGACGAGTACTCCAAGCAGAGGGCACAGCATGTGCAAAGGGGCTGAGGTAGGAGTGTTCCTGGTGTGTGGCTGTGGCCATCCTAGTCCTCAGAATAGGGCACCTTGCGTCCTGGCCTCAGCAAAGCTGAATATCTGAAATGAAGAGTAGTGTATGAGTCACCCTTGGGTCTACCGTGGCATGCAGCAAAATGTCTGGTGGCCATGGTCACTTAGAAAGAAAACGTTTTTGTGTTCTTTTTAATGACTTAGCATGAAAAGCCACATGGTGTCCCCTCCACTGTCCTCCATTGTTTGAAGTCGTCTGAAGCCCACCCAGAGGTATGGGGGGGTGTGTGATTAGATTCCGCTGCCAGATGGGGAGGTGGCGAGACTGCGGGGTGGGAGATGTTGTGACCATCTCTGGAGGACAGAAGCTCGTGATGTTTGTCCTGTGTCCCTGGGGAAAAGTTCTCATTTTGTGTTGTCCCTGGGCTGTCGTGGGTTTTCAGGTGTCTGCCTTGACCCCTGTGTGGAGGAGGTCCCGAGGCGTGGGGAAGGTGGGCATTCCGGCACAAGCAGGCGCTGTGTGAGAGAATGGTGCCCCTGCGGCACAGCAGGTGGTGTGGAACTGTTACTCTTCTGCTCAGTGTGATCGTGGAGAATAAGGATTCAGGCAGATGTGACTGGGCTCTCGGTCTCCCTTCCTTCCACACACGACTGACTCTCACCCACAGCCTGCCTCCGGGCCCCGGTGGGGCTCCGTGGGGTCTCGGCATGCCAGGTCTGCATAGGGCTGAACTGTCCCCAACCTGCATGGGTCAGGTAAGGTTGCCCGATTTTCTGTGGGAACAAACCCCAGTCTCCCTGCCTGGAAGAACTGGCAGGGAAGGTGGCGGTGGGTGGCAGGCGAGGGGCGAGGTGTTACCGAGAAGGTTCTGGTGACAGACGGAGGGGAGAAGAGGGCGTGGGACTCGGCTGAGACGGGCTCTCCAGGGCCAGCTGTGTGTTCCTGGGGTGGGGGTGGGGGGGCAGCAGGCAGGGGCCGGGTGTGGCTGCAGGGGAGGCTGAGGGAGGGGCTGGTGGCCGTGGTAAAAGGGGACAGGTCCTCGGCTGTAGGCACTGGTCTTTAGTCCCAGCTCTGGGCTCTGCCCATTGCTCCAGGGGGGTTTGAAAAAGCCCGAGACCCTGTGAGACTCTTTACAGCCAGAGGGAGAGAGGCCGGCCAGGGTGGGGAGGGGTGGTGGCTGGGGGCGCACCTGTGAGGGTGCCTTGTCCCTCCTGGGCTGTCTGCGCCCAGCCTGTCAGGACACCTGGCCCCACTGGGCCTCCCTGGAGCCCCCACACCCCGCTGACGGGAAATTCTCCGAGAATCGAGACAGGCCTGGGGAAACCCGCCCACACGAGTCCCCTGACAGGGTCCCCTAAGCATGAGGGGTCCTCCTGCTCTCCCGGGGGGTCCTGAGGAAACCGGAGGCGCAGACAAGCCGCTGGATCCCTGGATCTCCTGGGCCGGGCCCCTGGGCCTTCGCTCTGCAGAGCTTTCGGGGCGGCCTGCCACATCCTGTGCCCTGTCCCCCCATGCTCTCGAAGCACCGGCCAGATGTGCAATTCTGCGGCTGTGCCCAGGGCGAGCCCAGCGCGGCTTGCTTTTCTTGGAAATCATTGCTGATTTGTTAGAACAACAGGAAACCTTGGGGCTGCTGGTGTACATTTTAACTTTTTTTGTTTTTATTTTTGAACCTCTTTGATCTGTCTGGGCCTCAGGTTGTTGTAAGGGTATTTCTGCTGAGCCCTGCCTGTCAAGCCTCCTCCTTACCGGGGCCCCGCCCCCTCCTCCGCATCCTCTGTCCTCTGACCCTCTGGCCTTGGCCACGTTCGTCCTCCACCCCGGTCACTGCCGTGGGGAGGGGGCAGGTCTAGGGAACCGTGGGCACAGGGGTCCCATCTCGATGGTGTCGGTGACTTGGAGCGTGTGCCTCTGTGGAGTCAGGCTTCCCTGCACCTGTCCTTCCCCGCTCGGCCCCACGCTCCCCTCCTCCACCTTCACCAGGCTGGGGCGACAGAAGCAGAGTGGTCCCTGCCGGGCGGGACCTGCTGCGGCTGGGCCGCTGTCCCGTTGCTGGCAAACCGGGGCGATGTGGCCGGGAAGGGAAATCTTTCATCCTTCCTGGGTCAGATTGGAGCTGGAGGGACCCCTCAGAAACCCCTTCATAGGGACACTGAGGCTGAGAGAGGCAGGGACTTTCCAGGGGCCCCAGATTGGAGAGATGCCTGGATTTAAAGGGGAGGAACGGGAAGGGGGTGAGGAGGTCAGGGTCCCAGCTCTGGCCCGGCCCCAGGTCATTTTGGGCATTGGGCTTTTCATAAGGTGCCAGAAAGTGCTGCTGCTTCCTGGCGCCCCTTTTCCCTGGGTCTCACCTGGTCAGGAGGGAACTCTCAGCAGCTTTGGGAGTGTAGCAAGCCTTCTGGCTGCCCCATTTCCCACCCCATAATGTGCCAGTGTGGAGAGGCCCGTTTTCCATCCTATGGACGAAGAAGCTGGGGTCCAGGGAGGTTACACGGCTAACCTGTTGCTCTCCACAAGGATCGCTGCAGAGGGAGCCGTGTGCCCCCCACAGCCCCCCTGGCTGGGCCGTGCCCTGGGTCCCCACTCAGGGCCTCTGCACCACACCCTCAGCTGGGGCCTCCCCCTCTCCCCGGGGAACGGCCGTGGGGGCTGCCCTTCTGAAGTCATATGAGAAGTCTGAAATGAGAGATGAGAAACTCCCCAGACCTCACAGGGGGTTGTGTGCAAAGGCGGTGAACTGCCCAGGGAACGAGAGGGTGTACAAGACTCAGATGAAGGCCAGCATGAGAAACTGAAACGCTATTCTGGGAGCTTCCCAGAAAAGAAGCAGATTTGAGGAATTCTGAACTCGGCAGAGATAGTGGGCAGGACGGTGATTCCTGCTCACACCAGAACTGCTCAATATGGGGGACCTCCAGGGCAGCAGCAGCCCTGAGAGGGGCAGGATCTCCCTTCTCTCCTGGCCCACGTTCCCATCCCTGGGGGTGGGGGCAGAGACTCTCACCCGAGGGTCCATGGGCTTGCATAGGAAACATGTGACATTGTTACTTGCACTCACCTCTAACTGAACTTTAGTATTTCCTTCCATTATGAGTGTAGGGAACAGACCTTGGTCAGATTACTAGCACCTGTGTATAGGTCCAGATGTTTTTTCTTAACCAGATGTTTTCATATTATTTTGCCATTGTGCAGGTACCTCAAATGTCATTTATGCTCTTTGCTGCTTCAAAGTGGTCACAGTGACGAGACCCGCTGCTGTTTTAATGAGAAGAACACATATTACCATTTCACAAATCAGATTCTTTAAAAAATTGATCATGTATTGCAGTGTAATTCCTTTCCTTGGCAATCCTATGTCTTTTATTTCAGGCATTTATTCTGAAAGTGGTCTGTAAACTTCTCCAGATTGCCCAAAGGGTCTAATGCCTAAAGAGGTCAGGAATTCCTGCTACTGGGATAATTGAGGAGGGCTTTGGTATTGGGCAGACCTGAGCTGGCACTGTTGCCGCAGACCCTGAGATAATGGCTTTACCTCTCAAAGCCATGGCTTTCTTATGTGTGCATGGGGGTAAAAGGTCTACTTTGAGGATTGTTCCATGTGCACCTGCCTGCCCGGTCTGGTGCCTGGCAGGAAGTGAGAACCTCACTGTGGGCAGTAGCTCATAAGACTTAAGCAGATTTTTAAATTATTATTACAGAGGAAATAATCTAGTTTCATTACTTACTGTCCCTCATGCAGAAGGGAAAACTGAATACGGGGATAGTGTCTCTCTGCTGTTTCTTTGGTTTTGGTCTGGGACCAGGTAGCCCCCAATATCCAGTATGAATCTTGGGCTGTAAATCAAAATATTTAAGAAATAGCCATGGTAGAGCTACTGTTACAAGCTACACCATGAATGAGCCTAGGAAACATGCTAAAAAAAAAAAATCCAAAGACTACATAGTGTATGATTCCATTTATAGAAAATGGTCAGAAAAAAGAAACTCACAGGGACAGAGAGTGGTTGCTTGATGACAGGGAAGAAAATGGGAAGTGGCTGCTGATAGGTCTGAGGGTTCTTTTGGGGCCAATGGAAATATTCTGGATTTAGATCGTGGTTCTGGCTGGACAACATAGTGAATATGTGACAAACTACTAAAGTTTGCCCTTTCAAATGATGAACTTAATGTTATGTAAATTATATCAAAATTTAAATAAGTTAAGAAACTACTACCAATTTGTGCATGTAACCAAGGAATACTATGAGTGTTTTTGTGCCCACAAATTTGATAACTTAGATGAAATGAACCAATTTCTTGAAAGAAACCCTCTGTCAAATCTCATACAAGGATAGGTGATCTGACTATGTCTTTATCTTTTAAAGACATTTAATCAATTATTATTTTAAAAATATATTTTTTAAGATTTTATTTATTAATTTTCCAGAAGGAGGTAGGGAGTAAGAAGTATCAACTCATAGGTGCTTCGCTTTAGTTGTTCATTGATTGCTTCTTGTATGTGCCTTGACTGGCAAGCCCAGGGTTTCGAACCAGAGACTTCAGAGTTCCAGGTTGATGCTTTACCAAACGTTTAAGTAACAAAAGATACTGATTCTCTACAATAGTGATTTTCAACCTGTTCACACATAAACTAGTTACTAAAATTCTGCAACACACCAAAAAATATATCCTATTTTTTGCCGATCTAACCAAAAAAAATAGGTATAATTTTGATTGTTTTACAAAAAATAATAATAGTAATTACTAACCCTTTTTGCTCCAAAGTGACTTTTTAAAAAATCAACTGCCTATACTTATATATTAGGATTTCTGGTACCAAGAATTAACCACTCAGATGCAACCTTATTATGTGACGTGAACACTAAGATGCAACTCTATGATATGACCTGTATATCTATGATTCAAGACAGGGTATTCACACCAGATGGCTATGGTCGTGTTGGCTGTTGTCATATTTTTCTTTGACAATCTAAGGGAGAAGAGATCTGTGCCACTAACTAAATAGTCAGGTGTTACATATTTTTAAAATGTCTTGCAGCACACCTGTTGAAAATCACTGTTCTACAATATATTCCAGAAAGTAGAAGCAGATGGAACACTTCCTAAATCATTCTATGAGACTTACATTACCCTAATACCCAAATCACCAAAGATGTTATAAGAAAGGAAAACTACAAACCAATATTGCTCATGAATATTGATGTAAAAGTCCTCAACAAAATGTTAACAAACAAAATCAACAATGTATACTAATAATTATACATTACAACTAACTGTTCTTCTGGCTGATTCAACTTTTTTGAAAGTTAATCAGCAGGATAAAGAAGAAAAATCTATGATCATCAATTGATACAAAAAGTATTTGACAAAATGTTAACAAACAAAATCAACAATGTATACTAATAATTATACATTACAACTAACTGTTCTTCTGGCTGATTCAACTTTTTTGAATGTTATATCAGCAGGATAAAGAAGAAAAATCTATGATCATCAATTGATACAAAAAGTATTTGACAAAATCCAATATGCATTCATGATAAAAATCTCTCAGCAAACTAGTAACAGAGAGAGGAACTACCTCAATAGATAAAGAATATCTGCAAACATCCTACATCCAACATCATACATAATTCTGAGAAACTAGATGCTTTCTCCCTAAGATTAGGAACAAGGTGAAGATGTCCCTTCTCATTTCTCATATTCAACATCATACTAGAAACCATAGCTAATGCAATAAGACAAGAAAAAGAAATAAAAGATACATCATTGGGAAGAAGAAATATTGTCTATGTAGAAAATCCCCCCAAATTGACAAAAACAAAACCCATTTATGGAACTAATAAGAAATTATGGGAAGATTGTGGGATACAAAGAAAGCTTTGTTTTTCTATATACTAGTATTGAACTATTGGAATTGAATTAAAAAAAAATACAACATCATTGACATTAGCACCAAAAAAAAAAAAAAAAAAAAAAAGGAATTACTTAGGCATAATCTAACAAAGTATGCACAAGACCTGTATGAGGAAGACTTCAATACTCTGATGAGCAAAGTCAAAGATGATGTCAATAAATGGAAAGACATTCCATGTTTATGGATAGGCAGATTCAATATTGCTAATATGCCAGTTCTTCCCAACTTGACATATAGATTTAATTCAATGCCATTTCAATTAAAATTCCCCCCAAATTACTTTCTCTTTGTCAGCAAACTGATTCTAATAAGATTTATTATTAAGAATAGCCAAAGCAATCTTGAAGAAAAAGAACTAAGTTAGAGAACTGACAATACCTGACTTCAAGACTTACTATAAAGCTACAGTAGTAAAAAATTGTGATATAGGTGACAGGCTGGGCAAATAGATCAATGGGACAGAACAGAGAGCCTAGAAATAGATCCACACAAATATAAGCAATTGGCCTTTGACAAAGTAAGAAAGCTAATTTAATGGAGAAATGTAGTCTTTTTAATAAATGATGCTGCAACAATTGGATTACCACAGCAAAAGAAAAAATGAATTGAGACACTAACCTTAAATCTTTCACAAAAATGAACTCAAAATGGATCATACATCTAAAGGTAAAATTCAAAACTATAAAACTCCTAGAAGATACCAGAAGAAAACTTAGATGACCTCGGGTTTGGCAATGAATTTTTAGATATAGTACCAAAAGCATGATCCATGAAAGAAAAATTAAAAATGTATGCTCCATGAAAGACCCTATTAAGGGAATGAAAAAGTAAGCCATAGACTAGGAGAAAGTATTTGCAAAACATTTATCTGATAAAGTGCTTGAATCCAAAATATGCAAAGAATTCTTAAAACTGAACAACAAGAAAATAAACAATCCAATTTTTAAACATAGGCAAAAGATATGAATCACTCACCAAAGAAACTATATATAAATGACAAGTATATAAAAAGATGATCGATATCCCGTGTCATTAGGGAACTGGAAGTTAAAACAATGAGATACCTCTAAATATATATTAGAATGGCTAAAATCCAAACCACTGTTAGCACCAAATGCTGTCAGGGATGTTGAGCAATAAGAATTCAAGATGGTTTAGGAGACAGCTTACCAGTTTCTTAGAAAGCTAAGAAGTGTTGTCATATGATCCAGCAAGCTTCTAGGTACTTACCCAAATGAATTGAAAAGTTATTTCTACACACACAAACAAACAAACAAAAACCGCACATGAGTGTTTATAGCAATTTTATTCATAATTACTCAAAATTAGAAGCATCCAAGATGTCCTTTGGTAGGTGAACGGATATACAAACCATGGTACATTCATAGACTAGAATATTATTTAGTGGTAGGAAAAAAAAAAAAAGAGCTACAAAACCATGAAAAGACATGAAGGAGGCATACAAGCATATTGCTAAGTGGAAAATAAAAACAGTCTGAAAAGTCTGCATAAAGTATATTGCCAACTGTGTGACATTCTGGAAAAGCCAAAACTACAGAGACAGTAAAAAGATCCGTAAAAGGACAGTAAAAAGATCAGGGGTTGGAGAGAGGGGCAGAGATGGACAGATAGAGCATAGGGGATTTTTCGGGCAGTGAAACCGTCCTGTGTGGTACTGTAATGATGGACTCATGACATTTTGTTTCTGGCAAAACCCGTAGAACTGTACCACAAAGTAAACTGAGGGTTTCAATTAATACTATTGTATCAATATTGGTTCAACAGATATACTTCACTAATGGAAAATATTAATAAGAGGGGAAACTGTGGGCTCAGGGGGGAGGAGGAGGCAAAAACCTAAAGCTGCTCTAAGAATTAAGGTTAATAAAAAGAAGAGAGACAACCATTTCTTTATATCCTTACATCAATAGAAATCCAGCCCCGAGTCCCATCCATCCTGCCAGGAGCTGTCCAGGGAGCTCGTTTTTACTTGCCTGACACATGCATTTCCCCAAGGTGGTTGCTTTGCCTTAATTAGCATGGGGACAGAGTTGGGTGAGGGGCAGTGGGCAGAAAGAAATAAATCAGTAGCACCATAAATTGCCCTGTGTGTGTACTCAGTGGCCTGAGGAACAGCTCCTAGAAAGCTAGGTTCTGATCTGAACCCCTCCCTTTGGCCTCCGGCAGAGGAAATACAGAAGAAAGCAGGGCCCACACTGTGGGTGGCCCAAAATGACTCGCTCCACTCCTCGAGGATGAGGACAGACTGACTCACTGGCAAGTTACAATAGACGTGATTCCCCCTTGAGGCCTGAGGAATCTCCCCTGCTGCTCCTGTGGTCAGGACATCATGGCCACCGATTCGGGTGGGGCCTTTGGTGTGCAGAGCACATCTGCACGTTCAGGTCCCCGTCCAGGGAGAATCTCCATGCAGCATGCTAGGTGCTGGGGCCAGAGCCCATGGCGAGGTGGAGGAGCCCCTTGTCATCAACGCTGAAAGTCCTGTAGGGAAAACAGTGACAATACAGGCATAGGGGAAGCAGAGAGGGTGCGGTGGGCACCCACCCAGCCGGGAGGGTAGGGGAGAGAGGGTCAGCAGGCCTTCCCTGAGAAAGTGACCTTGTCAACGGAAGACAGATAAACGCACATCAGGAGCCAGGGGAAAAGCAGGGACAGGCAGGGGAAGACGTGGAAATGTTCCAGGCGGACGGGGCGCAGGCAGGAAGAGGGTCGTAGGCAGGAAGAGGGTCCTTAAGGAGAGGTGAAGGGAGGGTCTGAGACTGGTCAGGGAAGAAGGGACCAGAGCTCTCAGGGGCCTGAAGCCGGGTTAGGGCTCAAACTTTGTCCTAAGGCCTTGGAAAACCATTTGAAAGCTTTATGGGGCAGGGAGGGAACGAATGGCAATCAGATGGCCTTTTTTGGAGATAACTCTGCATAGAGCACTGTCTGTGCTGTGATCCCATGGACGTAAGAAGAAAAATGCACATGCGTGGGCATGTGTGTGAGCGCGTGTGCAGGCATGTGTATGGGTGCCGACATGCATTAAAGAGGACTGGAGTGAGTAGAAGACAAACTGAGGTGGAAAATGTGTGTGTGCGCGCGCGCGCGCGCACGTGTGTGTGTGTGTGTGTGTGTGTGTGTGTGTGTGTGTGTGTGTGTGTGTGTAAAGGGAAAATGGGGCAGAGCTAAATGGTTAGGCCTAGAAAACTTTAAAGAGTAATTCTATATAGTTAGTATTGCATGACTCTTTTAAAATTGTTTTAATTGAGGTATAGTTTGCATTCTGTGAAATTTTATTACACAAATTTTATTATACAGTTTGATGAGTTATGGAAAATATCCACACCCATGCAACCTATATTCCTATCAAGATATAGACTATTTCCATCCTTCCAGAAAGTTCCCTCGTGCCCATTCCTGTTCAACCCTCCCTCTCCTCTCCAGAGACGGATGCCGTGTTGATTTTTTTTACCATGGATTTGTTTTGCTTGTTTTAAAACTTCCTGTGAATGAGACCATAGAATAGCAATCTTTTTGTGTCCAGCTTTATTCACACAATATGTTTTTGGTATTCATATTTGTTATTACATACATTAGTGGTTTGTTTTTGTTCTTTGCATTGCTACGTAGTAATGTAGTATTAGAAGAATCTACCAAATGTGTTTATTCATTCTTCTGTTGATGGATTGGGTTGCTTCCAGATTGCAATTATTATAAATAAAGCTGCTATAAACATTTTTGCACAAGTCTTTTTTTTTTTTTTTTGGTTGACATGTGTTTTCATTTATTTTGGGTAAAGAAGTGGGATTATTAGGTCAAAATGATAGGTATTTGCTAACTTTATGAAAATGCAAACTGGTGTTCAAACTGGTTACACCATGTTATGATTCTACCAATGATGGATGGTCGCTCCATCTCCTCACCAGCCTGGTGTTCATCTTTTTTAATGTTAGCAATTCTAGTGTAGGGTCATCTCATTATGGCTCTAAACCTGCATATTCCTGGTGACAGATGATGATCAGTGTTATTTTCATGTGTTTCATGACACTGGATATCTTTTGTAAAGTGGTTGTTCTTTAATTTTTTTTTTTTAATTTATTGTCTTGAGAGAGAGAGAGAAGAAGGGAGAGAAAAACATCAGTTTGTTATTCCACTTATTTATGTATTCATTGGTGATTCATGTACATGCCCTGATTGGAGTTCAAACCCACAACCTTGGCATATTGGGATGACACTCTAACCAACTGAGCTACTCAGCCAGGACTGAAGTGATTGTTCCTGTTTGTCTGTTCATTTCTGGGTCTACACTACAAGTCATTTGTCAGATGTATGTATTGTGAATATTTTCTCCAGTGTGTGGTCATTCCATAATTTTGTCATTTCAAAAATGTGATATAAATGGAATCTAAAGGAGGTAATCTTTCAGGGTTGGCTTTTTGATTCAGCGGAGTTTACTGGCTGTTGTGAGTGTGAATAATTGAATAATTGTTTCTTCTTTATCGCTGAGTAGTGGTCCATCGTATAGAGATGTACCGTAGTTTATTCACCCACTAAAAGACATCTGGAGTGTTTTCAGTTTGGGGGCTGTTCTGGAGAAAGTTGCCATAAACATTCATGCACAGATTTTTGTGAGAACATAAGTTTTCATTTCTCTGGGATAAACGCCCAGGAGAGGAATTGCTGGGCCATATGGTAGTTCTAGTGTGTCTTCAGTGCGAGAAATTTCCGTCACAGCATTAGCAGTGCCCCACAAATTTTGATATGTTGTATATCCATTTTCATTCTGTTCAACATATTTTCAGATTTCCCTTGAAACTTCCTCTCTGACCCATTATATAGCTGTATATTTACTTTCTAAGCATGTGAAGATTTTCCTGTTATCTTTCTGTTATCACTTTTTAGTTCGACTTCATTGTGGTTATAGATCACACTCTATGATTTCAACTATTTTCAGTGTGTTGAGGTTGGTTTTATGGCCCACGATATGCTGTATCAGGATATCTGTTCTACAAGGACTTGGAAAGAATGTGTGTTCTGCTGTGGTGGGTGAAGTGTTTTAGAAATACTGATTAGGTACTTTTGGCTGATGGAATTAGAGTTCTTTTATATCCTTGCTCATTTTCTATCAATTATTGAGAGAGGGATATTGAGGTCTTCAACTGTAATTATGGATTTGTCTACTTCTCTTTTCTTTTACTTTACTTTTATCAGCTTTTACTTCATGTATTTTGCAACTCTGCTGTTCGGAGAAATAACATTTAGAACTACAGTATCTTCTTGGTGGATTGACATTTTTGTCATTATATAATGTCCTTCTCTATCTCTGGTAATTTTCCTTGCTTTGTGGTTGGCTTTATCTGATACTAATATAGCCACTTCTGTTTTCTTTTGATTAATATTTTCATTTGATTAATATTAATATTTTCATGCTGTTTTGTACATTTATTACTTTCATCTTGCCTGTATCATTATGTTTGGAACTGAGTCTATTGTAGATAGCAAATAGTTGGGTCATGTTTTGTAATTGACTACTAATCTCTTTTAATTTTGTATACTTAGACTAATTAAATTTAATGTAATTATTGATATGTTTGAACTTTAGTCTGCTATTTTATTACTTGTTTTCTGTTTTTTTCCTCTGTTTTTGTTATTATTTCTGGGGTTTTTTCCTCTGTTTTTGTAATTGTTCTGGATTGTTTTTCCTGTTTTCCTATGGATTATTTGAATATTTTTAAAAAATTTATTTTGACCTATTGATAATGTTTTAGCATGTATCTCTTTGTTTAGCATTTTTAGTGGTTGCTTTAGGTATTACATTATATATACCCAATTTATCAGTCTAATGATGTCATAATTTTACCCATTCTAATGAAGTTTGGAAGACTTACCTCCCTTTAGACCCCATTACCTTTTCCCATTTGTAATATAATTGTCTTAAGTACTTACTCTGCATACACTTAGAACCACATCAGACAGTTGTATAATTTTTGATTCAACCACCAAGAGAAGGAGAGTCTATTGCATTTACCCAGAGTTTTGCTTGCCATTTTCTTTCTTCATTCCTGATGTTCCAAGATATTTTTTTCTTTTATAATCTTCTTTCTGTTTAGAGAATTTACTTGAGCATTCTTTTAGGATAAGTATGCTGGTGACTAGTTCTCTTAGTTTTCCTTCATCTGAGAATGTCTTGATTTCCCCTTCATTCCTGAAAGATATTACCACTGGTTATAGGATTCTGGGTTTGACGGTTCTTTTCTTTCAGCTCCTGAAAAGTATTGCTTCATTCTTTTTGGCCTTTGTGACTTCTGATGAGAAATCCACGGTTATTTGAATTGTTTTTTCTCTAAGGGAAGTATTTTTCTCCTTTGCCTTTATTTTTCAGAAGTTTGACTCTGATGTCTCTTGGTGTGTGTTTCTTGGATTTATCCTGTCTAGGATTCTTACTGCTTCTCGAATCTTTAGTTTTATATATTTTGCCAGATTTGCCAAGTTTTCAGTCATTAATTCTTTGCGTACTTTTTCAGCTCGCCCTTTCCCACTGGGACTTGATGACGTGAGTGTGAGACCTTTTTGCTTTATCCCACAGATCCCTTGAGGCCCTGTTAACTTTGCTTCAGTTCATTCTCTCTCTGTGGTTCAGACTGGATAAAGTTATTGTTTTATATTCAAGTTCATTGATTGTTCCCCCTGTCTCCTCCATTCTGCTGTTGAACCCAACTGCTGAGTTTGTGTGTTTGTTTTTCATTTCATTTATCATATTTTTCAGTTCTCAAATTTCCACTTGGGACTTATTTATCTCTTCTAGGTCTTGGCTGACACTTTTATAGCTTTCATTTGTTTATTCATTGAAACATAGGTTTTAGGTATAGAATTCTACAGTGCATCATCTGTGCTATATTGTGTGTTTAGCACCCCAAGTGAAGTCTCCTTGCATCATCATTTATCCCTGCTGCCCCTCTACCCATTGCACCTCCCTACCTCTGACAATCACCATCCTGCTGTCTGTGTCCATGAGTCTTTCTGCCCTTTGCCTAAACTCTTCTAACATCTGTTATTTTGGTGTTGGCATCTATCGATCGCCTTTTTCATTTGGTTTAAGATCTCCCCTGGTCTTGATGCAACAAGGTATTTTCTATGGAAACTTGGACATTTGGGGGTATTATGAGAGTTCTCAGGTTCTGGGTCTATTTAAACCTCTTATTTTATCTGGCTTTCTCTAATAGGTCCCTAAAAGGGGGAGTGGGAGTGGGGGAACACCCCCTTATTACTCTCAAGTGAGTGTGTAAGTCCACGCCCCATGCTCAGCTCCCACTGAAATCTGGGAGGTGCTCCTAATTACTGCCGGCGGAGTGGGATTTCTGGCTCCCTGTAGGCGTCCCCTGATAGTTCCCTGGCTGGGAGGGACAGAAGTGCCTCATTACTGTCCATGACACCATGAGATTGAGGAAATGAGCTCATTACCACTGGGCAGTAGTAAAAGTCCTGACTCCCTGGCTGGGCTTCCTCTGACATCACCAGAGAGAGAGAGAGAGAGAGTGTGTGTGTGTGTGTAGAGGGTGCTCCTTACTGTCTGGTGGGGCTGAAAGTCCAGACCCCCTTCAGGTCTCCACTGATAACAGAGGGTAGAAGAGGGCTCATGACTGCCAGTGGATATGAAAAGCTTGGTCCTCTCCTTGGCTTTCTCAGTACCACCCTGGTTAGGGCTCCCTAACCTCTTGTATACAGCCCGGCCAGAGTGAAGTCTAGGTTCTCCATCTAGGCTTTCACTAGTGGAGGTGGTTCCATCGCTTTTTCTGCAGTTATTAGCTGGAGTAGGGAGATTATTGTTTTAAAGATTTTTCTTTAATGTTATTGAAACTAAATTTAATGGGGTGATATTGATCAATAAGAGTACATAGGTTTCAGGTAAACATCTCTATAGCATTTGAACTGTTGATTGCTCTGTGTGCCCATCACCCACAGTCAAGTCATTTTCCGTCGCCATATGTTTGTCCCTCTTCACTCCCCGTCCACACCACAGTTTTCCATCATGCTAAGCTACCCCTTTCCTGGGCCTTTGACTAGAGAGAGCAGGCTTTTCTTTGGGGGTTATTTTTCTTTTGTCTGCACCCATTGGTATTTCTTTTTAAAAAAAATAATAAAGAACAATTTTTTTTTCTTTTTGAATAAAGAACATTTTTAAAAGGTCTTATATGCCCAAATTTTAATACAATGCTCTATACACACATTTGCTGCTAAAAATTAAAATAGCACATCAAAAGACTGGTTACAATTCAAATTTTTGAAAACCAGAGAATCTAGCTAACGCACCCTGTCCTAGTCATGCTCTGGCCAAACCACCCAATGTTTTCTTTTTACATTCCTTCCACACAAGTTACTTGCTTCTAATTCTTGATTTGGGTTTTCCTCTTACTGACTTCAGGCTTCTAAAACACAATGACAACACTCCAGACCTATCAGTGCTTCTTTGGGTCAAATAAATACAGAAGTGAAGCATTCAGATGCGAACTACATAGATTCCTTGTAAATTAGTGGCATTGCGGTAGACAAGAAAAAGATATAAAAAAAGACATCACAAAACTTCCATCATAGGTTATCAAAATATTGGTATACTGTCTGTCCTAGCACAGAGTAGCGTTCCCAAGCTGCTGCAGAATGACCTTGCAATTACTAGCAAGAAAAAAAAAAGTACAAGAATAAAGTTTATGGCTAAATCAACTCCATGTCAAAAGTTATTCTCCATACTAATATTATCAGAAGGCTCTCCGTGATATAAGCAATAATGACAGTTATACCTAAATCTTCTGAATCTTGATTCCATCTCAGGTTTCCTTTCTTGCTGGTCTTTCTTAAGCAGAGACAGGGTACCATATCTAATAACTTGTAACATCTTTTGTATCTTTTCTTTCCGAGCAGCTGCCAATGTCCTTACTCCCTGTCTCCTGCAGAGCATGCCTTGACCCAACCCCAGTCCAAACCCCTTCAAGTGTTTTCCTCTCTCCTGCTGTTGGGGTGAACGTTCTGGTAGAAGGGAAGGGAATTTGGTACTAGGGTTGAGAGTCAGGTTACCAAGGTGCTTTGCTAGTACTTCTGAGTCAGCTTGAGTGCCCTCTGACTTCTTCACGGAGCATCTGAAAAGACTCCGGCCGGGGTCAAGGTTGTGTTAAGCTTTGGCGAGTCCATTGGAAGTCTAGTCACAGCCTGAAGCTCCTCCTCGATCCTCTCAAAGTGTTCAATGCTGAAGTCTCTCAAATTGGTACAAAGTAGCCCCCCCAAAAGAACCAATGTAGCCCAGAAAGAGTGAGAAAATTCCAAATTGCAACAAAACGTGGTGAAAGGAAGAGCTAACCCACACCCATTGGCGTTCCAAGCTTGCTGGCTCTTTAGCTCCAAGTCTGGGGAATTCGAGAAAACCCAGGGATTTCGCCACCATGTTCCTTCTTGTTCCCAAGGTCCCTACTTGGTGTGCCTTCTCTCCACCTTTCAGAGTCTTTTACGTTCATTTTTAATATAATGTCCAAGGTTTGTAATTGTACTTAGCAGGAGGAATCGGGGAAAGTACATCTATTCGACATTCCCAGAACTGTTGTTCATTTTTTATATATTGATACTTAACACCTATAATTTGTGTACTGAAATACAATGCATAAAAAATGTGTTATTAGAATGTTTATAGGAAAAGATAAAAGTTCTATTTGACCTTGGCTCTTGGAGATAACCCCTTGTTAGCAATTTGGCAGGTGATCATATAGACTTTTTTTTAGATGTAGCTATAGATCTTTAAAAAACATAATTGGAAGCATCCTTTTGGCCACAGTGACTAGAAATGAGTCTGTGCTATCTAAAGGAGAAAAGGAAACTTAGCAGAAGACTACGGGGGCATCTCATGAAAGCCCAGCCTAAGCAGAACTCAACGGAGTTGCTTCTCTCCCACCTCCCTTAGCCTCCTCTGCCTGTTCCGGTGGGTCTTACTGCCCTCTGCTTATTCTCCCAAGGTCACCAAAACCCCGCGCCACCCAGTCCAATGGCCCTTATCTGCCCTGGTTTTGTGGGTCTTGCAGCAAGATTTCACACTCCTTCCTCGAACCTCTCTAGTTTTGAGTTTCTGTGACATCATGTTCTCTTCTTACTTCTCGAGTTGCACTTTCTCAGTATCCTTTTGCTGGTTCTGTCCGTGCCACCTCTTAACACTGGTAGCCCCAGGCAGGACTGAGCCCCAGGCGCCCCACTCTCTGTTCACACCGTTCCTAGTCTGAGTGACCGCTATCCTCAATGCCTCTCCATGGAGGTCAAAAGGGGATATAATTTGGACAAAGCAGGACTCTTGCTTTCCCCTTCTGGATGGTGCTCTTCCCAGGATTGCCCATCTCAGCAGATGTGACCCGCCAATCTTCACTGAAGGGGAAAACAGACGGGGATCAAATATCTGAAAAGGCTGCCCATCCACATGGGTACCAGACTTTAATCAGCCCTGATGCAAAGTCTGCTGTGCACCTTCTATAGAGATTTTGACCTACATTGAAGTCTAGATTTTCTTAAGCCATTTCCATCTGATTTAGACATAATGTCAGTCCTTGGCTCTGGCCTGTCAGCATTGGGTTTTAGTCTGCAGTGTGTGCATATCTCTTCCTTTGGTCTAGTCTTCATGGGTGTATTTGGTAAGAAGTCGGGAGAAGCTGAATCAATGCCCGCCGTCCTAATGTCACAGTAAATAGCCCCTTAGAGTCCTAGAGACTTCTAGACTGGGCTACATGGGACTCTTGGAATCAGTGTTTGTTTCATAAAAAGCTGTAACAGTCACACATGGCCAAGTATCAGGAGGAATGTCTGATTTCAGTTCTGTCCACAAACATTGATAGTTTCTTTTCTTGTTTGATAAGTTTTTCTTGCACTAACGAACTATACTCATGAATGGGATATAGAGGGAGAGGCGAGAGGTTTCTCTTATACAATTGGGACGGGATTGAGAGAGAAGGAGACTTGAGAAGATGGATATGCCTGTGTCTGAGAGCAGTTACCTGTTGCTGAATTAACAGAGAGACCTCGGGGTGCTAAGTGGTTTCCACTCTGGGAGGGAAGAAAAGATGATGGAGGGAAGAGGTCATGGATTAGACCAGTCTGTGCCCAATATTTTTCCATTAGTAAAGCACCTGGGAGTCATAGTGCTCCCTAAAAATCTTCTTTGCTCAAGACTGTAAAATACTCACGCCTGTCTTCCAAGCTGAAAATGATTTCGCAGAAAGTGAGCAGCCTGTGATGAATGCAGTGTGTCACAACCACAATCTTTTTCCACATCCAGAAAAACCCCCAGAAAGCTCCCAGATGTATGTGTCATTGACCTTTCTGGAGTTTTTACATCTACACTCAGGTTTTTTGTTTTGTTTTGTTTTCATTTTGCTTTCTTACTTTGTGAGCATTTGTTGGCAAACAAGATAGGCTCCACATTCGAAAGGTGGCAGAATTAACTAGTCTTCGGGGCCAGGTGCTGATGGATTAGCCTAGGGGCCCATTGAATTTGGCTGCTACCTAGAGTTTTTACCTTAGTAAATTTTTAGTCTTCATCTTGGCAGTAACTTCAGTTTGCTCCATTACGGTTTCCTTTAATGTGCATAGAGAAGCCACATTGCATAGGACAGGTCAAGAGAGGACATACATCACTTACCAGCCAAGAGATCTCTTTGTTACTCAGTCTGCTCATCTTTAAGATGAGCGTAAGAGAGGATCCTATAGATCCAATGGGTTAATTCATAGAAAACAGCCCCAGGACAGTGCCTAGCACATGGTAAGCCCTCAATTAGCATCAGCTGCGATTGTTATAATTATTATATGGGAAGGCAAGTACTGTATTGCTTTCTTTTCAGTACTCTTCCCTTCTACGTGGATAGAAGGGACTCAGAGAGACCTGGGTTCAAATTCTGCCTAGGGCTACCTGCATGTTGTGCAACCCTGGGCAAGTCATTTCGCCACCAGGAGCTGCGCTTTCCTCATCCCGGCACGGACGTTCAGAGTTTTATGGGGCTGTTCAGAATCACTGAGACCATGTGCTTTGAACCCTACGCACAGTGTCGGGCACAGTCAGTGCTGCGTGCATGTTAGCATGTTTCTCCTTCCCGCCTCCGTTCCTCATCTTGTTTCTTCTTGGTCTTAATCATGACTTTGTCTTCCTGAGCACTCATGGGCTCTTTCCTGGCAGAGAGGAGAGTGAGCCAAGTGGGGGGGCAGGTGAAGCCTTCTCTATGCTCCCTCAGGAGTTACCCGTTTTTACGCACTTCTCCTTCACCCTGCTACCTCCTCTTCTCTGCCCCGCCCCCCGCCATGACATCTCCACCTAACTTTGCCTATGGCCTCCCTCTCCTGGCCCTGGAGGGTGGGAGGCCACTAGCCACTGCCACTGCTGTAATAGACTCATTTGTTAGCTGAATGTCCCTCCAGGAATCTTACATCTTGAAAAATAAGCTAGATCAGAGGAAGTGAGTAACCCTAACCCATGGGGAACGAATCACTGACAAGGAGAATTCAGGCACTTTTTTGTGTAAGACATCTTCCCTGGAAGCCCCAAATTCTGACACAGGCGAAACCGCATCCTCAGTCCTTTGTCTAGAAAACATTAGAAGTGATTTCCTACAAACACGGCACAGGAAAGAACGTGGGCTTTGGGAGTCAGGCCAACTTTGGATGTGCTTCCTGCTCAGGCCACAGGAACTACTGCCGTAGGAACTTGGGCAGATAAGTGACTGACTCTCTCTGTTCCGCAGGAATCGTGAAAACCTGATTATCTCATGGAGTGATTATGATCATTAAACCTTCCCTTCTTCCTTCCCTCCTTCCCTCTCTCCCTCCTTCCCTCCTTTCCTGCCTTTCTTCCTCCCTTCCTCCTTCCCTCCCTCCTTCTCTCCTTCCCTCCCTCCTTCTCTCCCTTCCTTCCTTCCTTCCTTCCTTCCTTCCTTCCTCCCTCCCTTCCTTCCTTCCTTCCTTCCTTCCTTCCTTCCTTCCTTCCTTCCTTCCTTCCTTCCTTCTTTCCTTTCCTCCCTCCCTCCCTCCCTCCCTTCCTGCCTTCCTTCCTCCCTCCCTCCTTTCCTTCCTTCCTTCCTTCCTTCCTTCCTTCCTTCCTTCTTTCCTTTCCTCCCTCCCTCCCTCCCTCCCTTCCTGCCTTCCTTCCTCCCTCCCTCCTTTCCTTCCTTCCATCCTTCCTTCCTTCCTTCCTTCCTTCCTTCCTTCCTTCCTTCCTTCCTTCCTTCCTTTCCTCCCTCCCTCCCTCCCTCCCTCCCTCCCTCCCTTCCTTCCTTCCTCCCTCCCTCCCTCCCTCCCTCCCTCCCTCCCTCCTTCCTTCCTTCCTTCCTTCCATCCTCCCTCCCTCCCTCCCTCCCTCCCTCCCTCCCTCCCTCCCTCCCTCCTTCCCTCCCTTCCTTCCTTCCTTCCTTCCTCCCTCCCTCCCTTCTTTCCTTCCTTGCTTCTTTCCTGGCTGAAATTTACAGATGATTGACATTTTTATATAATGTCATAAAGATGTTAATTCATTTTTTTAGCTCTTTTTTTTAAAATTGATTTTATTTTGCAAGAGAGGCAGGGGGAGAGAGGGAGAGAGAGAGAGAGAGAGAGAGAGAGAGAGAGAGAGAGAGAGAGAGAGAGAGGAACATCGAGCTGCTCCTGTCTGTGCCCTGACGGGGGAATTGAACTGGCAACCTGTGTGCTCTGGATCAATGCTTCCACCAACTGAGCTATCCAGCCAGGGCATAGTTTGTTTGGGGTTTTTTCCAGCTCTTTTAAAAAATTGTAGTAAGGTACACTTGACATAAAATGTACCACTTAACCATTTTCAGGCGTACAGGGCAGTAGTGTTAGCGCTTTCACATTGTGCAGGTGACCTCCAGAACTCTTTTCCTCTTGCGAACCTGAAACTCTGTACCCATTAAACAATAACTCCTCATTTCCCTCTCCCCTCAGCACCTGGTGACCACTTTCTGTCCCTGTGAATTTAGCTGCTTTATGTGTCCCATATAAGTGGAACCATATTTTCTTTTTTGTGATGGCTTATTGCACTTAGCACAATGTCCTCCAAGTTCATCCCGGTTGTGGCATGTGTCCAAATTGCCTTCCTTTTTAAGGCCAAATAACATTGCAGGGTAGAGACCACATTTTGTTTAGCCAGTCATCTGTTGATGCCTACTTGGGTTGCTTCTATCTTTTGGCTGTTGTACATAATGCCACTCTGACCGTGGGTGGACAGTGCGTCATTCAAATACCTGCTTTCAGTTCTTTTTGCTATATACCCTGAAGCAGAATTATTGGGTCACATGGTAATTCCATTTTGAATTTTTTTAGGAACTAGAATACTGTTTTCCTAGTGGCCATACCATTTTACATTTTCACCAACAGCGCCTAGAGGTTCCAACTGCTTCACGTTCTTGCTGACGCTTATTTTTGTTTGGTTTTGGTCTTGATAGTAGCCATACTAATTGGTGTGACAGTGTATCTCATTGTGGTTTTGATTTAAAATTCCCTGATGGTTAGTGATGTTGAGCATATTTTCATGTGCTGATTGGTCATTAGCTTGTCTTCTTTGCAGGAATGATTATTCAAATCCCCTGTCCATTTTTAAATTGGGTTGTTTGTTTTGCTCTTGTTGAGTTTATAGCAATTCTTTATATAGTCTGGTCATTAAGGTCTTATCAGATATATGATTTACAAGAATTTTCCCCTATTTTCTTGGTTTCCTTTTCACTCTTGTTCTTTCGATGCACGGGGTTTTAACTTTTGATGCAGTCAAGGTCATCTATTTTCCCTTTTGTTTTCTGTGCCTATAGTGCCACGTTCAAGAAATCATTGCCAAATCTAATGTGATGAAGCTTTCGGCCAACTTTTTCTAAGAGTCTTATAATTTAAGTTCTTTGCAATTTGTCTCTGATCCATTTTGAATTAACTCTTTATGATATTGAATCTGCCTAACTAACAACAAGGTATGCATTTCCACTTATTTGCCTCTTTTGTGTCCCTCAGTTTTATTTCATTAGAATTGTGCACATTTGTAAAGTTTATTTTCTCTCCCTTTGTCCTTTTTTGTTGCTATTATATACAGGATCTTCTACTAACACAATTTCTGGGGGGGGGGGGTATTTGTATAATTGAATAATATCAATTTCTGTTTTAATTTGCACCCAACCACCTTCCCTAATTCTATTTTTTGTTATAGTCATTTTTTCAGTTGATTATTTTGGGGTTTCTATAAATATCTTGAGGGTAAAAAAAAGATGAATTATGACAATTTTATATTTGGCAAAGCTACAATTTATAGTGAGACCCACTGAATGATGTACAACAAATGGTCTTAGAAAGTACCTAACCCACACACTCATCCTGAAGCTACTCGAAATGCCCTAGCTGAGCAAGAAATTAATCACAGTAAAAAAACTCATGGGACAGCATGGCACAAAACAGCGAACAATGAAACAAATCAAATTAAAGCCATTGGCCAAAACAAACAAACAATTGCTATTATCATAGTCGCTATACTTACTATAAATGTTGAAAATAATTATTTAAAGAATTGCAGTGTAGCATAAAGGTATTTACTACACATTGGACCTGTAGTAAAAGAAGATACAATGTTATAATTTGAAGATTAAAAGGCCTAAAATCACTGATTCAGATATAATTTTAGAAACTATATGGAAATTATAGATACAGATCTTTGCTAATACATTTTTAGATCTTGATTAAAAATGAGTGATACTGTCAAAAACCTGAATTCACAGAATTGACATGTGAGGAAGTTGAGTACCTAAACAGCCCAAAAACTCCAGGAGAAATTTGCAAAAGGATTCCAAATATAACTTTGTGGAGAGGCACTGAGGTCACTGACTGTGGGGAAGCCAAGGATATTCCCCCCTAAGCAAATGGTGCCATGACTATCCTGGGGTTCTAAGCTCCGTTTTCAGTTACAGATTTACTACCTTCTAATCTGAGCGAGTTGCTTCACAGCTCAGTCTCCATTTTTTTAACCTGTAGAATGGGAGATTTGCACTAAATGATCTCTAAGGTGCCCTCCTCATCTTATAGTCTATGTATATGTGTACTTGCAAATTAGAGAACATTGCCTTCCAAGCCTGATATGCAAGCAAATTATCGGGGGAGTATTTTATCTCTTGGCCCAGTTTCAGAGGCATCTAGAGTTGGGGAGCAGAATTGTGTATGCTAGGAAAGTATCCTTATAGTTAATAGGCAGTATTTATTGAAAGCTTATTTTGTGCCAGGCACTATTCTAAATATTTTTTGTATGTTAATGCATTTTTATCAACCTTGTGTTCTCACAGACACCAAGAACACATCTGGCATGTTCTGTTCTTTTAGATGACACGAAATCAGTGTTAGACACAAATGCAAACTGAGCATCAATACCTTATGGTAACATTTGGTCATAGGTGTCATTGAGATGTTCCAGAATATATTAACTCCTACCTTTTTATAGGTTGCCATCCAAATGAAAACGCAGCTAACTATTCTCACAAAGAACCCTTAGAAACCCTTCAAGAACCCCAGAGAGTCCAATCTCAGTTCAGGAACATTGATTTAGGGTAGTTTAAGGCAGCCAACCCTGCACTAATCTACCCACAGTAACTAGGAACTAGGAGTATACATGGAATAGCAAGTTTATGAAAGGCAGCAAGGCACTGGATAACCACCCAGAAAGATATCTAAAGGATATGTAAGGTTATATAACGGCCTGACCTGTGGTGGCGCAGTGGATAAAGCGTCGACCTGGAAATGCTGAGGTCGCCGGTTCGAAACCCTGGGCTTGCCTGGTCAAGGCACATATGGGAGTTGATGCTTCCAGCTCCTCCCCATTGTCTCTCTCTCCTCTCTCTCTCCCTCTCTGTCTCTCTCTCTCCCTTTCTCTCTCCTCTCTAAAATGAATAAATAAAATTAAAAAAAATAAAAAAAAAAAAAGGTTATATAACTATATAAAAAGTCTTAGAGTTGTGTATGCCCTCCACCCAGCTTCCCTTAATGTTTACAACTCACATAACATGGTACAGTTATCAAAAACGAAGAACAGCCTGACCAGGCGGTGGCACAGTGGATAGAGTGTCGGACTGGGATGCGGAGGACCCAGGTTCGAGACCCCGAGGTCACCAGCTTGAGCGCAGGCTCATCTGGTTTGAGCAAAAAGCTCACCAGCTTGGACCCAAGGTTGCTGGCTCGAGCAAGGGGTTACTCGGCCTGCTGAAGGCCCACGGTCAAGGCACATATGAAAAAGCAATCAATGAACAACTAAGGTGTCGCAATGCGCAATGAAAAACTAATGATTGATGCTTCTCATCTCTCCATTTCTGTCTGTCTGTCCGTGTCTGACTCTCTCTCTGTCTCTGTACAAAAGAAAAAAAGAAAAGAAAATGCTGAACATTCCTAAATTTAAAAAAAAACCCAAAAAACGAAGAACAACTGGTATGACACTGTACAGTGCTATAGACTTGATTGAATTTTAGCTGTTAGCCCCTAATGTTCCCTCTCAGTTCCAGAGTCCATTCCAGTATCCACATTACAGTTAGCTTGTTGTGTCTCCTCAGTCTCTTGCAATCCGTGCCAATTCTTCAGTCTCTCCTTATCTTTATGACTTGACACTTTGGTGAGTACTGGTCAACTCTTTTATAAATTTTTTTTTAACTTGGTTTTGAGTGATCTTTTCTCATGATTAGATTATGGTTGTGTGTTTTTAGAAGTATCCACAGAAGTGATGTCATGTCCTCTTCAGTGCATGATATCAGGGGATAGATGATGTCTTCTTTTTTTTCTCTCTCTTTTTTTTTTTTTTTTACTGATTTGATTGATTGATTGATGTTTACAGAGAGGGGGGCAGGAAACAGGAAGTAGTTGCTTCACTCTAGCTGTTCATTGGTTGCTTGTCATAGGTGCCTTGACCAGGCAAGCCCAGGGTTTCAAACTGGTGACCTCCATGTTTTAGGTTAGTGTTCAATCTACTGAGCCACCACAGGCCAGGCAATGATGGCTTCTTATTGGTCATGTTAACTTTGCTCATGAGGTTTTTAGGTGGTACTGGGTCCCTCCACTCTGAAGTTATTACTTTCCCCTATTAACTGATTAATTTCTTGGGGAAAATACTCTAAGATTATGCAAATGTCCTGTTCCCTCTAAGATTTTTGCCCATAGATTTTAGTATCAATTGCCTGCAGAATTCTTGCTGTGGTGTTTGCCTAATGGTGATTTTGTATTACTGTCATTCCTCTCACAAATTGTTAATTGGTATTCTTTTGTAAAGGAGACTCTTTCTCCTCTATTTATTTATTTTATTATTTATAACAGTAGTGTAGACTCATGAGTATTTACTTCAATCTATGAATTATACCCCAACACTTTCATTAGATATTTTGTTTTTCAAATTATCCTGGCTTTGGCCATTGAAAGCTCCTTCAAGCTAGCTCTCATGTCTGTTGATACTCCTTATGCTTTTGCAAATACTGACTGATTTTCCTGTATTACAAGGTGCTCGGGGTTTATCATGTATATTTCCTGTTCTAGTCATTTATCCAAGGAGCCCTGGTTCCTTGATTAGAAAGTGGTATTTAGAAACCAAGATCTGGGCACTAGGTGTGCTCACTGTTAGAGACTCTGCTGTTTCTAGCCTTTCTCAGCAGGCAGAGCTAGAAAATAGATGCATGCATATTAGTTCAAGCATATACACATTGTTTTTACTTTCACACGTATCTATCTGTATATGCATTAACAACCATGAGTCCATACTGATTTCTCCTGTTCCAGTCTAACGCTGTGAGATTGGGTCATTCTAGACTTCCCCCTTTTCCTTATTTGTAATTTCTTTCTCCATCAGTCAGAAACTTGCTCTCATTATCTATGATATATTTCCTTCTTTGTCCAACCCTAGTGTACACATAAAGAAGTTCCGGAACTTTTCGCCCACATCCCTGTGAGCGACAGGTGCCGTAACTAGAAGTAATATTTGTACGCGGTTATTTAGCCTCATAGTATCCAGTCGAAATGCTGTTTTCCACAGTTACTCAGGTTAGTTCACTCCCCATCCCTTTCAATGTGGTTATGTTGATCACTTCTACTACAGTTAAGTTCATCTGTTACTGTTTGTATCCCGTTTTTTGCCTGCCCCCTAATACCCTGTTGCATTGGAGTTGTTCGTTAATTTGGGGTATAGGGAATATCACTATGGTCCTAAGAGTCAACACAACACAGAAAGGTATTCCCAGGGAAGCGCTGCTCCCCCTCACTCACTCCCATGCCTTCTCACTACCCCCTCCGTCCCACCCTTTCTCACCCCATCTCTTTAGTTTCTGGTGTAGACTTCCTGTATTGGCAGTGAGAATTTTTAAGTCAGGTCTCCGAAGAGAATCTGCCTTAAGCAGTCAGGCAGAGGAGTGTAGGGGCAGGAAGGGAGGTCCAGCCTCGGGTGACGATAGGAACGGGGAGAGAGAGATGTGACCCGGGACCAAAGCAGGTGGATGTGGAGCAGGACCACATGTCTCGGGGTCTCTCTTATTCCCACCTGTAGGGCTAAGGCTTCAGCACAGGCCTGGAATGTTCCAGAACACCAGGGAAGCAGCATGGGGTGCCCACCAAGCCCGGAGGGCCATGCTTCCCTCCCAATTCTGCCATTCCTCAGCATCCCAGAAGTCTCCCGAGAAGAGGTGCCCTCTCCGTGCCTGTGTGGGGGGCAGCCTGAGGACGCTGGGCCCAGGCAGACCCTGACCTCTGACTAGTCCGGCACAGTAGGGAAGACGACCCCTAGTTTGCATCAAGGGCTTATGCCCGTGATGCGGAACCTATGACACGCGATTCAGCACTGACACGCAGAGAGGTATGGGGCCACATGCCAAGAAGGACGTTTCATCCTGGGCTCCTGCACGGTCAGGTGCAGTGGCTGAGGATAAAACATTTGCTGTAGTGTACATTCTGTGCTAGAGGTCTGTAGGACAAAACAACAGAACTCCGGCACAGAGCGTCTGGTTCTGGGACTTCCGGTTAGGCCGTTAGGGGATCTTTGACCTCACTTCCGGCCGGCAGAGCAGGGAACTGCAGAATGCCGTGGGGGATGCATCTCTGGGGGCCCTGTGATCGCCATTACCAGCAGCCACACACCCACAGCAACCATCATCCAATCTACTGTTCTGGGGTGTCGTGGATTTCTAATTGACCATCATTAGTGAGATAAGTGAGGGGAGGCTGGGAGAGGCGAGGGCCTGTGCTATGGGTGCCGTTTCCCACCATTAGAAATAGCAGCAGCCGTCTTAATTTACATAAGATGCAACTTGCAGAATTTCAAGACAGCATCTGGGCTCAGGTGTTTGTCGACTTGAGGTCAAAGCTTGAGAATCTGGAAAGGTGCCGCTTGGAGAATCGAGAGGAGTGCCACTACGAACAGGAAATTAGGAGTGCCTGGAACCGATTACCAGACACTTTTAGCACCCTGAAAGATATAGCAATGGCTTTACTCACAATTTTTCCCTCTACGTACTTTTGTGAGACCTTATTCTCAGCGTTAAATAATATCAAAACCAACAAAAGAAACAGATTGACAGATGAAGTTAGTAGCGCTTGCTTGGGCTTGAAGTGTACAAAATACCAACCTTCAATTGAAGGTTTAGCCAATGAAATTCAGCAACAAAAAAGTCACTAATAGGCAGGTTAGTTAAAGAATTGCCCCTCCCCTTCACTTTCATGGCACCCCACACAAGTTAAATAATATCAAGACCAACAAAAGAAACTGACTGACAGATGAACAAAGAAGTCACTAAGCAGGTAAGTTAAATAATTAGTTTTTGGTTTATTAAATACAGTTATATATTACAATTACACATTTTTGTTATTTAAACTATAAATATTGCAAAATTATGGGGTTTTTTTCTCAAAGTGACACACCACCCGACTTATGCTCGGTTTTTTGGCGAATTTTGATACACCAAGCTCAAAAGATTGCCCATCGCTGGCTTATGCGAACACGATCCTGTCCTGCTCAGGGTCCCCAGTCAAGAAGCCTCCGTACTGGCTCAGAAGAGGAACTTGGAGTTGGGGGCAGACCCTGTTGTCGAACGTTTCAACACTGCCCTGCTGTGGCTGTGGGGCAATCCCCATTCCTGGCAGCCACTGGGATTTCACAACAGGAGCTCCTTTTAGCAAGGTGGAGGGGGGTGGGGGCTGGGGGGCTGGCAGAAGCCAGGCCTCGCTTGCTGAGCCCGTGAAAAAAGGCATCATCCCTTGGGACAGAAGGATGCCACCTTCTGCCCTCTTCATCTCTGCCCCAAAGCCACTGGGGTTCTGCTGACAAGTCACAAGGAGTGCTGATGACTAATTCATCGAACGGAAATGAGCGTGCCAAGGGACCAGGCAGTCAGTGGGTGAAACCCCAGGGCAGCTCAACTGAGGATGCCCGACTGGGTCCCCGGCGCCTGGGGCAAGTCCTGCCTCTATGAGGAGCTTGGGGGCCAGCTCTCTAGATGGCCTCAGATGCTGCCCAGTGCCCGTCCGTGGAGGAAGGCCTTGATCGCCTCCAGTGAACAGCCGGGGACACAGAGGCCAGGAGAAGGGACCGTCCCAGGAGCCCAGGGAAGGAAAGAAGCATAGGCCCCAGGCGTTGGAGGTGTGTGGGGAGCAGCCTTCAGCCTCGGTGAAGAACGCCGTGTCCTGTCCCCTCAGGATGGGGTGGGACCGAAGGGGCGTTGGCCGAAACCGTGTATTTGCATCGTGTGTTTGCATCACTAACAGTGGGACACCATGGAGCAGGGTGACTCATTCTGACCTCATGACACAACAGCTGGATCCACGGCAGCAGGGCTGGGCAGAGGGGATCTTTCACCCCCGTTGGCACGGCAAAGCCCTCGCTCTAGACTGCAGGCACCGAGGCCCCGTGGGCCACCATGATCATCGCCCAGTTCAGCCAAGAACGCGGCTTCTGTGAGCCCTGGCCCAGCTGCTTAGACGGACGTGGTGGCCTCGAGGTGCCCGGCAACTGGGAGTCTGGGTCACTTAAAACGAGATCATGTTGTAGTTCGTTGAGCCTTCCTTTGTGGGGTAGAGCATGAGTTGGTTTTAGTTTTCTTCAGTAACTGCGTTTGATGGCGCTAAGGGACAGAATGCGTGTCCCTGCTTCCGCTTCTGCCCTGGGGCCGCAGGGAGGAAATCAGCCCTTGGAGACAAAGCCCTGCAGGTGACATCTCGCCCAGCTGGCCATTTATGTCCGGAACTCATCCTTTCAAAGGCACCTGGCCTCCAGCCCCTTCAGCAGGCCCTGTCGGTACAGAACCTGAGGGGACCAGGCCTGGGAGGGTCCTGTGCTCGGGCCGCCACTGAAGGCGGAAGGGTGAGACCTCATCTCAAGGGTTTGCTCTCCGGGACCCACATCCAGGCCGAGTCCCAGCATAGTCCAGGCCAAGAAGGGGACCGAAAGCCTGCGAAGTGCCCGGCCCGGCTCAGGGTCCGCGGACCGCTGGCTGGACTCCCTGTGTGGAGTCAGCAGACAAAAGGCCCAGAGGCCACTGGGGATGTTGCCCTGGAAGGGCCCGAGCACCTCTCCAGGCTTTGAGGTGCCGCTAATGGAAACACCCCAGGCCCGTGGTCCTGAGTGGCCAGTGTGAGTTTTTCCACTCAGGTTGCCCCCTCAGCAGCGGGAAGTACGGGCCCCAGAAGGCTGGTCTGTGCCCCGAGGTCTCCGTCCGTGGCTGGCTCATTCCTGCACCCAGACCTTTGTGTATGCTGTCCACTCTTTCTGGAACATTCTCACCCCACTTCCAACTTTTTTCCCGACTTCCTCGTTCATCTTAAATGTCCCTTCGGGGAGGCTTCGTGACCTCCAACAACCTTGAGTGGGCTCCCCGTTGGGCCCCTCCCACACGGTCACTTTCTTCAGAGCATGATCACCTTCTGCGATGACCTCGTTCCTTGTTAAACTGGTTTTGAGTGTCTGCCTCCCACCAAGAAGCCGGCCTGCTTCATTCAATGCCGTGTCCCTCCTGCCGGACACAGACTGGGTGGTCATTAAATATATGAGGGAATGGATGCATGCAGACCCCTGCGCCGTCCCAGGGACATCACTGCGGGGATGAGATGCTGGACAGCCCGCAGGGGGCCGTGTTTCCCTGGACACGTGCTTCCTCCCCGGCTGGGGCAGTGGGAGGGTCTGCCCGCTGGGCCCCCGTGAGCTGAATGCCCGCCATGCGGCTGAGGCCAGGGAGGGATCCCGTGGCTCTCTCTGTGCATATCGTCTGCGTGGCTCAGCTCTGGGCTGAGCTGCTGGTTGTGGTTTCCCGGCCCACCCCCGGTTCCACGGAGCTGGACCGCTGCCTCTCCGGCTACCCTCTTCGACCTGGCCCGACGGGCCGGCCACGGAGCCTGCCTGGGAGGCTGAAGGCGGTGACGTTCCCAAAGGGAGGGGTGGCTGCGGTGACATTCCCAAAGGGAGGGGTGGCTGCGGTGACATTCCCAAAGGGAGGGGTGGCTGTGGTGACATTCCCAAAGGGAGGGGTGGCTGCGGTGACATTCCCAAAGGGAGGGGTGGCTGCGGTGACATTCCCAAAGGGAGGGGTGGCTGTGGTGACATTCCCAAAGGGAGGGGTGGCTGTGGCACAGACGGTGGCACAACAGCCACCGTGTCATGAAAGAGCTTACCCAGCACATCTGCCACTGTGACATTTAATCTTCCCAACAGCCCTTTGAGGCCAATACCCCCATTATCCCATTATCCCATTTTATCGGTAAGTAAACTTGGTTTGGAAAAGTTAAAAAAATTTTTTGTGGCAAAGTCTCGTGGCGAGCAGATATCAGAGTCGAGACCCAAGTCCAAGTCCGTTGGTCCAGAGGTCAGGCTTACTCGGTGTCTGGACTACCTGCCCTGGCCCCTGAGGGACCCGGGGGCCCTCAAACATAACGGAGAAGCCGGGCTGACCCTTCTGGAGGCTCCCAGGGGCCCTCAAACGTAACGGAGAAGCCGGGCTGGCCCTTCTGGGGGCTCCCGGGGGCCCTCAAACGTAACGGAGAAGCTGGGCTGGCCCTTCTGGGGGCTCCCGGGGGCCCTCAAACGTAACGGAGAAGCTGGGCTGACCCTTCTGGAGGCTCTTAGGATTTGGCACGCCCCACAGTTCCCTGGCTGGTGCGAACCCCCCTTAGATCCCTTCTCGGTGGCTCAGCACCCTGTTCTCTCCTCGGTGGAACAGGGAGCAGGGCCACGTGGGGTGGGGATAACTGGGAACACGGCCGCGCCTGGAGAAAGCAAAGAAAAATGGCAGAAGTGGAGGTGAGGGCAGAACAGGAACAGGTGCCGGGTCCCGAACAGCCGAGCAGAGGCTGTGGCAGGGTGGGTAGGGGGTGGGGTGAGCGTGGGAGCACCCAGGGCACCGAGGGAGGGCTCTGTGCTTTTTTCCTCAGGAACAGCCCCCCCCTCATCCTGGGGGCTGGGCACGCAGGCCTGGACACTCCGAAAAAGTCCCCCAAGTGACTCTGATTTTTTCCCTTGAGGTCCCCCTGCCAGCGTCCTGGGGTCTGGCCACTGCCTGGGCACTCCCTGGGGTCTTGGAGACAGTCACTGCCGGTGGGCAGGCACCTCTCCGCTCCTGTCCCTGACCCCTCGCTTCCTGCAGCATTGTGCTGTCGGGCTGCCATTCCAGCCCTGGGGGCGGCGGTCAGCCCCCCGCCGCTGTACCCACAGCACCCAAGCGACGGCAAGGCCGATGGCTCTGGGCTGTGGTGCCCGTCGCCTGCGCTGGTGGCCTGTTCGGCCAGGGGCTCCTCGGCCCTGGGGTCTCCGGGCTGACCTGGGGTCTCCGGGCTGACCGGCGTCTGTCTGCCACGCAGGCGATGACTCAGGATGCAGCCAGGGGCGACGACGTGCACGGAGGACCGCATCCTGCACGCCCTGGAACGCTGCCTGCACGGGCTCAGCCTCAGCCGCCACGCCACCTCCTGGGCAGGTAGGTCGAGGGAGCCAGGGAGGGGCTCCTAAGGCCCAAGGAGGCCTCGGGGACCGCAGTGAGCTCTGGACCCGGCGTGGAAGCTGGCAGACTCTGATCCCAACTCTGTGTGACCTGAGCCAGCCCCTGGGCCCCACCTGGGCAGGTGCGGGGCACGGCCCCGGAAGGAGAGGAGGCCTTCTGCGGGCAGCCGTTTCTCCGTCCCGTGCTACCTTGCTCACCCTTCTCGGGGCTGAGTCTCGCTCCCTGAGCATGTGCTAGGAGCATAGTAGTTATTGACCCCGCTTAGAAAAACCACAACACTGATTCCAAAACAGCACCTGGGATTTCATAGACAGCTCTCCCCAGAATTCTGTCTACTTAGCCTCTAGTTCCTTCCTCTTCTGCACAGAGCAAGGAACAATCTCAGCAGAACTTCCATGTTTCCCCAGGACTGAGAAATCAAGGTGTCTGCAGGTGGGGGTGGTTCTGTCTCTGAAGGCTACGTGGCTAATTATAATAGTTCCTTATGCTTGCAAAGCCTTTTCCTATCCCATCCCTCACTGGCCCGTCTAACTACCCCGGCGGTTCTCAACCTGTGGGTCGCGACCCCGGCGGGGGTCGAACGACCAAAACACAGGGGTCGCCTAAAACCATCGGAAAATACATATTATACAATACATTTTTAAATAAAATATGTATTTCCGATGGCTTTAGGCGACCCCTGTGTTTTGGTCGTTCGACGCCCGCCGGGGTCGCGACCCACAGGTTGAGAACTGCTGAACTACCCCATGGTAGAGATACCTACTGCCTCTTGAACATACCTGGTCCCTTCCTACCTCAGGGCTCTTACACCTGCTGTCTAGAATTCTCCCCTCACAACTGTGTGTGCACAGCGGGCTCTTTCTCATTCAGGCCTCAGCTCAAATGTCACTCCTCCGAGAGGCTTTTCTTGGCCTTTGCAATGAAACAGATCTGGATTAAAACTCTGCCTCACTGGCTCTGTAAACTTGTGTGAGCCACTTAACCTCTCAGGACCTCACCTGCCTCGTCTGTAAAATAATAACAGGAACCACCTTCCTGAAGGGGGTGTGGGTTGGGAGGCTCAATGAAGATAGCGTGTGCAAAGGCCCAGTGCATAGTAGGCGGTCAATACATGGTAGTATTTTTCATCTTGCCTCCTACCCAGACTTTGATGGGGTTTAAGGTTATAGAATTGAGAGCCATCATTAAGTACAATAATACAAAACATCTGACTTTTACAAATGTCACAAAAACCTATGACCACGTGAAACACACTGTTAGGGGCCTTCATGACGTTGGGAGGAGCCCAGGCACATGAGGGGGCCTGGATCTCCGTGAAATTCATGGTCTAGCCACTTCCGCCCCTACTGCTCTCACTGCCCACCGCGCGCGCACACACACACAGGCCTCTATGACCACCCCTTTAACTTTTAGGGGTTTGCCCTTGCTGACTGCAGAGAAACAGAGATTGATAAAATAAGAAAGTCTGGGGAAGTTAGAGTGCCCAAGTGTTCGTCGTAGCTTTCAAAATATAAATGAATGTAGCTTCCCCTTCCTGGGCTCTGTTCCAGGCAGTCCTGGGAAGTCCCCCAGCTGTCCTAGATTCAGCCTTGTGTCGGGGTGGGGGTGGGAGGTCCCCATGGCCCCCCTCCTATTCGTCCAGCTCTCTCTGCCCCTGCCCCCCTGCCCCGCGTCTCGGAGATGCCAGCACCCTACGGTAGGATCCATCCTACGAGGACAGGATGGCTGTGGGGACTGTCCCTCCCTCCAAAGGCGCGGGGACCAGAATCAGGGCCGGTCTGCTGGGCTTGGAAGGGGATCTCAGCTCCTCTCTGTGTCCCCTGAGCTTCCGGGAATAAGAAACTTGTCAGTATGTCTTAATGGGGGCGTGATAGGCTTGAGTGTTGATCCAGAATTTTCTGAGGCTCTCCGATTGTAGAGGAGTGCTCCAGGGAAGCCCCAGTGGTCCCCACTCCTCTCCAACCCCAGACTGACCACCGCTCTTCCCCTTTCCAGCCGGGCTGTGTCTGAACTGCTGGAGCCTACAGGAGCTGGTCAGCAGGGACCCCGGCCACTTCCTGATCCTCCTGGAACAGATCCTGCGGAAAACACGCGAGGTGAGGGCCGCCCAGGGACCGCAGGGCACAGCCGGGACCGGGCTGGCGGCATCAAGAAAGGGGTCCCCACAGAACATCAGTCCGGGGTTCCTGGACCACCCAGGGGCTCAGCACCAGCCCTGGGAACCCGCGAGTTCTCTGTTTCGGCCATGCTTGGGAACCGAAGGTTTCTGGGAGGCTCTGGCCCTCCCAAGGAGACCACGTGACATGCGAGCCACTTATCAAGACAGATATTGCCTGAAAGTCAAGGTATCGACAAGAAAGGAGGAAGGAAGCCTTACTGAAATTTTTTTTTCTCAAAAAGATCCATAAAAGCAAAGATACCAAAAAGAAAACTGATTGGAAAAAAAAAAAAAGAAAAAGAAAACTGATTGGAGAGGTAAACTGAGACCTCCTCTCACAGCTCAACAGGGTTTTATGTCTAAGAGAAAGAGTGCGTTCAATGCTAAGCTGGGCTGGGGCTCCAGAGCAGCTGTGAGCCCCGACAGAGAGGAGACTGGCTCTTTCATAAAGAATTCTCTTTAAAGTTATTATTATTTTTTAATACATGGCTGAATTGGGAACATCTCAGTTAGCTGACCCTGTACCTATAAGAAGAAAGTCTTGCTTTATTAAGACCCCCAAGACCCCAGTTCCAGCACCGCCATTTGTCTGGTGCATTTCCAAGCAATCCAACACACAAAAAACCTAAACGAACCACTCTGAAGGCTTACCTTACGAACCCCAAATAGAAAGGCTCGATGATTCTGCAGTGATCGGGGACCAGCTACGTGGTCTATTCAGGAAAAAGAAAAGGAGAGTTTTCAGTTTGAGCCTGCTGACGTCACCAGGCTCAGCAGAGATGGGGGCTTTCTCTGTGTCTTCAACCACATGCACTCTAGCATGGGCTGAAAGACCAAAGCATTCTAAGTCACGTGTGGACAGGCGTGTATGTTGTGCTGGGGGGGGGGGGGCTTGACCAAAAAGACAATGCACGAAAGAGTGACTAGAACTTGTGAACATATATGGAAAAAATGTTGCGCCAGTGATAATAAAATAAATGCAAATGAAAGCCATGAGACAGGCTTTGCTTAGCAAATTAGCGAAAAGTTATAATAAACAATGTAGGGAAAGGGCAGGGAAGCTGGTACTTTCACAGGCAGAAGATATTCTAAACGGCACATCCCTTTTGGAGAGCTATTGGGCAACATGTTTCCAAGATCATAAATGTGGCTGTAGTCTTGACTGACTGATGTTACTCCTTGACCTCTATTCTAGATAAATCGTACAAATGATAAAAAAAAAAAGACATTTGCTCACTTTTTTCATTACAAAAGTAATTAAGGAGCAAGACATAATCTCAAGTGTCTAATATAAAACTAATAAATTATGGATATCTACCAGAAGGAATATTCTGCAGCTAACAAAAATAATGGATCTTATCCAAGTGTGTGTAATAAAATTATATCAGTAATATTTATTAAATGGTTTACAGGGAATTGATTAAACATTTGGAAAAAAATAGAGGGTGAGTCTCTTAATTCATACCATACAGCAGATGGAATTCTAGGTGTATTAAAGACAAACTTAAAAAAAAATAAAGCTTCAAAGAAAGGAAGATAATCTATGAGTGTTCACATGGTCCTTGTGCAACAAAGCAAAAATCCGTAAAGGAACAGGTTAACGCTTTTAACATGTGCACATCCACAAAATCCATAAATTTAAAAGACGACAAACTGGGAAAAATATTTACCATACAAATAACAAGTAAATGTGTAGCCAGGAGGGGAACAACAAGTGGTCTTAGAGACCATGTAACAAAACAGAAATTCATGGATAATATTATATGTAAAAGACATTAAGAGTAAAAAGATCCACACGATGATTACAGCTTTGCAGAGGAAGATACATAGAGAAAAATGGCGTAAAGGAAGTCCGCGGAAACATTAGCTGTGGTTGCGTTTGAAAGGGGGGCATTGTGAGTAGTTCTTTTTTTTTTTTTTTTCCTAACTTCTATTTTCCAAATTTTTATCTCGTGGTTACCTTGCCTTTTTATTTTAAAAACGAGTAGAACCAGAAAGTGCGGCTCCGTTCTGCCCCCTGAGTGAGCCTCCCCTCCTCTCCTGTCCTCTCCGCAGGTGCAAGAGAAGGGGACCTATGACCTCCTCATGCCCCTGGCCCTGCTCTTCTACTCCACTGTGCTCTGTGTAAGTTCCAGGCTGGGCCGAGCTGGGGGGGTCGGGGAAGGAGAGAGAGCCACCTACTGGGGCAGGCGTGGCCCTCGCAGCTCTGAGGATAAACCCTGAGATGCACGTCAGCCCTCTGATGGCTTCGGGTCAGCCGTCCTGAGGTGCGCCCGGTGACTCCGTGTGGCTGCCGTTGTGCCTGGCGTGTCTGGCACTCCTGGAGGAACGGCTGTGAGCCTGTGCACAAGCCAGGAAACAGGTTCTGTTCGAGATTCCACATCCACCTCATTTGGTTCCCCAGTGGTCAGTGTTACCCAGGGTAATCGCCCCATATTCGCCAGCCTGGGTGGCATCAAATGATTCCATGTACATTGAGTCCATTCACTTCAAAGAATAAACATTCCCCTCCAGTCAGGAGAAACAAGGTTTAGGCGTTGAAGACCGTTCCCCCACGTGGCAGGCGGCAATGGCACTGTGGCACCGTTGAAGGGACAGGCAGCGTTTCAGGGAGGTGCCCTCATGCGCTGGGTACACTGTGTTTAGTCACAAGGCCCTCACAGTGGAGACATCCCTTGGTGCCATCTCGCCAATCTGTAACTCACTCCTGTGGATGACTCCCAGTTCTTCCTGACCTTGTCCTTGGACATACTGCTGCCAGGAAACGTGTGCCCTTTGTGGGACATTCCAGAAAAGTGGCAGGTTCCCATTGGACCGTCCTTGAACATCAGCGAACTTCCGCTCACACAGACTTCTCTGCTTGCCTCTCCCTCTTCCTTCCAGACCCCGCACTTCCCACCAGACTCGGACCTCCTCCTGCAAGCATCCGGAACCTACCACCGGTTCCTGGCCTGGCCGGTCCCTTACTGTAGCATCAGCCAGGAGATGCTCACCTTCATCGACGCTGAACTCAAGGCCCCCGGTGAGTGTCGAGCCAGCCTGCGCGTGGAGCAGGGACCGTGCCGTCAGGAGGCTCTGCTGAAACTGTCCTTTGGCTGTGACCCTCCTGACCTCTCCTCCTTCACCTCTCCTCTGCCCACGGCCCCGTTTCAAAACCTTGGTGTCTCCTCTTCGTGGTGCTGCTGGTACCATGGGTGCACCAGCGTCAGAAGGCGGAAAGCAGTGAACACAGTCAGTAACTCAAGGAGGAATTCTTAGGGGATCCTGAGCAGGGGTCAGGACAAGGAGACCCCACCATGTGCCCAGGCCTCTGCTCTGGTTCTCCAATGGTCTCTGAGGCTGCCCAGGTCAGACAGCAAAGCCCCCACCCTATTGACACGAGGCCCTTGGTGGTTGTCTTTGACTCAGGGGCAAATAGGGAAAGGTATGTGCGGGTAGATTCAGTTCTGGCCACGGTACACGGCTGGTGTTAGGAATGGACAGGCTGATGGTTGGTGGGCCCATCTTGGGTGTCCACACGTGATGACAACTGTGGACAAGGGCCTGGTCACTCTACTTTCAATCTTAAAAGTAGAGATTCTTGAGACGTTTTGGGTGCTATAATACACACACATGAAACTGGGGTGGAAGAAAACTATGGTAGAGGAAGAGAAAACATAAGTATGATTTACTGAGGATAACACGTCATGTTCGTAGCTCAAAGGAATAATAAACAACTGACTAGGTCCCCTAAAACATTTGATCAAATTCCACATCCATTCCTGAATTTAAAACCCCTCTAACGTATGAAGACTATTAATACAGTATGTGGAAGTGCTCTTACCAAGGTAACAGCCCACAGGGAAATACTAGAGGCATTTCCATTTAAGTCAATAATCTTCCTCTTCAGGCTAATATGTATTTTGCCTATGCAAAAAAAAGGAGGGGGGGAGAATATTTTCTTTTCTGGAGAAGATAAAATTTTAATAGGTAGAAATCAAATAATTGCTTATTTATCAAAACTAGGAGGATCACCTCAAGAACGTGTCAGACTGGTAAATAGGTCGGTGAGAGCTTTGCCATTTAAATGGCATTAACCAGGAAGAAAGGCCAATGCCTTGGCTGAGCCTGAAGTCTGTACCAAAGGTTGGAATGACTCTTTCTTACTTGGACACGGAGAAGGGAGATGTTGGGCTGCTGCGGGAGGGCTGTCCCCTGCGTGTGGGGACACGCGCTTCCCAATTGCAGGTGGAGCCATCTGGCTGTCCTCTGCTCTGCGCACGCTGTGCCCAGAGACGTGCTTGTGGGTGCCTGGGTGGCGCTCTGTTCCCGGCAGCCCCACGAGCAGTGGTGGAGTGGGGGTGGGGGGGCTGTGATGCGGTCCAGACTCGGGGACGTGAGGCTCTAAGCCTGGGGGACAAGAGGCAGGCGGGACAGCCTCTGGGGGTCCTTTGGACTCAGAACAGGAACGATCCTTGGAACTCCTGTTCCTCACAGCGGAGGGTCTTTCCCTGGATGCTGCCCCGGGGACCATGTGAGGCGGCGGATACGCGGGTGATCCGGGAGAAGGCAGGTGTCTGGGGACGGCATTCCGCGGGGGGCTAGCAGCTTCTCTTCCGGGGGAAGCGGAGCCGAGACAGGAAGCCGGTCACTCTCATGTCAGAGAGTCGTTCTCGGACAAGGCAGAGACCCAACTCTCACACCAAGGCGCAAGGAGCTCGTGTCACACACGCGTGCAGCTCCTTACGACGGGACCCAGCCAGATGGCAGCGCTGGTGTGGAGGAGGGTGTAAGAAACCGAGATACGTTTCCCATACAAGTTGGACGATGATGCAAAATTAGATACAAAATCAGTTAATAGCATATCGGGGACAAAAACGGTAACCTTTGAGGTTAACTTGTGTACGGAACAAAGTCACTCATCTTACATCCCCGAGGTAACCCCTCGTTCACAGAACCAGAGCCTCCTCCACAGCAAGTAGGAGGTTAAACAAAATTACCCTCATCTACGTGAGCCTTGAGCGGCCCTTAGGGATCTTTTATTGTGATGTTGTAGAGATGCGCGGCTGTGTTTCTGCCTTGTTGCTGAGCCCCACCCTAGTGAGCCCGGCCGAGGGGGCAGTGGAGGAGCCAGGGAGGGGCTGGGGCGGTGGCCAAGGGGGCAGTGAAGGAGCCAGGGAGGGGCTGGGGCGGCGGCCGGGGAAGGAGCTCTCACGGACAGGTGGGTGGGGCCGAGTCACTGAGTGGTTACCAGCACTAGGTATCAGTCCACTGTGGTTTCAAAACCTGGAGCTGTGGGGTTGGCAAGACGCTGTACTGACAGCAGCTTCGCTGTCCTCACCTGTAAATGGGAGGAGGACACTATCTCCCTCTCAGAGCACTCTGAGTGGATAAATGCCGACCTACACTGATCTCCCATCGCCTGGGCAGTAGGGGTGGGGGGGGGGGGCTGTCAGCTAAGGAGAGAGGTCCTTGGCAAGGTCACAGGGAGCAGATGACAAGGGGCCTGAAGAGCAGGGCTCTCCACCCAGGGAGCCAGTCGCCATGGAGATGAATGAAACAGTTTACTCCTCTTTGATGTGGCCAGGTAGCAGAGGAAGCGGGCTGGTTATGAAGCCTTCGGGCCTCCCCCATCTTCCTGACGCCGCCCCCCCACGGGGTGCCTGTTGCCCCGACTCTGGGTGTGGCCGGAAACCTCACGTCAGTGCTGCCAGGCCCTGCCCACCACAGCCCTCTTGGGTTAAGCCCACATGTTTGTTGAATATTTACTCTCTGCCCTCATGGCTGTGCAGACCACACTACTTGCCTGTAAAGAATGTATCTGTAATCCTGAGGGCTGACAGTGGGCATCATATGTGTGAGTCACTCTGCGTACACCAGACTCAATGACTGCGTCTCACGCAGACCGCGGCCCCGTGGAGTTAGAGTGGAAACTACAGTATTCCAGTATTCCCATTTTGTACGTGAGATAACCAGGACTCCGAGAAGTTTAACGTGTCTTGCCCAGCGATAAAGTCAAGTGCGAGGGAAGAAACATGGGCCTTGGTGTGACAAAGATCTATGCTTTGTCACTTATTAGTTGATGACCTGAGACAGGTTACATAAACTCTCCCTGTCACAAGTAGGCCAGTAATTATTGTGGCTGCTTCTGCTGCTGCTACTGATGATTTTGATGGTGATGGTGGTGGTGATGATGATGATGGTGGTGGTGGTGATGGTGATGGTGGTGGTGGTGATGGTGGTGATGGTGGTGGTGATGGTGATGATGATGGTGGTGGTGGTGATGGTGATGATGGTGATGATGGTGGTGGTGATGGTGATGATGGTGGTGGTGGTGGTGGTGATGATGGTGGTGGTGGTGGTGGTGATGGTGGTGGTGATGATGATGGTGGTGGTGGTGATGGTGATGGTGATGATGGTGGTGATGGTGATGATGGTGGTGGTGGTGATGATAGTGGTGGTGGTGGTGGTGGTGATGGTGATGGTGATGATGGTGGTGGTGGTGGTGGTAATGGTGGTGGTGGTGGTGGTGATGGTGGTGGTGATGATGGTGGTGGTGGTGATGGTGATGGTGATGATGGTGGTGGTGGTGATG
Source organism: Saccopteryx leptura (assembly GCF_036850995.1). Classification (NCBI taxonomy): domain Eukaryota; kingdom Metazoa; phylum Chordata; class Mammalia; order Chiroptera; family Emballonuridae; genus Saccopteryx; species Saccopteryx leptura. The sequence continues at coordinate 359,311,778 of NC_089504.1, read as the reverse complement.
ATAGTGGTGGTGGTGGTGGTGATGATGATGGTGATGGTGGTGGTGGTGATGGTGATGGTGATGATGGTGGTGGTGGTGATGATGGTGATGGTGGTGATGGTGATGATGATGGTGATGGTGATGGTGGTGGTGATGGTGGTGATGGTGATGGTGATGGTGATGATGGTGGTGGTGGTGATGGTGGTGGTGATGGTGGTGATGGTGATGGTGATGGTGATGGTGATGATGGTGGTGGTGGTGGTGGTGATGGTGATGGTGGTGGTGATGGTGGTGGTGATGATGATGGTGATGGTGGTGATGGTGATGGTGGTGGTGGTGATGGTGGTGGTGGTGATGATGATGGTGGTGGTGATGGTGATGGAGGTGGTGGTGGTGGTGGTGATGGTGATGATGATGGTGGTGATGGAGGTGGTGGTGGTGGTGATGGTGATGGTGGTGATGATGGTGGTGGTGGTGATGGTGATGGTGGTGATGATGGTGGTGGTGGTGATGATGATGGTGGTGGTGGTGATGGTGATGATGATGGTGGTGGTGATGGTGATGGAGGTGGTGGTGGTGGTGGTGATGGTGATGGTGGTGATGATGGTGGTGGTGATGATGATGGTGGTGATGATGATGATGGTGGTGATGATGATGGTGGTGGTGATGATGATGGTGGTGGTGGTGATGATGATGGTGGTGGTGATGGTGATGGTGGTGATGATGGTGGTGGTGGTGGTGATGTTGATTTTGACGGTGATAGTGACGGTGATGGTGATGGCTGCATTAACTGTGTGATTCTGGTGCATTAAACACTGCTAAGAGTCAGTCTCATCTATCCTCAGAACACCCCCCTGGACAGTATTCCCATCTTTCAGATGATAAAACTAAAGGCTAGACAGTTAAGTAGCTTGCCCATGGTCACTTAGATAACAAGAGCTCTACCACTTAAACCTATGTCTGCTCCAGTCAAAAAACCATATTCTTTGGCTCAAAAAACTGCATCCTCACAGTGCATAATGCTGTGTTTCTACCGAAAGCCGTCCTGGCTCCCAAGCACTTTCTGCCCCTTCTCCTTTCCCTGAGTGCCTTCCCACCCTCGGACCTCCTGTCAATCAGGAACAAACCTGGACGAGGTCAGTCTTTGCCTATCAACTGGTGCAGACATTACTCATCACAAACATTTGCATCTTTTTTGTCTCTGGTTATGAAATGAAGTGTTTACGCCCCTACAAGAGAAGTCAACTGGCTTTGATCTTGTTATATGATTAGTAGGTGAGGGTCCATGCTATTTATACTCACAGAACACTGACACCAGGTGCATGGGGTGTCTTTGTCCCACACCAACCAGTTCTCTAACTCTCCAGACACGAGCTCGTGTGCAATGATTCGATTCGGTTCTGACACGAGCTACCTGGAGCTGGCACAGACCCCAGAGGAAAAGAGCTCAGCCCGCAAACCTGTCCTCACTTCAGGTGCCAGTCACACGTCCAGGTCTCCCTTACTTCTGACAGCTGCGAGTCAGTTCCCATACCTCCCTCCTCGGGTTCCATAATTTGCTGAGACAGCTCGCACTGTTTTAGGAAAGCACTTGACTTTTGGTTTCTTATGAAGGACACAGATGAACAGCCACATGAAGAGGGACTTCTAGGGAGAAGTCTGGAAGGGTCCTGAATGTAGGAGTCGCTGTCCCTATGGAGGTGGGGTGCACAACCCTCCTGGAGTGTGGATGCATTCACCAGCGTGGAAGCTCTCTGAACCCCGTTGCTCAGGGGTTTGGTGGGAGTTCTATTTAAGCAGACATGACTGATTAAATCTTGGCTGTTGATTGGCTCAATCTCTATAGGTTGCTGTGGGAGGGCTGAGAGTTCTAACAGTCACATGGTTGGTTCCGAAGGGTGAGCAGTCCCTCCACAGGAAGCTATCTGGGGACCCATCAAGAGCCACCTCATTAGCATAAACTCAGGTCCAGTGGAAAGGGGCTTGTTATAAATAAGAAAAGATGCTCCTCTTGCCCAATCACTCAGGAAATTACAACGATTTCAGGAGCTCTGTCGCAGGAACTGAGGATGAACATATACATATATAAACAAGTACACGTATCTATTTCTCCCCCAATATCATAGGGGGAGTCTCTGGGGAAGGCGGCGGGGGCGGGGGGGGGGCAGCGGTTCCAGAAATCACAGGGTGTGATCAGCTAGGAGGGGTCAGCTGCCTATAAAAGAAAGCCTAAAACCACGGTGGCTTAAACCTTTTGTAACCCCGACTTCCTCCTTTCCGTTAACTGGAATGAGGACATGATGGCCGGCGCTCTAGCAGCCACTTAGACAATGCAATGACCTTGCGGACGATGTCTCCTGCTAAGGACGGTGGAGCAAAAGATGAGGGAAGCCTGGTCTGGAATGTTCGTGAGACCACTGTGACAACCCTGGGTGCCTCCTACCAGGGTTTTTTTTTTAATGTCTTAAAAAAAAACATTTATTTTTTATTTTTTACAGAAACAGAGAGTGAGTCAGAGAGAGAGGAATAGACAGGGACAGACAGACAGGAATGGAGAGAGATGAGAAGCATCAATCATTAGTTTTTCATTGCGCGTTGCAACACCTTAGTTGTTCATTGATTGCTTTCTCATATGTGCCTTGACCGCGGGCCTTCAGCAGACCGAGTAACCCCTTGCTGAAGCCAGCGACCTTGGGTTCAAGCTGGTGGGCTTTTGCTCAAACCAGATGAGCCCGCGCTCAAGCTGGCGACCTTGGGGTCTCGAACCTGGGTCCTCTGCATCTCAGTCCAACGCTCTATCCACTGCGCCGCTGCCTGGTCAGGCAAAAAAAAAGCATTGTTTTAATGTCTTAAAAAACATATGGGGGAGGGGGCAGGAGGTGCTGGAGTTTCATCTGATGCTCTGTTCTTCACTTGGGAACTGTTGGTCTCTAGAATATTCAGCTCTGGAAATAACTCCCTTAGGGCGAGGGTGTGCCAGGGGCACAGGTGTCCTCCTAAAAGTCCCCCAGCAGCCAAATCAGGTGCACGGCAAGGTAACACGAGTCAGCATAGCTGATGTAAAGCAGCTCTCAGCTCTAACTGTGCCGCACTCCCCAAATGCAACGATTAAGGTACCCTCAGACAAAAAGCAGGTAGAGAAATAGAAGATGTGACAGGATGGTCTGTGTTGTGGAAACAAATGGGGAAGAGGGAGCTTCAAGGAGACCGTGGTCAACAGTATCAAAGAGTCAAAAAAAAAAACACCAATGACAATTCAAGGAGAATGATGATAAGGTTGAGGCGTTGGGTTTTGTGACTTCAGGGGTCAGTTTGAGGGGGCAGTGGGATTGGAAGTCAGTCGATGGTTGGCATGTGGAAGGAACCCTGACATGGAGGGAGAGCCACCTTGCTGTATTCCGCCCCCCCCCCAGGGTGTGGCCAGCTGTGTGGCCTCGTCAATAGAGGCAGAATGGGAGGTGAGGTCAAGAGTCCCTGGGGTGTGGGTTACCCATGCGGACAGTCAAGAGAAGACTGTTTGTCTGAGTGTTCTTCCTCGGGGAGCCTGTGGGGGCGGGCGTTCCTGTCCACTACAACATTTTCTGGGGGGACTCGAGTGGGGCAACAAGGGGAGTCTTTTCCTGTTGTGTATGTGAGTGGCCACCAGCTTTCCAAGTCCCCACAGTAAATAGTCAATGCTTGGGACTTTCCTATCAAAATAGATAGAACCTTAACATCTAAGCATGTCACAATTACACAGAAGAAACATCAAACAAAAGGGCCTAAATCAAGGCAATCAGGTGCTAAATTAGAATAGCATAAATTGGTCATTTTCTTCCATGTACTGAACAGAAATCATGGCCCCTCCTTCTTTTCACAGCTGTCGGAGACCCTCATCCTGGCTTTGCCCTTTCCGAGGGGATCGCCTCCTGCTCCCAGCTCACACTCGGTCTAGGGGGGCCCTGCTGCCCGCCACCTCCACTCCCTGCTGCCTGCTCCTCTTACCCCTGTCAGGAGGAGGGGGCAATGTTTAACCCCCTGCAGAGCCTGGCGCTGGCCTGGGACTGAATCCGCACGGGACTGTCTGTCTAGCTTTCCGCTGCAGAACTGAGCCAAGTTGCAGGGAAAGAAAATGAAAACCCTTCCGCTCACTTCTTCTCTGCACATTTGAAGTCAGAGGAGGAAGAAAGGTGGAGGAGGCCCAAGAGGAAGGCTGGGAGGCGTGGGGGCTGTGGTGCAGAGGCTCAGTCGGAAAGGGACAGCAGGCAGGACCGTGGTCCCCGAGAAGCTGTGGGGAGCCAGGCCAAGCCACCAAGGGGTGGGAGAGAGCTGCGGGAGGTGCCAGACTCAGTGAACAGTCCAGGGTGCCCGCCGTGCCCGCCGCAGGGCCCCGGGGCTGAGACCGGGAGCAGCGGCCAGAACCAGGGACAGCTGGACGGCAGGGGACCCGGCCTCGGCTCTCCTTTTGGGGTGCTCTGCCCGCAGTCCACGAAGAGCAAAGCTTTGCAAGGTGGCTCGAGCCACGGTGGGGCCTGGGCCTCATTCTGTGAACGGCCCTGTAGAGCTCAGGTCTAATCTGCCCATGTCCTGAACCTCATCTGGGAACTCCCAACTGAAAAGTCCGGTGCCAGGCTCCCTGGGAGGTGCAGGGCCATGCTTGCTGAAGGAACAGCTAGTGAACTGTTTATTTGTCTGTCTGTCTGTCTGTTTGCGTAGGAATCTCCTACCAGCGGCTGGTGAGGGCTGAGCAGGGTCTACCCATTCGGCGTCACCGCAGCTCCACAGTGTGAGTGTCCTGGGAGGGAGGAACAGACTGGGGGGTGCGGGAAGGGAGGGGACGCCTCCCCCACTGTTTCACCACTGGTGCACCACCCCACCCCGCGCATCCGGCATTCCCTTCATCACTGCACACACACCCCCCAAGCCACAATTCCTGGAAACCCCTGGAATTGCTGGTGACGTTTTGTGCACAGAGTCACTTTTCTGGGCTGAGGGTCTTCCATCAGATTCCTGAGCAGGTCTGAGACTGGGAGAAAAAAAAAGGGTTAATAACCACCCGCACTGATCATGCAAGGTGCTAGGCACCTATGAGCTTACTCTACCCCTCTTTCCAGATGAAGAAACTGGAGGTCAGAGAGGTCAAGTAACTTCCCCAAGGTCACACAGCTAGTAAGTGAGCCAGGATTTGAACCTCAGTCTTGCTCAAAATCCCCTGCTCTTTCCACAGTGACTTTCTGCCTGTTATGAAAAGAGCATTTTTCAAACATTTTTGGCCAGAATCTGTAACAAAAAAACTCATTTGATATGACAGCCTGACATGCATGTACACACACACACACACACACACACACACACACACATACACACACACACAGCTAGAATAAGTTTCATGAAACAAAACTTGCCCTTACCCCCTAGCACGGGCTCCGTCCCATTCTACTCCATTTTATTTAAAAGAGAATTCTGACTGTGTCTCCCCAAATTGATTTCCCTACCTACTCATGGGTCCCGGCCTGCGGTTGGACAAACACTAGAAAAGAAGCCCCCATTCCAGGGCACCTGTGGCAGATCAAGCATGTGGGTGCCGTCTCGCCTGGACACCTGGGAGCCCAGACTCCAGCCTCTGCCAGCAGAAACTATAGTCACCCCAGTCACCCCATCCTCAGTCCCAGGGGGTCGCTGCACACTCACAGCAATGGGCAGACATCTGTCCAGTCCCTTCTAGGTCAAAACCAAACAAAAAAGCCTGTGGTAAGTTTTGAGAGAGACAGAAGGACTTAAGTAAACAAGATACCTCCCAGCGGCTGAGGTGGGTGGACGGTGACGATTCACCATCTTCCCGGCACTTACTGAGCTTTGGGCAACACGATCACTATCGTTCTGTCCTCCGATCCTCACGTTAACCTGGAAATGGAAAAGGTGTTCTTTTGAAGTCAGGGGACTGAAGTGCAGAGAGGTGAGTAGAAAGCTCTTAGAGCTGAGAAGTGACTTCCCTTCTGGTTTCTGCAAGTTGGGAATGATGGTGAGTTTTTCAGCAGAGAAAGTGAGCAGGTGGCAAAGGCACAGGCATAGCTGGTCAGGTCCCACACATACCGGACCGGCACGTGTCTATGGAAGCAACGATCGAGCCCTCCGAGAAGGAGAGGGGCTTGGTTCAGGGCTGCCGACGTGAGCCAGCCCCCTTCCTCTTATAAAGAGAGAAATCAAAAATAGCTTCCCCCAGCCCTGGCCAGTTGGCTCAGTGGTAGAGTGTCAGCCTGGCGTGCAGGAGTCCCAGGTTCGATTCCCGGCCAGGGCACACAGGAGAAGCGCCCATCTGCTTCTCCACCCTTCCCCCTCTCCTTCCTCTCTGTCTCTCTCTTCCCCTCCCGCAGCCAGGGCTCCATTGGAGCAAAGTTGGCCCGGGCGCTGAGGATGGCTCCATGGCCTCCGCCTCAGGCACTAGAATGGCTCTGGTTGCAACAGAGCGACGCCCCAGATGGGCAGAGCATCGCCCCCTGGTGGGCGTGCCAGGTGGATCCTGGTCGGGCGCATGTGGTAGTCTGTCTCCATTTCCAACTTCCATTTCCAACTTCAGAAAAAAAAAATACAAACAAAAAAAATAGCTTCCTCCAAATGATGACCCTGACGGCACCTGCTGCCAAGCCCAGGGCCCAGCTCCGGACACGTGTCCACAGAGACCAGACGGAGGCAACGCCACTGGCCTGGTGACTCTTTGCACCGGGTTTAAACCCAGCACGATGGGCGAGAGAGTAAGAGTGGACAGGAGTGGTCTGTGCTAACGCATTCGCAGCCATAACGACACCGTGCTGGCTCGAACACACTTTGAGAAAACTCAGTGACAAGGGTTGGTGTGGGCGAAGTGAGAACAGCCTTGTGTTGGTAACCGTTAACTGGGTGATCGGCACCCTCGGGGTGCACGCTCCTCGCTTAGTGTGTGTGTCTGTTTGAAATTTTCATGATACACTCACTTCAACACTGGCGCCCAGGAGGGGTCCAGGGTGCAGCAGGAGGACGCAGCTCGACACACACTGTCCCAGCTCCCGGAGCCTGTGTGACGGCTTCGGCACATTAGGAAAGGCGTCCGCTGGGAGCAGAGGGCTCAGATGCAGCCCTGACTTGGTCCCCCTTCCTCCTGGCGGGTGCCACCATCCACACAACCCTTGTCTTGAGGAGTGGGGCACGGACTGAAGTTTCAGGCCACCCTGCACCCCGGCATCTGTCTGCCTTGCTGTTCCCTCCCCTAAATGATCTCCCGGCTTCAAGTCATCTCACCAAAAACACAGTCCTCTTTTGAGTAATCCCGTATCCATTCAGACATCCTGTAAAAAAAAGATATTTATATAAAAATGAAGATAAAATTTATTTTTGAAAGTTCAGTTTTTAAAAGGTCTTTGGAAAAAAAACTTTGAGCAAACACTGCTCAAAGGTAGACCGTGAACTTTTCTCATGAAACTGGGACCCTTGAGCCCACCGCCCCCGTGTCCTGGCCTCAGGCCTGCCTGGCTGTCAGGGGGCCCCGGACCGGGTCGCAGCCCCGGTGTGTGAGGTGGCTGTGCCCCCAGTGCCCGCAGCCGCTCTTCTCCGCCCCCAGGACTGTGCTGTTGCTGAACCCCGTGGAGGTGCAGGCGGAGTTCCTCGCCGTGGCCAACAAGCTGAGCACGCCGGGGCTCTCGCCCCACGGTGCCTACATCACCCTGCTCCTACACGCCTTCCAGGCCACCTTTGGGGTGCACTGTGACCTCCCAGGCCTGCACTCCAGGCTGCAGGTATGTGTCTGGGGCCTGAAGCCCAACACTGCCCCCTTCTGGCAGAGCGCTTCCCCGGAGAGGCAGGGTCTCCTCTCTTCTCCATCTTAGTGCCCTATCTCCAGGCTGCGCTGGCCTCCCCACCCCACCCCCACCCCCACCCCGGCCCTGAGAGACATGGCGGGCAGGGGCTGGAGGGCTGGGCTCGTCAGGATGGTTTCTTACGTGCTGGGTCCTGCCCAGGGTGGGTGGGCACGGAGCTTCAGAGGCAGGAGATTTAGACTGAAGCTGGGAGGCCTGGTTTCTAGCCCTAGCTCTGTGACGGGCCCGTCATGTGGCCTTGGACCGCCCCTTCCCCTCTGGGCTGCAGGGGTGAGCTCTGAAGTCCGTCCCCACTCTGTAGTGCTCTGGCTTTCTGTTGTGAGCATTTCCTGAGATGGGGGGCAGGGGCGGGGGCAGCCTGGCTCCCTGGTCTCCGGGTAGAGACCGGTGATGAGGAGGCTGGGCAGGGGATGGGTCCCTGCCGCCCTCAGTAAGACCCTGGGCAGTGGAGACGGCAGGCAGCCAGGCCGTGTGGTGCCGGAGCAAGCCTTTCTCCTCCCGGGGTTCCAGTCCAAGACCTTGGCAGAGCTCGAGGACATCTTCACGGAGACTGCGGAGGCCCAGGAGACGGCGTGCCACATCAGGGACTCTGCCGAGGCCCGGCAGTGGCTCAGGGCCAAGCTGCAGGCGGTGGGAGAGAAAGCCGGTTTCCCTGGTGTCTTAGGTGAGCCTCTTGAGGTTGTGGGGCCCACTCTCCCCCTCGTCTCCGCTGGCCCCCACGGTGAGCGGTCCAGGTTGGATGGGTGGTTCTGCTCCACGCAGTCGCCCAGGGACCCATGGTCTTCAGCATCTCATTGCTCCTCCGGCCCCATGGGTGCCTTGTTCCCGCCTGCACGGTTAGGGTTAGGTTGCCATCATGTGGTGGCTCGTGGGAAGAGGGAAAGAGGGCGCTAATCAAGGGCAAGGGGCTTTCTCCCATCCAAGTACTAACCAGGCCCGGCCCTGCTTAGCTTCCGAGATCAGACGAGATCGGGCGCGTTCAGGGTGGCGTGGCCGTAGACGCTCAAGGGGCTTTCTTTTTACCCTGAAGATAATAGGGAAGCTGCACGCATCACATCGACATGGGGCCCCTCCGCCCACTTTTGTCACATGGCCACCCTTCACCCCAAGGAGCCTGGGAACTTCCTCTCCACAGCTCAGTCTAGAGGAAGGGACATAATATTTCTCACAACACCTGGAGAGACAGTGCCATTGTTTTCCTGTTTGGACCCTGTAAATCGAGGCTCAAAGTCTGTGACTTTGCCGCGTTTACACAGCTTGTAGAGGGCATGGCGTCCACGTGGCGCCCGTGAAGGAAGGCCCTGGCAACAAGGCGGGCATCCCAGCTCCCAGCTCGGCCTCGGCCCACCCAGCTTCGGGGCCGGGCCAGTCCTCTCCCGACTCCGGGCTCTTCTCCGAGACGAGGGACCCCGGGCTGGCCCACCTGCAGGCTGCCTCCCAGGCCTCACCCTCCGCCCGCCCTGTTCTCACAGACCCCGCGAAGCCCTGCAAGCTGCGCACCTTCCCCATCCCCGTCGCCAGGTGCTACAGCTACAGCTGGAACCAGGACAGCTTTGGTAAGGGGCGGCCCAGGGCCCTAGCGGTGCCCCCACGCCCCCACCCCGTGTGGGCCCCCTTCCCCTCCCAGCCTGTGTGGCAGCCCCGATGCCCCCCCCACACACATACACCCGAGCAGAAGCGGCGTCCCCCACGCCCCCACCCCGTGTGGGCCCCCTTCCCCTCCTGGCCTGTGTGGCAGCCCCGATGCCCCCCCCCCCACACATACACCTGAGCAGAAGCGGCGTCCCCCACGCCCCCACCCCGTGTGGGCCCCCTTCCCCTCCCAGCCTGTGTGGCAGCCCCGATGCCCCCCCACACACACACACCCGAGCAGAAGCGGCGCCCCCCACGCCCCCACCCCCTTTGGGCCTCTTCCCCTCCCGGCCTGTGTGGCAGCCCCGATGCCCCCCCACACACACACCCGAGCAGAAGCGGCGCCCCCCACGCCCCCACCCCGTGTGGCCCCCTTCCCCTCCCGGCCTGTGTGGCAGCCCCGATGCCCCCCCACACACACACCCGAGCAGAAGCGGCGCCCCCCACGCCCCCACCCCGTGTGGGCCCTCTTCCCCTCCCGGCCTGTGTGGCAGCCCCCGACACCGCCCCACCCCGTGTGGGCCCTCTTCCCCTCCCGGCCTGTGTGGCAGCCCCCGACACCGCCCCACCCCGTGTGGGCCCTCTTCCCCTCCCGGCCTGTGTGGCAGCCCCTGGTGCCCCCCCACACACACACACCCGAGCAGGCTCTAGGCTGAGCAGAGGGCAGCGCCCTGAGTTCTGGGCGGGTCTCGACCCTCCTGCCGGCTTCTCCCCAAGCCCATTCTGTCTGAACCTGTCGCCCCTCCCAAAGGTGAGCAAGGGGGGTTCCAGGGGCCCAGACCCCCAGCCGGGGCCTTCCCTTGCTTCCCTGCAGACATCCTGCAGGAAATCCTGCTCAAGGAACAGGAGCTGCTCCAGCCAGGGACCCTGGGGGACGACGAGGAGGAGGAGGAGGAGGAGGAGGAGGAAGAGGACCTGGAAACGGACGGGCAGGGCGCCAACAGGGACTCCCTGCTTTCCAGCTGCTCGGAGGCCTCCGGGGACTCCGCCCTGTCCCTCGCCTCCTCGCAGGCCTGCGGGGCCGCCCTCTCCCGCCAGCTGCTGACCTCCTTCGTCTCGGGCCTCTCGGACGGCATGGACAGTGGCTACGTGGAGGACAGCGAAGAGAGCGCCTCGGAGTGGCCCAAGGGGCCGGGCAGTCGGGTACGCCGAGGCCACCGCCGGCCCGGGCAGAAGTTCAACAGGATCTATAAGCTTTTCAAGAGCACCAGCCAGTTGGTGCTGCGAAGGGACTCCCGGGGCCTGGAGGGCGGCTCGGACCCAGCGCAGCCCCTGCGGCGGGCGGGGAGCCTGTGCGGCCCCCTGGACAGCCCGCCGCTGCCCCCCGCGCGGGCCCAGCGCTCCCGCTCCCTGCCCCAGCCCAAGCTCTGCGCCCAGCTGCCCAGCTGGCTCCTGGCCCCCGCCGCGCGCCACCGGCGCCGCCGCCCCTTCCTGAGCGGGGACGAGGACCCCAAGGCTTCCACACTACGTGTCGTGGTCTTCGGCTCCGACCGGATCTCGGGGAAGGTCGCTCGGGCGTACAGCGACCTGCGGTAAGAGCCGGAATAGGAGTGCATGGCCCTGCCCTGGGCGGCGGGGTCTGCAGCTCGAGGCTTGGGGCCGACCGGGACCCACGTGCTCCTCTCACCGTCTCCCGGTTCCCAGGCGGCTGGAGAACAATCACCCCCTCCTCACACGGTTCTTCAAGCTTCAGTTCTTCTACGTGCCTGTGAAGCGAGGCCAGGGGACCAGCTCCGGCACCTGCCCGGCCCCGCCGAGCCAGACAGCCCCACTGCCCACGGACTCCCCGAGGCACGCCAGCCCCGCAGTATGTCCCCGACCCTGGACCAAATGGGTGGGAAAGAAGTCAAGACAAGAGCAGGTTCCAGTGTCCTGACAGGGAGCTGATGGGAAGTCACCAGAATCAGTCACTTGTGTTTACAGGGCACGTCCTTTGGCATGGCCCTCGCTCCCAGGAGTGATCCTTGCCCTGCACCTGAGGGTGGCCTTTTGCTGAATGACACAGACTGGAAGTTGTCAGGCGTGTCAGAGGGCGGGGAGAAGCTCAGATTAGGGCTGCAGGGCCACCCCAGGCCCTGGGGCTAGTGTGGCAGCCCTCCCGGGAAGCAGGGACTGACTCGGGCCCTTGTCTCAGGAGCTGGGCGCGGCCCAGTGGGAGGAGAGCACCAACGATATCTCTCACTACCTCGGCATGCTGGACCCCTGGTACGAGCGCAACGTGCTGGGCCTCATGCACCTGCCCCCGGAAGTCCTGTGCCAGGTGAGTGGCCCCGGGGTGGGGAGCGGAGGCCGCTGGCTGTGGGCACTGGGCCTCGCTTAGAAGGCTGGGGGGGGGGGTCCAGCATAGGGCTCCATGGAGGACCGGGAGGCACTTGGAAATGAGCAGAGCACAGGGCTCCATGGAGGACCGGGAGGCACTTGGAAATGAGCAGAGCACAGGGCTCCATGGAGGACCGGGAGGCACTTGGAAATGAGCAGAGTATAGGGCTCCATGGAGGACCGGGACGCACTTGGAAATGAGCAGAGCACAGGGCTCCATGGAGGACCGGGACGCACTTGGAAATGAGCAGAGCACAGGGCTCCATGGAGGACCGGGACGCACTTGGAAATGAGCAGAGCACAGGGCTCCATAGAGGACCGGGACGCACTTGGAAATGAGCAGAGAGAGTAGGTGGGAAGCAGGACTGAACCTGAACACAGGGCACCAGGGGGCAAGGGTGGGGTCGCCCCAGGGACAGGGAGGGTCCTCAGGAGCATCCAGGGGACCTTAGGCTGCAGCCCCCATCTTCAACTCGACTCAGCTCCGTCCAGCTCCGCCAGAGGCCTTCCTGGCGGCCCGTGCGGGGCTAGGGAGAGCTGTGGAGGCCGGCCGCGGTGCTCCCTGACGGTTCTGCCTCCTGCTCTGGTCTGGTGCCCCTCCCCTGCTCTCTCCCTCCGAGTCTCTCTGCTCTGCACCTGTGTGCATGTCCCTCTCTTCCCCTCATGCTGCTCTGTCTCCCGCTCCCGGGCACCCGTCCCTCTGACGGTTCTGCCTCCTGCTCTGGTCTGGTGCCCCTCCCCTGCTCTCTCCCTCTGAGTCTCTCTGCTCTGCACGTGTGTGCACGTCCCTCCTTCCCCTCATGCTGCTCTGTGTCCCGCTCCTGGGCACCCGTCCCTCTGCCTCCTGCTCTGGTCTGGTGCCCCTCCCCTGCTCTCTCCCTCTGAGTCTCTCTGCTCTGCACGTGTGTGCACGTCCCTCCTTCCCCTCATGCTGCTCTGTCTCCCGTTCCCGGGGCACCCGTCCCTCTGACTCGGCCCCCCCTACCCAGCAGTCCCTGAAGGCGGACTCGCGGCCCCTGGACGGCTCCCCCACCTCGCTGCCCATCCTGGCCGACATGCTGCTCTATTACTGCCGCTTTGCTGCGCGGCCGGTGCTGCTGCAGGTCTATCAGACAGAGGTAAGCTGCCCTCTGCACTGCCGCCCCCTGCTGCCCCCTCCCTCGGCATCGCCAGGGCCCAGCCTGTGCCTGGCTGGGCCTGCGAGTCCTGTCCCCACCCCGTGGCAGCGCCCAGCCCCCCGCCCTGTGCCGGAAGAGCCTGGGGGTTTCCACCCTGATGCTCAGGTCCTGCCCTCTCCAGCTGACCTTCATCACCGGCAAGAAGACCACGGAGATCTTCATTCAGTCCCTGGAGCTGGGTCACTCTGCTACCACCCGAGCCATCAAGGCTTCAGGTGAGTGCCGCCCACGTCCTGGGGGAGGCAGGTGGGGTGTGGGGGCAGGTGCAGCCCCAGGGTGAAGCCCTGGGAGGTAGGACCACAGAGGAGCAGAGTCCCGGGACAGTGTGACCCTGGAGAGTTGGGGTCACCAGAAAGCAGGGCCAGAGGGGGGAGAGTAGGCCGAGCCCCGGGGTCTGTAAGTGACGCTGAGGGAAGGGTCTGTCTGCGTGTGGCACAGGTCCTGGCAGCAAGAGGCTGGGCATTGACGGGGACCGGGAGGCCGTCCCTCTGACACTACAGATCGTTTACAGCAAGGTAAGGCCGACGCTGGGGCCCGCGCTCGTCTGGGGTCCGCTCCTGACCCTCCCCACCCAGAGCCGGACACCGAGGGCCCTGGGCCCCAGTTTTTAAGCTGGAAGGCCGCAGAAGGCCTCCACCCCCGTTCTCTGCCTGCCCACCTGAATGTGCTCGGCAGTTTCCACGAAGTGTCAGGGCCTGGGCACAGGCTAGGGGCAGGGGTGGGACAAGAGTGGGGCTTTCAGAGGCCCAGCAAGGGACAGGTCATGCTCTGCGGGCTAGCGTGCCCGGCTGGACACGTGGGAGGTGGGACTGGCGTGAGAGGGAGTGAACTGACTTCTGAGGTGGGAGAAGAAGGGGGTGCCCATGAGCACACCAGAGGGCATGAGTCTCTAAACATGTCACACCTTGGGGTACAGGCCACGGGAGGCTTGACCTCGCCAAGGGGGAGTCCTCCTGCCTTCTCTTCTTTCTTCCTTCTTTCCTTCAACCATTCAGAAGGTATTCGTGAGCACCTACTCCTGCCAGGCTCTGCCAGGCAGGGGAAGCAGGGGGAGCAGGGAAGGCAGCGCCTCCCTTTAGCTTCCTCAGAGGAAGGAGATGGACAGGGAACAAGGAAACGGGGAAATGGCCAAGACGGTGTCAGCCTCGTGAGCACTGACCAGGCGATAGCAGGGCTGAGGGACAGTGATGCTGGGCGGTTTTCCGTTCGGTGGCCGTGGAGGTGCGCAGCAGAGACTGACCCTGAGAGCTGTGTGCCAGGTGTTTGGTAGACACCCGCTCTGTCCCGGATGTTATTCTAGGCACAGGTATGTTCTCAAGAGTGAAGAAAATGCTTACAGCCTAGAGGAGACAGCAGGTACTGGTTAGATGGACCCACAGATGTATAATGACAACCGTGACAAACAGATGGAGGAGCGGCCCATGGCACTGTGAGATCCTCCAGGGCGATTACTCACCCGAGACAGTCAGGGGAGCTTCTCCTGGAGAAGAGACATTGAGTCGATATTGGAAAGGAAACCGGGAATTAATTAAAGCTAAAAAGGGAGGGATGTATTCTCCAGACAAAGGAGACAGCACGTTCAAAGGCCCCGAGGGGGAAGAGAACCAGAACATTAAAAGTAATGAGGTGAGGCTAAAGAGACAGGCAGGCCGGACACCAAGGCCCTTGATTATGGGGAGGGGAGTTCTGTCCTGTCCCAGGAGCAATGGGCATCCTTTGAAGGGGCTTAATCTGGGGGCAGTGCTGCGCATGTGTGTGACATGATCAGATTTGAGGTTTGGAAGTTCCCTCTGGCAGCTCTGTGGGAAACAGAGTGGAAGGGTCCGCAGGGGATGTGGCAAAGCCAATAGGAGGCTCTGGTGTTTTCCGAGACAGAAATGTGGGCAACCAGCACCAGGAAAGAAAAGAAGTGGGAACTGTATGTGGGTGCTGTGAGCAGTCTGCTGCGGCTACCAGTACCGCGTTCTCAGAAGCAGCGCAGGTGCAGCAGGCGCAGGTCATGAACACGGGACACGCTGAGTTTGGAGTGCCCGAGAGGAGGAAGGAAGGAGTCAGAACAGGCAGTCGGACGGATGGGCCTGAACTCAACCATGAAACACGAAGATAGGTGTCTAGGTGGTTGAGGTTCCCCTCATGGAGAAGTCAGGGTGCAGAGAGCGGAGGACCCGGGAGAAGGTCCTGAGACCTGTGTCATGTGACCAGGGGCAGAGGAGGGCTTGTGCCGTGCAGAGGCCCCAGCCAGAAGGGTGGTGGAGAGCCAGGAGTGTGCCACCACCAAAGCCCAGGAGAGGCCGGGGGCAAACAGAGTGAAATTCTCCTGTGAGGTCAAGTCGGCTGACCTTGAGACTGACCAAGGACTGAGACATGCTCTTGGGTTTGGCAATAGGGAGGTCCCCAGTCAAAGAGGAGTTCTGAGTGGGCTCTGCCAGGAACTCCAAGCCCGTGGGCCCCTCTCTTCCTCGCTGGGGGCTCAGCGGGAGCACATCAAGACCACCCCTTGAGGTGCTCTCAGCTCTTGGGTCCTATGACCCGGTCACAGGCTGGCCCATGGACCAAGCCAGTGACATGACGCCGCTCCCCGGGGTCTCTAAGGTCTATACCAGGGCAGGGTGCTTAGCGAAGAAGCAGAAGCCAGCACACCTGGGCGAATGAGAGAGCTTCCCGGGAGTGCTGATGACGGGCAGCTCCCTGTCACTGGTGACCTGGGGCCTCTTTGAAGTGAAGGCAGCAGGCAGCAGGCAGCGGGGCCTCCAGGTGAGAGGGCATCTGGCTTTGCTGCCTTTCCAGGGGGCGTTCAGCGGGCGAAGTCGCTGGAGCAACATGGAGAAGGTCTGCACCTCCGTCAACCTCAACAAGGCCTGCCGGAAGCAGGAGGAGCTGGGTTAGTGGGGTGGGCGGGGCGCAGGGGTGTAGGCGGGGCGGAGGTGTGGGCGGGGCGCAGGGGTGTGGGCGGGCACGGGGGTGTGGGCGGGGCGCGGGGGTGTGGGCGGGGTGCGGAGGTGTGGGCGGGGTGCGGAGGTGTGGGCGGGGTGCGGGGGTGTGGGCGGGGTGCGGAGGTGTGGGCGGGGCGCAGGGGTGTGGGCGGAGAGGGGCCCTGAGCCCGGCCTGAGTTGCCGGTGCCCTTCAGACGCCAGCATGGAGGCCCTGACGCTACACCTGACCGAAGTGGTGAAGAGGCAAAACCCCAAATCCAAGAAGGGCTTCAACCAGGTAAGGGCCCCCTCTCCCTGCAGCCGCAGCCGCACCCGCAGGAGACGGCCCGGGCGGGCGGGCGCACCTGTGTGTGTGCGCGTGTGCACACGTGTGTGTGCGGGAGCGGAGGAGTGTCCCTGGGCTGCAGGCCGTGTGGGTGGGAGGAGAAGGGGTGAGGGGCGTGGTTCGGGGTGTGCCCTCCCGTGGCGTGCTGTGGGGCGTCAAGAGGAGGAGCGCACGGGCACGTGGAAAGGGTCCCCTGAGTCTGAGTTCGAGCGGCTCTTGGGGAACCCCGGGCCGTGGGGGACCCCTGGGCTCCCACTGTGAGGGCAGTGAGGGGTGCAGTTTCTCCTTAGAGGAGGACAGAGGCTGGGGAGGAGCCAGGGCCTGATGGAGTCCTCAGACCCTACCCCTGAGCTGGCCATCAGCCTTGGAGAACTGAGGGACAAACTGCCCCCTTACCCCCCAGAGCTGGCTGGGCAGCTCCAAGGGCAGGAACTCTCCGGGGCTGGGATCTATCTCCGTGTCCAGGGCTCTGGGGACTGACTGACCTGGGCCTTCCTTCCAGATTAGCACATCGCAGATCAAAGTGGACAGGGTCCAGATTATCGGCTCCAACAACTGCCCCTTTGCAGTGTGTCTGGACCAGGACGAGAGGAAGATCCTGCAGAGTGTGGTCCGGTAGGAGAGAGGGGCCCCTCGTTCTGCCTCAGCTAAGGGAGGCCAGGGAAATGGTCCGTTTCTGCGCGTTCCCGCCCAGAGCCCTGGCGGCCCTGGAGGGAGGGAGGCCTCCCCTTACTCCTGCCCTGTCCGCAGGTGTGAGGTCTCACCTTGCTACAAGCCAGAGAAGAGCAGCCTCGGCCCGGAACCCCAGAGGGGCCCCCACCCCCAGGCCCAGGCCACACCGGACCTCTGCTCCCTCCTCTGCCTGCCCATCATGACGTTTAGTGGAGCTCTGCCTTAGCGAGGGCCTCTCCCAGCCTGGACAGAACGCCAGAAGCAGCCTCCTCTCCCCAGATGGTCGACGGTGGGGGTCGCGCTCCTTGTGGAGAATCAGATGGCCCTGTGCCGGGTCAGAGCCCTGCTGTGGGCCCCGCGCTGAGCAGGTGGCAGGGTGTTCGTGGTTTCTGGGACCTTGGGGCTCAGTCTGGGACAAAACACAGCCCTCGGACTCCTGGGGCAGAAAGGAGAGCTGATCTCTGAAGGCCCTGGCCTCTGGCATGGTCGAGTATTTTTTCTTGAAGAACGATCAGAGGCCCTGGTACCCTGGGCTGTGGTTTAGGCCTCTTCTCCCTTGTCAAAGATGGGACAGTGTTTGTGTGTAGAGCTCAGTCCCCTCGACTCTAGAAACGGGTGAGCCTCTCCTTCCTGACCGTCAGTGCCGCCCCCACCTCTCTGTCTCTGTGTGTGTGTGTCTCTCTTACACACACACACACCCAGGCACACACATGCTTTCTCTCTCACAAGTTCCCTGGGTCTTCTGAAACCCAGCACTAACACTGTCTCCTGTCAGGACCCCGACTCGTCCCCTCTGGGGACCCTTTCCAGATCGGAGGACCTTGGGAGACAGGACAGGCTTAGATTCATTGCGGCTCAGTGACCGTCTCGGCCAGCGACCAGAGGGAAGATAACTAACATGGAGCCTCCCTTTCCTCGGCTCGAAGATGGGGAGAGAAAGCCTCCCTAAAGGGCTAGAAAGGCATTGCAAAGGGCCTGGCCCTGTGGCTCGCCCATAGCCTGCGCTCAGGACGTGTCAGCAGCCTTACCCTCTGCACGCTGACCTCCCTTCTGGCCCTGGGGTGCCCTCACGGCCTCGGGGACACTCCATTCACTCCTTCCCAATTCACCAGGCCCGAGGCAGCAAGGAGCGGTTGGTTTTACCCTGGGGAGGAGGAATCGCCTGAGTCCAGGTGGGAAGTGGGTTGCTGGGGTGCTGGGGTGCCCCTGGCCTTCGCCACCTTCGCTCCCATCTTGGCCCGCGGGCCCCCCCCACATCCATCTCACTCCTTGGGCTGGTGCACAGAGTACGCACCATCTTGCAGCCCCAAGTTCACTGGCTCCTTTCTGGTGCCTGGGCAGGGTCGCAGAGGAGTAGAGAACAGGGTGCCAGGCTCTGCAGAGCTTAGAACCGGACCCAGGGGACACGGGTGATAGGACAAGAGAGCAAACAGTGCAGCACTGCCCGGCTGGTGTCGTTTCAGAAGTCTGCAGTAGACGTGGGCTAGGGTGACAGTGTGGAGGGCGGGGCTTGGAGGGCGGGGCTTGGGGCCCGGGTCTGAGCTGATAGAGGCGAGGAGGGGAACCAGGAAAGTGGACAGCGGGGTCATGCACAGAGCCCTTCCTTCCTCTCCTTCTCCTGCTTCGGACTCCTGTCCAAAGGTTCCGGGCCTGTAGGAGCCCATGAGGCCCCCGCCCAGAGTACTGCCCCCGGAGAGAAGTGGACAGAGCGGGCCCCTCCCCAGGACCGCCATTCCCACCCTGTCCCGGCCGGGCTCCGTAGAGTGGTCAGCCATAGCCTTTCTATATTTTTTGTGGTGGGAAAAGATTGTCTACTACAGGACCAATGGGGGTTCAAGAATAAATGAAAGAATTTAATATTATTGTTAATTTTGTATTTAATGACATAGTAATTGGAATTATTTGGTAATTAACTGCTATTTGGGCGATTCACATAAATCACTTCACATATAGCAGAAATAAGGTTCTTGGGATTGTTTTATTTATCTTTTTGTAATTTTCCTCTCCGTAGAAAGTATATCTGTGCTTAAATTTTCTGGGACACAGTTCCCTTTAAGCCTTGTCGGGCTGCTGAGAGGAAGGGACGTGAGAGCTCAGTGCTGGCTCCCTGGATCCGAGCTGCTTTCAGACCTGGGTCACGGGGAGGGAGAGGAAAGGAGGCCGAGGGGTGGGGGTGGAGGAGCCTGTGATCTGGGGCAAGGACGGAAGCACCGGGCTCCACACACAGCTGCTCGGGATGGAGGAGGAAGGACAGGAGACGCCCCGGCTCTGCATCAGTTAGCTACCGCAAACAATAAAGCACATCTCCTACTCTGTGGGCTACGCCGTGATTATTTATTCTTGCTCATGCATCCGTGGGACATCTAGGGATCCCTCGATCTGGGCTGGGCTCAGAGCGGCTTGACTCCGAGCTGCAGGTGGGGTTCAGGTCTGCGCGGTGGGTCTCTCAGGCACCTTGGGCCAGAGTGGTAGCACAGGACAGGTAAGCAGAGACGTGTGCTGCCCCTAAGTCCCGGACTTGGGACGGGCACTGTCTCTCCTACCGTTCAGCTGGCTAAAATTAAAGAAGCACATCAACTCATAGATTCAATAAACTCAGCAAATCTTACACAGGATAAAAACAAAATTCCGCGGGAAGAGCATTTCACCTCTGATTTTTTTTCCCCCCAAATCCCATAACCCTAGTCTAATCATGAAGAAAATATCAGATCACCCAGACTCTGGGACATTCTGCAAAGTAATCAGACCAGTCCTCCCCTTGATAGTTAGTGTCATGAAGGACAAGGAAGGACCAAAGCACACTGAGGAGGCCTGAAAACTAAGTGCAGTATGGTACCCTGGATGGGCTCCTGACACAGAGAATATTAATGGAAAAATGATGAAATTCCAATAAAATCTGGTGCTTACTTTTTAAAACACACACCCGCACACGCACACAGGCACCTCATTGTCAAACTCCTGGGGAAAAAGAGTAATGAAAAATAACAGATAGCCCAAAGGAAAAAAAATGCACCTATCTTCAAAGGAACAATTATACTGAGATCTCTCTCCACAGCAGAAACACAGAAGCCAGAAGACAACCAGATGACACCTTCAAAGTGTTGGGGAAAACCCAGTCAACTTAGAATTCTCTACCTAGTATTGTCCAATGATTTTTTTTTTAATTTTTACACTGTTCACAAGGGACACACTTTAAATCTGAGAACAACAAAAAAGCTAAAGGCAAAAGGGTTATGCAAACCTGACCAGAAATGCTAGCGGTGTTACACTAATAGCCGACAGAGGGTTTAACGCGAGAGACAGTACAAGAAATAAAGGGCGACATTTGATAAAGATCAAGGAGTCAAGCCAACAAAAGGACAACACAATCACGACTCTGTATGCACCCAGTAACAATCATTTAAACTCTAACGCAGAGACGGACAGAATGAACATCTCCACAGCCACAGAGAAGGACTTTAACACACTGCCTCAATATCTGATCAGACAAATAGACAAAAACTCAATCATGATATAGAGATCTGAACAAAACAATGAATAAATGTGATCTCTTTGAAATCAAACACTGTTGCCCAAACAACAGAATTCACGTTACTTTTACATACAAGTAGAATAATCAAATTTGAAATGATTCAAATCAAAGTATGTTCTCTGGCTGCAATGAAATTAAACTATCAATAATAAAAAACATTACCAGAAAGTAATGTTTTTTACTGTTTGGGAATTAAGTACTACATCCCTAAATAATTCACCGGTCAAAAATAAAGTAAAAGAAGGAAGCTAGAGACTATATTGAACTGGTTAGTAATGAATATAGGACAGCAGATTTCTTGGGGTGCTATAGTAACGCTTAGGAGGACATTGTTTGCCATGAAGCATACCTTAGAATGCAGCAATAGCTAAAAATTAATCATTTACATTTACATCTCAAAAAGCTAGAGAAAGAACTGTTCTCTCACCGTTCCTGGGTCGGGGATGTCCGAGATCAAGGTGCTGGCGGATTCTGTACCTGGTGAGGGCTCTCATCCCGGTTTGCAGATGGCCACCTTCTCACTGTGTCCTCACAGGGTGGAGAGTGGAAGCTCTGGTTATTCCTTCTTCTTCTAAGGACACTAATCCCATCCCAGTGGCTCTACCTTCAGGATGTCATCTAAACCCAATTACCTCTCCAGAGATCCTCTCTCCTAATACCATCACTTTGGACGTTCAACACATGAATGTGGGGAAGACATTGTCAAATAAAAATATATACATGAAGCCATTTTAAAATGGAGCTGGAGCTGCCATCTTGAAGGAGCTACCTTGTACATTTGAGTCCACAAACTTTTAGAAGTTAAGTCAGGGCAACATAGCCTTTGGACGGGGCCTACGCCAGCACTGTATCCCCAACAACGGTTTGCAAAGACAAGCAGAAAGCAGTTACTGTGACTACTGCTGGACTGGTGGTGACCACACCGAAAATGAGAAACATTGGAATGAGAGTCGCTATGTTGGCATACCTACACCCACCTATACAAGTGCTTTCCTTCCGTCTACCGATGGAACTGTCCCTTCCCTTTCTCATAAACGCCCCTTGCCTTGGTCTCCTAATCGGAACGCTGCGTGGGCTTCTAGCTTGAATCAATGCTTCCTAAATAGCTATTCTTTTTTTTTTTTTTATCTCAAATAAATGCTTGCAAACTTGTCAAGTCGACTGTAGACTGCTTAAAAATAACTTGTTTAACACGAGACACAAAATATTTAGCATTCCCAAAAGAAAAAAACTAAAAAGTGACCAACCTCCTGAAGCAGGGGTTGGGAACCTTTTTGACTGAGAGAGCCATAAATGCCTCATATTTTAAAATGTAATTTCGTGAAAGCCATACAACGACTCCTGTACATTACGCATTATCCAATAAAAATGTGGTGTTGTCCCGGAGGACAGCTGTGATTGGCTCCAGCCACCCTCAACCATGAACATGAGCGGTAGGAAATGAATGGATTGTAATGCATGAGAATGTTTTATATTTTTAACGTTATTTTTTTTATTAAAGATTTGTCTGCAAGCCAGATGCAGCCATCAAAAGAGCCACATCTGGCTCGCGAGCTGTAGGTTCCCGACCCCTGTGACCTGAAGGAATCAAGCTGATCAGATACAAGTCAGCAAGATGAAGAATGTGTCACCACAAGGGGGCAGCATCCCTCCACCTGTCCCTTCCCACCTGGGTCAAGAAAAGCCAGGTTGGTACTGCATCCACCTACAGTCAACCTACCTCCACAAAGAAAGGGGAAAAGGTAAAGTCTGTAAAAAGAAACACACGTGAACACTTGAAGAGCAATGGTTCACAATAAAAGTAGGAAGACTACACTCGGGCCAATAATGCAAGCAGTCAGCAAACGTTTTTCTCTAAAGGGACAAAATACAAGATCTGTCACATGTTTGCTTGGTTTGTCTTTTGTTTTGACAATGCTTTAAAAATATAAAAACCAAAAAAAAAAAAAAATAAAAAAAAATAAAAACCATTCTTAGCTCAGGGCTATACAAATAACAAGCAGTTTTCTGGTCCCCCGGGTGGAGTTTTAATGTTCCTTAAAATGATAAGTAAAAAACGGAGAATTGGACCTCTACTTCTACTCTTTTCGACAAAGGTAAAAAGTATCTCTGGCCCTGGCCGGTTGGCTCAGCGGTAGAGCGTCGGCCTGGCGTGCGGGGGACCGGGGTTCGATTCCCGGCCAGGGCACATAGGAGAAGCGCCCATTTGCTTCTCCACCCCCCGCCTCCTTCCTCTCTGTCTCTCTCTTCCCCTCCTGCAGCCAAGGCTCCATTGGAGCAAAGATGGCCCGGGCGCTGGGGATGGCTCCTTGGCCTCTGCCCCAGGCTCTAGAGTGGCTCTGGTCGCCGCATTCCAGCTTCAGAAAAATACAAAAAAAAAAAAAAAAAAAAGTATCTGGTTTTTAAAAATATTCACCACCTATCTGTCAGCAGAGACGGTTTGAAGAGAGACTAAATATCTGGCTCACCTTCTAGGATGCCTGGAACGAACCCTGGAATGGACCAACGTACCATGCGGCCCTCACTGGTCAACATTCACAGCGCAGTCACTGGGATTTCAGACACAGCGCCCGTGGGGACAAGGCCCTGGGCATCCACTTCTGCTTGTGTATTTGCCTCTATGGACGACGGTACAAAAAGCTCGGGCAACTCAGGGGCCTCTTATTAAACAGAGCACACAAAATGTAATTTCTACTGAAACTTTTGGAATTAAGTTTAGTAGTACTGATGACACTTTTCTGTGAGTTTATCGACACTTGCCCAATATTTAAGGGATCAAAGCAGGTAAAGTGAATTGAAAGTCCTTTCTGCGAATCCCATCCGCCTTACCTTTCTGAGTTATCGCCGTCAAGGCTGGGATCATGGTGGCTTGTTCTGCAAGGATGGGCCGTCTGACTGGCACCACTGGACCCCTTGTGTCAAAAATCATTACCTGCACCTGCTTGCCAGCTTTCTGATGGCCGCGTGTAAACGCTGTCAGAATCCATGGTCCGTGTGCTGAGTTCAGTGTTGACTGGATTAATTCCCAGGTTTTGGAGCTAACCAGAAGAGAAATGTTTGATTACAGTGTTTTTCCTGTCTGAGGTACATTATTAGATCGAGCGCCTTCTTTACCAATGTTTAACAGAAGGAGGAGGAAACTTGATTTTATTATTATTATTTAAGATTTTATTTATTGATTTTAGAGAGAAGAAAGAGAGAAAAAAGGGGGGAGGAACAGGAAGCAGAGACTGGTAGTAGTTGCTTGTTGTATGTGCCTTGACCAGGCAAGCCTGGGGTTTCTAATCAGCAATCTCAGCATACCAGGTTGACACTTTATCCACTGCGCCACCACAGGTCAGGCAGGAGGAAGAAATTTTAAACAAGTTTAGAAGGAAGTTAACCTTAAGTGAATATTTGAGGCAAATGCTGACTGGCCTTTCTCTACCTTCAATAGGTGCAGCCAGTGCTGCACATATACTAGGATATTTATAGAATAAACATCTAGAAGTAGAATTGTGTAGGATGAGGCATAAATTTCAAAACCAACACCAAGTGGGTTTACCTATTTTCTATGTCCTTGCCAGCCATGTTATCAAATGGTTTCATATTTTATGGGTTTTTTTTAATGTTTATTCCATTGAATTGGGGGCGGGAGTAGACTGACAGTAATTCAATCTCCTCCTGTATGTGCCCTGACCGAGGATCGAACCAGCAACCTCTGTGCCTCGGGACAATGCTCTAACCAACCAAGCTATCCGGCCAGGGCTTGATGTTTCAATAGGAGAAAATCCTTCATATATACTTCTTACAAGTAAAGCCTGAACATCTTTTCATGTTCAAGAGCCATTTGTCTATCTTTTCCCACCAGCTGTCTCAAATATCCTTGCCTGTTTTTCGCTCGACAATTGCTAGTATTGCTTGGAAGGAGCTTTCTATATATTAATAAAGTTTTCTCTCTGAAATGAACTGCAAACCTTTTGAGTCTGTTTATGAAAATATTCTGTGCAGTCTATTTCATCACTTAGACTTGCGCAAGCACGCGTGTGCGTTCCAGACATGGTGTCACACTTAGAAAGACTTCTACCAAATTTCCTTCTAAGACTTGATGCTTTCTTTTTTGTGTTCCAGATCCACTGGGAATTTATTTCAGTGTTAAGGTTCCAGGTCCTACCTTTCTCTAAATGGGTGTTCAGTATTTTCAGTATCATTTGTTAATAACCTATCATCACTAATTTGAAATGCTGTCCTCCTTTCACATTGAATTCCCAAATGTATTTGTGTTTGCTTGTGTGTGTCTATTCTTGACTCTAGCCAGTTTCTTTTTATTATTTATTTATTTATTTGGTATTTTTCTGAAGCTGGAAACGGGGAGAGACAGACAGACTCCCGCATGCGTCCGACCGGGATCCACCCGGCACGCCCACCAGGGGGCGATGCTCTGCCCCTCCCGGGCGTCACTCTGTTGCGACCAGAGCCACTCTAGCGCCTGGGGCAGAGGCCGAGGAGCCATCTCCAGCGCCCGGGCCATCTTTGCTCCAATGGAGCCTCGCTGCGGGAGGGGAAGAGAGAGACAGAGAGGAAGGAGAGGGGGAGGGGTGGAGAAGCAGATGGGCACTTCTCCTGTGTGCCCTGGCCAGGAATCGAACCCGGGACCCCTGCACGCCAGGCCAACGCTCTACCACTGAGCCAACCGGCCAGGGCCTCTAGCCAGTTTCTTTAATCTGCCTGTGCATCAATGACACATTTTTATTTATTGAGGCTTTACATAGTTTTTTTTTTCCTCCTTCTTAAGTGAGAAGCAGGGAAGCAGAGAGACAGACTCCCACATGTGCCCCAGCAGGGATCCACCCAGCAAGCCCCCTATGGGGCAATGCTCTGCCCATCTGGGGCTGTTACTCTGTTGCTCAGCAACCAAGCTATTTGAGCACCTAAGGAGAGGTCATGGTACAATCCTCAGCGCCCAGGGCCAACTTGCTCCAACTGAGCCATGGCTGTGGGAGGAGAAGGAAAGGACTGGAGAAGCAGGTGGTCGCTTCTCCTGTGTGCCCTGACCAGGAATTGAACCCGGGTCATCCACATGCAGGACCGACACTCTACCGCTGAGCCAATCAGCCAGGGCCTTTACATAGTTTTAATTATCTGGTAGGGTCTACCCATCTCAGCCCTCTTTACTTTCAGAATTTTCTTAGATATTATATTACTTAACTTTTTGTTTAAGTCAAAAGGAAAATTTCAGAACCCCCCCCCAAAAAAAAATATGGTGGTCACAGCAATTCTTCCTCTGGGTATTTACCCAAAAAGTCCAAAACACTAATTTGAAAAGACATCTGTATCTCTATGTTCATTGCAGCATTATTTACAATGGCCAACATATGGAAGCGACCTAAGTGTCCAGCAACAGATAGTTGGATAAAGATGTGGTACAGATATACAATGGCCAGAGAAAGGATAAAATCTTACCATTTGTGACAGTGTGGAGGGACTTCAGAGGTATTATGCTAAGTGAAATAGTCAGTCAGAGAAAGACAAGTACCATATGATTTTACATATACGTGGAATCCAAGGAACAAAATAAACAAACAACCAAAACAGAAACGGACTCATAGAGACAGAGAACAGACTGATAGGAGCTGGCGGGGAGGGAGGGGCTGGGGAACTGGGAGGAGAAGGTGAGGGGGGAGGGGAGGGGCTGGGGAACTGGGAGGAGAAGGGGAGGGGATTAAGGAGTACAGATTGGTTGGTACAAAGTAGTCAGGAGAACTAGGCAGTGCAGCACCGGGAATAGTCAACAATGCTGCAATAACGATGTATGGGGGTTATCACTTTATAAAGTGTACGATTGTCTAACCCACTGTGCTGTATACTTGAAACTAATACAAAATAATATTGAATGTAAACTGTAATTGAAAAAGAAGTAAAAAAATAGGTAAGGCGGGCCCTCCTGGAAAGAGGAACGAGGCTGGAAAGAGGCAGAGTCTGCAGGAAGCTCCGTAACCTCACGGCCCCAAGGAGAGCTCCAGGAACGGACTTCACGTGCCGCTGGGACCAAGCAGCCTGACAGCCTGCGCTCCTCCCTGCAGGGGCGGCTCCGGAGCTGTCCCCGCCCCCCAGCACCCTCCCACTCCCGCTGTCTCCCGTCCCCCACCGTGCCTACCGTGCCCAGGACAGTTACAGACGCAGCGGCTGGTGATAAGAGGGGCAGTGCAGCCACAGGAGGCGACATCAGCTTGTGATTTCCGATTCAGTTAGGCCCAAGCTGATAAGAACGGCACACTGCCCGGCCCTGCCCAGTCCTGAACCTGCGGGGGCTGGGCTCCTGGGCTTTCTTTCCTTCCTTTCTTTCCTCTTTCTTTCTTTCTTTCTTTCTTTTTCTTTCTTTCTTTCTTTCTTTCTTTCTTTCTTTCTTTCTTTCTTTCTTTCTTTCTTTCTTTCTTTCTTTCTTTCTTTCTTTCTTTCTTTCTCTCTCTCTCTCTCTCTCTCTCTCTCTTTCTTTCTCTCTCTCTCTCTCTCTTTCTTTCTTTCTTTCTTCTCCCTTCTTCCTTCCTTCCTTCGTACCTTTCTTTCTCTTTCTTTTTCTTTCGTTCCTCCTTCCTTCCTTTGTTCCTTTTCTTTCTCTTTTTCTTTCTTTCTCTCTCTCTTCCTTCCTTCCTTCCTTTTCTTTTCTCCTCTCTCTCTTCCATCCTCCTCCTTCCTTCCTTCCCCCCTTCCTTCCTCCCTCCCTCCATTCACCCACTCATACATTTACTGTGTTTAATGAGCCAGGCGTTCCCTTTAACATTTCTCTTACCCTGTGATGAGTGGAATAACGAATTCTCTGCTCTCCTGGCAGTTGCTGTGGAAGGCCAAAATGGGTGAGGCAGGCATGTGACCTTAGAACTCTAATACAAAGATGCGACCGAGAATGTTTTCCAGCCCCATGAGGGGGGACAGAGAGGTACATGTCGGGGTGGAGTAGAACCTCGAGCAATGATTTAAATTTCTGGGACTCTTTCTCTTTTTTTTTTTCTTTTGGTCAAATGTTCTCTTCTGGGAAATGAGGGCATGGAACAAAATGTATTCAAGCCCTTGTAGAAGAAGTGACTTTTCCTTTGGCTGCAAGTGACAGAAGACTCAAATAGGCTCAGTAAATAAAAGGGGCGTTGTACTGCATACACGCAGCTGAACAATTTTAAGAGGAGATCTAGGCCTCAGGGTTTCAGGCAGAGCTGAATCGGACACCCAGACAATGCTGATGGCCATCTGTCTCTCCCGTTGACCCTTTAAGCCAAATCGATGAAAGCATAGAAATTGGTGAGCTTCACAAAGGTCTAGAAATGTGTTGAAGAGTCCCCAAATACTGCTTGACTTCAAAATGTGAAAAAAAGAAAGAATATGACAAGTCAGCAAACATGTCGCCTCGAAGGCAGCCTGCTCCCTAGTAATGCTCTCTCCCCACCGCCGAAGTCGGCAGGTGGCCTGCACCCCTGCACCCGGGCCCTCCCTACACCCGGGCCCTCCCTGCACCCGGGCCCTCCCTACACCCGGGCCCTCCCTGCACCCGGGCCCTCCCTGCACCCGGGCCCTCCCTACACCCGGGCCCTCCTGCACCCGGGCCCTCCCTACACCCGGGCCTCCCTGCACCCGGGCCCTCCCTACACCGGGCCCTCCCTACACCCGGGCCCTCCCTGCACGGGCCCTCCCTGCACCTGGGCCCTCCCTGCACCTGGCCCTCCCTACACCCGGGCCCTCCCTGCACCGGGCCCTCCTGCACCTGGGCCCTCCCTGCACCGGGCCCTCCCTGCACCAGGGCCCTCCCTGCACCCGGGTCCTCCCTGCACCCGGGCCCCCCTGCACCTGGGCCCCTGCATCTGGGCCCGCCCTGTACCATGTGCACCCTCTACACCAGGGCCTCCCTGCAACCGGGCCTCCCTGCACCCGGGCCCTACCACGGGCCCTCCCTACACCCGGGCCTCCCTGCACCTGGCCCTCCCTGCACCTGGGCCCTCCTGCACCGGGCCCTCCTGCACCCAGGCCCTCCCTACACGGGCCCTCCCTGCACCCGGCCCTCCCTACACCCGGGCCCTCCCTGCACCTGGCCCTCCCTGCACCTGGGCCTCCCTGACCCGGGACCTCCCTGCACCCAGGCCTCCCTGCACCGGGGCCCTCCCTGTACATGTGCACCCTCTACACCTGGGCCCTCCCTACACCCGGGCCCTCCCTGCACCCGGGCCCTCCCTGCACCTGGCCCTCCCTACACCCGGGCCCTCCCTGCACCCGGGCCCTCCCTACACCCGGGCCCTCCCTGCACCTGGGCCCTCCCTGCACCTGGGCCCTCCCTGCACCTGGGCCCGCCCTGCACCATGTGCACCCTCTGCACCCAGGCCCTCCCTGCACCATGTGCACCCTCTGCACCCGGGCCCTCCCTGCACCATGTGCACCCTCTGCACCCGGGCCCTCCCTGCACCATGTGCACCCTCTGCTCCCTCTGCACTCAGGCCTTCTCTGCACCCGGGCCCTCCCTGCACCAGGGCCCTCCCTGCACCATGTGCACCCTCTGCACCCGGGCCCTCCCTGCACCATGTGCACCCTCTGCACCCGGGCCCTCCCTGCACCATGTGCACCCTCTGCACCTGGGCCCTCCCTGCACCCAGGCCCTCTCTGCACCCTCTGCATCCTTTGCACTCGGAGGACCCTGCCTCTTTCACAGCATTGACCACCTTCTCTTTGACACTGTTCCCACCCCACCCCCAGCTTCTGGGGCACTCGAC